>NC_073258.2:135061666-135400833 GCF_029289425.2 Pan paniscus | reverse complement strand
ATAAAAGTGAATTTGTATCTGCTATTTCACTTTTTGTTTACTATCTATCTCACCCGTTACCTATATTTATCCTTTTCTTCTTTCTTTTAAGTAACTACTTTCTAATGTAGAATTTATATTTTCTAAATAATTTTTTACTATATTTTGAGAAATTTTAGTAGTTGCTCTAAAGTTTAAAGTAACATTTTATTGGAATCAGTGTTATGTTTGCGTTAGTTTTATTATAGTAATCTGCAGAAATGTTAATTGTATATAACTCTATCAATTTTTCTCCCTTTCTGTGGTATTGCTATTATAAATATTATATACACGAATGTTACAAACCATACGATACATTGTTAAAAGCACTAGTTTATTATCTGCAGTTGTTTTCTGAATCCAGTATAACTTTTCTCCCACTCATCTTCTTTGTGCTGTTACTGGCAAGTATATTACATCTATATTATGCCTCCATGTTATAGACCTACCTTTATACTGTATACATATTCTCTTGAGCAACTGCTTCTGAAATCAGTTATGAGAGGACAAGAAAATATGCATTTCCTCCTAGTGCCTCCCTTCTCAAAAATATTTATTGTCCTGAGAGCAATTCCCCTTCCAGGTATGCAGCCAATTTATATTCCCCAAAGACAGGAAATAAAAGGTTTATGGAAACATCCATACTACTCCCCAGCTAGGAACTTCCAAATGCCCATCAACAGAAAAATGAATAAATAACGTATAATATAATCACAGAATTGGCTACTAAACACCAATGAGGACAAGTAAACGACAACTACACATAACACTTTAGATAAACCTCACAAAATAATGCTAAACAAAGCAAGCCAGATCCAAGAGGGTCCATATTGTATGATCCACTTATGTTAAGTTCAAACACCGGCGAAACTGATTGTTCCTTTTGGGAGCCAAGGTGGGTTTATCCTTGGGCAGATGCTGTCATAGTGAGTGAGAGCAGAGCTTTCAGGTCCTAATCATGTTCTGTTTCTTCAGCTGGCTGCTGGCAACACAGATGTTCAAACTCTCACGAACATTTATCAGGGTAGGAAGGGCCAATATGCCCACTCATGTGTAGGTGGGTCCTAAGGGGAAATGTTTGGGGCACGGAGAAGGATCCCTCATGAATGTCCAGGTGCTGTCCTCACGGTAAGAACTTAGTTCTCACTCTTAGTTCCCCCAAGAGTTTCCCCTGAGAGCTGGCTGTTGAAAAGAGCCCAGCAGCTCCCTCCACTCTCTCTCCCTCCCTCTCTAGCTGTGTGAAGCCTGCTTCCCTTCACCTTCTGCCAAGATTGGAAGCTCTCTGAGGGCCTCACAAGAAGCAGATACTGGTGCCATGCTTCTTGTACAGCCTGCAGAACCGTGAGGCAAATAAGCCTCTTTTTGGTATAAATTACCTGCCTCAGGCATTCCTTTATAGCAAAGCAAATGGACGAAGACAGAGGACTCTGGTTGAGAGCTCCGATTCTCCATCTTCACACTTCTCGGGGAAGAGGCAAGAGCTGCCCTGTCCAATGGGGTAACTGCTACCTACATGTTGCTATTTACATTCAAAATAACTAAAATTAAATACAGTTTAAACTCTAGTTCCTCAGTCCCCTGGCGCTACTTCTGGAGTGCTCTGCATCGTCAGGCAGCCGTGGCTGCTGCAGTAGACAGGCAGATAGAGCACATCTCCATCCCCACAGAACCAGAATGTGTGCTGGCCTAGAAGGACCGAGGGAAATCCCCGAGCCGCTGAGCCCCTCAAGGCACTAATGCTCATCCTAAGCAATGCACTGGCTCCCCGACTGCTGGTCCAGGGGAGGAGAAAAGAGCCCTTCCGAATGATGTGTCTCAGGCTGGTTCTCAGCCTCAAGAGGAGTGCATCCCACGTGTCCTGCCCACATTTCTCTGCCCCTCCTCCTTCCTGGGCTCAGTACTCCCCCCTCAGGTCACTGCAAAGGCCACTCACTGAATTTCGGATCTAAAAAGATTCACACTTTGAACTTTAGCTCTTAATGAAGGTTTCTTTCCATTAAAGGAATTTTTAGTCCCAGAGGGATGAGAGGCAACAGTCCTGGGAAAGAAGACCTTCCAAAACCATTGAGCCCGCCCACCCTCATCTCAGACTGAGGAGGACACACCCATTCCCTCCCCTCCATCAAGAGCGTACCTCAGGTTTCGCCAGACAGAGACCTCGGGTGCCTGGGCTTTCCACCAAGCTGGTTTACAGGGAGCCCCAGGCAAACAGAGGTCACCCTCAGCCTCTCCTCCATCCCATGCAATTCCCCTCCTGTGGTGTGCTGACATCTCAAAGCCAGGATATTCTCTAGGAAAACTGGCTAGTGAAGGATCTGCCAGGAGTACACCTCCAGCAAGCTCTTCGTGAAGGGGATCTATTCAACTCTCCAGGGTAACACA
Organism: Pan paniscus; assembly: GCF_029289425.2. Lineage (NCBI taxonomy): Eukaryota > Metazoa > Chordata > Mammalia > Primates > Hominidae > Pan > Pan paniscus. The sequence continues at coordinate 135,398,433 of NC_073258.2, read as the reverse complement.
ATTCTGTCAGCTCTTTGCATATATCTCACACCATGTTATCAGCCTAGGAAGAGCTGTGAGCTCCTGCAGGAGTGCTGGCAGACAGACCTGAACACCTCACAGGAGAAAAATTGCCCTGCACCTTGGAGGGAGGTGCTGGGCCAGGCACAGTGCCTGGTTAGCATGTGCAGTGGAATCCCACGGTGGAAGGCACAGCTCAGAGCAGTCTCTAAGCCAGTCCAGGGAGGGCATGGTGTGGAAAGTTCCCAGAGCTGAAAACTTCCCAGGCCACTTTCCTGCGTCAACGCTCTGTAGCTTTCATTTGACAGTTGGTTACTTTTTCACTTCTTGTGAAGCCATCCAGGGATAAACATTCTTGGAGAAAAAATCTACGGGTAAGATTCGCACGGGCCTTCAGTTTGTAGTCATCCCAGGACTGAATCCCTACTTCCCACTGCGAAGAAATATCAAACCAAAAGCATACTTGAGTTAACCACTGAGGGGAAGCTGGGAGGCTCATACCTGCACTCCAAGCCCTGCAACCACTGAGTCCAGCACCTCGGTCCCAGGAGTCCACGGTCATGCAGGTTGCTACGCTGCTCATCTGGGCACTGTCCCCTGGAGAGTGTTCACAGGACACTCCTTGAATGTGCCCTGAGGGCTCCTTCCACCTTCATCAGAAGCCCCAGCCTGATGAATCTCAGCAACTCCGCTGCCCCTCCTCCTCCCCCCTCCCTGTGCACACACAGGAGTGATGTACATGGGGGATGCAGTAGATTTCTCCGCCTCTGCTTCTTCACTCTGTCAGAGCAACTTCCCATTTCAGCATCTGAAGTCCTACTTCCTGGACAACTACCCACTGTGGACTCAGCTGCTGGTAGATGGGGACAAGTGAGGTACAGGAAAAAGGGGGAGTCCCAGAAAGGAGGTGGGCCCTGTTGCATAAGGTGGGTAGGTGACTGCATGGCTGGACAAACCAGAGAGATGGAAGGGCAGGTGCAGTTACCTCGGGTGGCTTTCACCTGCAGAGACAAATAGCTCCAAAACTCTAGAACTGGGTTCTGCAATTTACTCTAGAACCACCCCTCACCCTACCCACAGTTATCATCTTAGTCACCAATGTTGGGCTCAAAATTCCTCTTCTCCTCTCCTGTCTCCTGTGGTCTTCCCCTCCCAGGAGGATCAGGGTAGAGAAGCAATTTCCAATTTAAAAAATGGAGGAGCAGGATATACCTACTCATCCTATAATCTAAACCACGTGTTTGATATGTAAGAGTCTAAATTACGTGGGACTTGGAGCACTTCTATAGAGCCAGCCCTGACCTGCTCTTCACCAGGTCAAAGTTGACACATCCCCTTCTCCCACAGCCAGCATTATGGGGGGTAGGGGCCCACAGAAAGGGCTGGTGTTGAGAGGGTCTTGGGCAATAAGCCTGTGTCTCAGGGCACATTCTCACGGGGATGTGAGGCTCACTACAATGGGCTTTGAGCATGGAATGCCAGCATCTACAGGTCACACAAACTCCGGACCATCAGGGACTGCTATGACTGCTGCTGTGACTGTCTCCCTTGCCCTCATGGGCTGCACTCCTGCCCTGCCCACCCTGAGCCCTGGATCTCAAGGTGTCCCAGGGTGAAGATGAGGACATATTGTGGACAGCCAAGCCATGCATCCACTCCCCTACCCAGGCCAGCCCCAGGCAGCACATCAGATCCCCCTGATGGTAGCACTCCCTGACAACCACTGTCCATGTGGCCCAGGACTTCCCCTGGCCCCAGACTCCAAGCTCCTTAGTCTGCAGGTGGGGCCAAGGCCACACGATGCCACAGAAGGCATGACTTAGGTCATGTTCAGACATCTATGAGGAAATCTCATGTGTGAGTTATTTTACAAGCAAGCACTGAAGTGTATCCTCACCCCCTGCAAATGGAAACAAATCCGACCATCCCATGGCATCTTTGGAAACGCTCCACCAAGCACAATAGATTTTTCTTTTTCTTCCTTCAAGAGAGAAACAAAACTCAAGGGGAAAAAACAACAGAGCAGTGTTTATGTCTATCCTGGTAAAATTAGAGCATGTCAGTTTCTTGCCCTATTCCTCCTTCCTTCGCGCTATTGGGAATAGCAGTGATCATGACGAATCGGTGATATTTGCATACACGGTGATATCTGGAGTGCTCTTCTAGTTGAAGAAATGGTGGAGATTATAATATCTGTTTTATGGAAAAGAAGGCTGCCATCAGGGTGGAGCAGGACGGCCAGCCTAAGGCCTTGGGTCAGCCTTGCCCACACCGTGCTTCCGCGGGCTCCTGGGAGGCCCATACTCTTCCCAGACAGATGGTCACCCCTCCACGCAGCCATAGGAGGTAGGGCCAGGAGTGAGTGCGAACCTCTCGGGAGCCATGGAGCTCGGGCTCTGGCTGGTGCACCTGCCTGCCACCCCGTTCTCTGTGCCCCCAGGCCTGGGTGCTCCGACACGGCCAGCTTCCCACGTGCTTCCAGCAGACCTCCACCCCCAATGGCTTCTCTCTCAGGCCCCTGGGAAGCACCCTCACGCTCTCTTCTTCCTTCCTGCTTAAGAAGCAAGCGCAGCCTCTCTGGGGCTTCTAATGCTTTAGTACCCCCAGCATTCATGGGGGGAAAGGAGTGAAAAGAAAAAAATAACAGCAGAGGAGTGTCAGAAAGCCTCAGGGAAACGCTGTCCCTACCATCCTGGGCCTGTGCTTCTCCCTGACCCTGTTCACTCCTGGTCCCGCACGTGGACCCAGGGCACCTGCCCTGCCTGAGACAACGTGGACAGCAAAAGTGCAGGGAGAGGGCCTGGGGACACCAGGCAGCCCTGCGGTGCCAGCAAGAAAGGGCTGGGGTGGAAGTGAGGGACCCGCTGGACAGCAGCCTCAGAGTCCCCAAGCAGGAGGGAGCCCAGCAAGCACCCCTAGGCACTGTCCACAGTACCGAGATACTGCAAAGCCTGCACCTTTGCAAAGTGAGTTCCTAGGCCTCCAAGGTCATGGGATCTAATTTTAACTCCTTGTCACTCCATCCATTGAATATTCCTTTCTGAAAACGTGTTGAATGCCCAGCCCAGCATATGCCGACTGAGAAGCACAAGTCAAATAAAGAGAAAGAAGGGGAGGAAGCACAAGACAGGAGCCCCAGACTCAGCCCAGCGCCTGCCAGCCTGCGCCAGCCTGCTGTGTGACCTTGGGCAAACCCCTCCCTTCTCAGGGTTCACATCCTTGCTGACTGCTTCAGTCAGCTCAGAATGCTATCAAAAAATACCACAGACTGGGTGGCTTATGCCTGAGACATTTCTTTCTCACAGTTCTGAAGGGAAGGAAGCACGAGATCAACGAGCCAGCAGACTCAGTGTCTGCTGTGGGCTTTCTTCCGGCCCTGCAGACAGCTCCCTTCTCACTGTGTCTTCACATGGCAGAGAGGGAGCCTGGTCTCCTCCTCTTCTTACGAGGGCACAAATCCCCTTGTGCGGGCCCCACCCTCACCATCCCATCTAAGCCTTACCACCTCCCAGAGGTGACACCTCCCAGCATCATCACATTCCAAGTCAACATTTCAACACAGGAATCTGGGGAGACACGAGCATCCAGGCCACAGCGTCCATAGACAAGAGGAGTGGACTGAAGGATTAAAGTGCCTTGTGCCACTACGCTTAGCCCCCAGTTGCTGCTTTCCTTCCCAAGTCATCTGGGCTGCTATCTCCAGAGTACCAGGCCCAAGTGGGATTTGGGAAAGCCAGCGCTGCCCCTCCCTCAGTTCCCTGTTATCTCAGCCTGAAATATAACCTGTAAGACCCTCGATGCCCTGCAAAGTGTGGCTGTGGCTGCCTGTTATCAAGAAATGAGCACCAAAGGCAGATGATCAATCCCCGCCCACTTCTCATTTGGCATTAGGAGGAGCTGTGGGTCCATCTGCACAAGATAAAAGACAAGCTTTCCTTACCCCACAGGAGGAGGTGGCCGTGTTGTCTCCCCATGGCTAGCTGTGAGCACCTGCTGTTCACAGAATTCAACATGTGCTGGAAACACAGCTAATGAGGTCCCCAAGCAGCCTAGCAGGCTAGTTTGGAATGCTGAGCTCCAATCCGTTCCTGTCCTTACTCACCACCTGCATTTGCTGGAGATGGGTACATGCAGTTTTAGCCTCACTGCCAGGGATGGAGGCTCTTGAATGCTCTGCAGACAGCTGTCCGAGTGTGTGCAGAGCTGAGCAGTAGTGCTGGCCCAACAACCCCTGAAGCAATGGCCCTCAATACTGCCCATCCTCCCAGGCCAGCCTTCAACCCAGGCAGTCACTGAACACTGCAGCAAAGATCCCCAGGTCTCAGGGGCAGATGAGGACCCTACACTGAGCCATGGTCATCTTTTCTCTGCCCTCTGGCTGGTCAGGGGACGGGGAATACAATGGCAGGCAAGAACAACATAGCACAGAGGTCAAGAGTGGGCTTCAGGGAATACAATGACAGGCAAGAACAACATAGCACAGAGGTCAAGAGCGGGCTTCAGAATGCAGCAGTCCTGGGTTAAATTCTTGCCTCAGTCACTTAGCAGATGCCTCATACAACGTAAGACACCCAGCTCAGTGAGGCTCGCGTCCCTCTGCTGCGAAGGGAAGGTAATGGCTCCTAGTTACAGAATCACTGTGATGCCACGATGAGGTAATGCATTCCAACATCTCTAATGTGTCTGGCACATAATGGATACTCCTCAAGTATAGGTGTTAAGATTATCATCCTCCTCTCCAGGGCAAGATGGGATTTCTATGTAAGCACGTCCACCTGGGTGCGGGGGATAGAGAACAGAGGACTGGAAGGATGGCTGGAACTGGGCGTCTCTCGCTGTCCTCTTTCTTGGCATTATTGGTCATCGGTCACATGGCAGTGCAAAGAGGAGAGGTCACCGATAAGGTGAGGATGTGAGCCTGGACTCCGGCGGGGCTCTTCGCTAGCTGTGTGACCGTGGGCAAGGCCCCAGACCACAGCTTTCTCCTCCGTGAAATGGGTAGGATGGTTTTGGTGAAGGTTGAAGAAGTTAACTGGTTTGTATAACGCCTGCTGTGTAGAAGGCATCAATAAGGTTTGTTTTTCCCCCTTACATTTGTGGCCTCTCTCTGGGCTTAGGGAGGAGGAGGTGGTGGTGAAGGCGGAGGTGGCTGTGATGATGGGGAGGAGACATTGATTCCAGGTTTCCTGGAGTTCCTGTGAATGCCCGTGCAGAGCAAGAGGGCTCACCATCTGACCCTCAAACCCGGACCAGGGCCGTGCACCCCAGCAGCACTGAACAGGATACAGGCAGTACCTGGCCGCTGCTCCTGCGGTTCCTGGCTGGGAGACCCGAACACGCACAGGTACCCTGATATCAGGGGCTCATCTCCAGCCCCGGCTTCCTGCCATCGCTCTTCAGGACACTCAACTGCATTCTGTAGCCCGGGATGACCAGTCACCACCTTTCTGGTGCCCCAGCCCCTTTCCACACTTCCGGCAGAGCAGCCTCTGTCCCCTGACATCCCCAGACTTCCCTAGCCCCAGCTGTCATTGTTGCTCATAGCGCCCCTATGCATGGGAAGCTGAGCTGCCCTGGCCCAGCCCCAGTCAGCTCCCACCCTCAGCGCCTGGCCTGTGGCACTTGGCACAGCTCAGGCAGCTGTGGGAAGGCTCAGCCGGCTCTCAGAGCACTGCATCCTTGCCCTTCGGGAACACAGACCTGGCGCCTAGAGCTGCTCCCCTCCTCCAACCCTTTCCCTGTGTGGCCCCAAGGGCTGAGCCCCGCCCGCCAAGGAGAAGGCCTGAAGGATGGGGAGACCACCCCTCTGCTCCAGTGAGAGCCCCTGCTGCCCCTGCTGCCCCTGCTGCCCTCATCCTCCCCATCCAGCCAGGGCTCTTTTCTCATCCGATGCCATTGGGGTAGAAATCAGTCAATAAATAAGAAAAGTCTTTGCCCCTTTCAAACCACCACTGTCTGGTGCGGTGTGCACGTGTCTGAATGTGTCTGTGACCAGAAAACAAACCACAACCTCATGGAGGTAAACACAAGTCCCCTGCACAGAGCCTCTGCTGGCGACCTCCACAGCCCTTGGTGGATGGTGTGTGGGTGATCTGCAGAAGCGGGCCCTGCCCTCGGTGGACGGCGTGTGGGCGACCTGCCCTCGGTGGACGGCGTGTGGGCGACCTGCCCTCGGTGGACGGTGTGTGGGCGACCTGCCCTCGGTGGACGGCGTGTGGGCGACCTGCCCTCGGTGGACGGTGTGTGGGTGACCTGCCCTTGGTGGACGGTGTGTGGGTGACCTGTATGTGAGGAGTGAGTGCATGTGTGAGGGTGTGTGGCAGTGTGAGCAGAATGTGTGTGGCATAAGACAAGAGTCTCTTACTCTCCCACTCAAAGCTGTAACTTTGGCGTCTAAGACACAGGAGGAGTTAACCAATGCAGGGAATGAAGAATGGAATGAATGAATGGGCAGTGCAGTGGCATAGTTAGGATACCCATTTTACAGATGAGCACACTGAGGCCCGAAGAGTTTTGTAAGCGGCAGAGCTGGCCCTCAGACTAGGAATCCTGGTTCCTAGCTCAGTGTCCCTATGTCTACCGCACCTACAAGCTGCCCCTGGCAACAACGACAGTGTGAAGTGGGCAGCAGACCCCCGTGCTGACTCATTCGGCCTTTCTGGCCTCTGCCCCTAGGGAAGAGGGACATAAAAGGTTCCCAGGACTTATTCACCCACTTAGAACATGGGTGGTCTCTAGCTAGACAAGAGGAACGGTGTGGTGCTTGCCCTGCAAGGGCTGCAGCCTGTGTAGGAGCAGAGTCGTGGAGAGGTTCAGGCACCTGACTGGACTCTAGGCCCCTCCACAGCCAGAGAAAACCCCAGTCTCTCCAGACTTTGGTTTCCCAAACTGTGCAATGAATCCTGCTATGGCCTGAATGTGTGTCGCCCCAAAATTCATTTGCTGAAATCCTCCCCGCGATGTGGTAGTATGAAAAAGGTGTAGCCTTTGGGAGGTGATGGAGTCATGAGGATGGAGCCCCCATGAATAAGTTTGTGCTTTTTAAAGAAGACCTCAGAGCTCTCTCATTGCCCTCCCCTATTTGAGGTTACAGGGAGAAGAGGGCTGTCTATGCACCAGAGAGAGGCCCTCTCCAGACACCAACTCTGCCGGCAGCATCACCTTAGACTCCCCAGCTTCTGGAACTGTGAGGAAGAAGTGTCTGCTGTTTAGGCCTCCCAGTCTGTAGTACTTTGTTATAGCAGCACAGATTTACTAAGGCAAGGCCTGGCCCCAATTCCTTGTCCTGGGCTGCTGGCCTGGCCCTTGCTCTCCTCCCCACCTCTCAGGCCCTGCAGGGACAGCTCAAAAGCTACCCTGGACCTAGATCCAGCCGCCTGCCAAAGACCATCCTGCGCCCACCTCCCTGCTGCAAAGCCTGCCCTGGCCTCTGACCTGAAGGTGGGTGGCCAGAAGAAGCTGCCCAGGGCTGCAGCTTTTACTCTCTGGAATGGAGACCTGTCTTGGGAGATTTTATCAAAACTTCTGTTCCCAGATCTCTCTTTCCAGACACCTTGATCCCCAGGATCTAAAGCCGCCTCCTCGGAACTCTATTCTCAGTCAATGCCCTGTCTCCTGAGTGGGCCCCGGTCCTCCTTGCTTTCTGCCAACCTCTGCAAGGTCCCAGCCCCCTTGCACATGCCCACAGCTGTGAGCGTTGTGCAGGCTCAGCGCCTGGGATGTGGCCTCATCGTGGTGTTCAGGGAGGGCATCACAGTGTGGCCCTGACCGTGGGGTTGGGCACTGATAACCCCTGCACCTCTATACCAGGATGCTGGAGCCTGCCGTCCCCGACTGTGTTGGGGATGGGGAAGACGCACCCAGGGCTTTGAATGTCCTCACAGGTGACAAGCCTGCAGCCTGCATGGAAGCCAGCAGGTGAACAGGAACAGTTTCAGGATGCAGAAATAGAACATAACCGTGTGAAGCACAGCCTTTCCACAGTGACTATTAATAACACACTGAGTAACATTTCTTCTGTAGAAAGATTTGGAGGAAAGTGAGACACCACAAACTGGAAAGAAATACAAAATCCTAGGTTGAGTAAGACAATTTCTCATCTGATGAACTCTTAAAATCAGAATGTGGGTTCCCTGTTACAGTAAAGTGCATAATTCACACACGATCCCTTCTTAAAGTCAGAAGCCCCTAAGAACATATCTACAATTGATATTTTAATAATCTGACACCCGGGCAAGCTTCATAAGCAGTTTTTCTGGTCTTTTCAATGAAACCTTTAATTGTGGCTGGTAACTCAACAGAATTAGCGTATCAGGCAGTTTTCTCAGCTTCTTTAATTAACTCTTACATCTCTCTCCGTTTTTATTTCCATTTTCATGAGTAAAAACTGGCATGCTGCTCCATGAGATTTTAAGCGAAAAATAAAACATTTGCCTCCAGCCACCTCCGAACTCCAGAGACAGAACACAGGCCCTCCTGGGCCATGGTCTCTGAACTCAGGAAGGAGTTTCCTTCTTGAAACAGGGGCCACACTTGTCCATCTATTTAAAAAATAACATAGCATCAAATGAGCCAGGTTTGCAGAGTGCAGTTCCGTGCAAGCCTGCTTTGAGTTGGTGCCTGCATTTTCTCCAGATATACGTCCAGTCCAACAAGGCAGAGGCCCAAGGCGGACCCAGACCCTGGACTCTCCCTGTCCTTACCTCACTCTGCTGTGCTGTGCCCCCTTTGTCTCTGACACATATTTAGCCCCACTAACTACCTCTTGTTCCACTAAATCACTTTTGGGTACCAGGCCATTGGCCTTTACTTGCTAGCTCTATGGCATTTGAGGGGAGCCACTGCAGAAGGCAGACACAGGACCATCTGCAGAAAATCACGGCAGCGGCCTTGGGGCCTCACAGCATGGCTCTGTAGCAGGAAGGATCCAGATGACAGAGGTGGTTGCCAGTCTTGGTGCACTGGGATCTCCTGTACGAATTTTACAAAATTACATCCTTGAACCCATCCTGAGAGATTCTGACCCAGTTGCTCTAGGGGTGGGAAAAAGTGTCTGTATCTTTAAAAAGCTCATAAGTGATTCCACTGCAGAGCAGAGAATGAGCACCACTGGATGGGACCATGAGGACAATGAATTGTTCCTAACAAGATGGGTCAATTAGTTATATGTCTGTTGTTTCCTGGGAACCAAGGGATGAACTGGGTGACACCTGGAGTTGTTTAATAGTACAGATTCTTTTTATTCATACCCAGTATTGTCTGAAGCAGAGTTGAACCTGAAACATCTAAAGTGTGAATCGCCTACTTCAGCGCGTGTCATTTCAGATAAAAGTCATATAGTCGTAGAATCTGGGGTTTATAAGATATCTCAGGGATCATCTGGGTAACTCCTCTGTTCAATTCACGAATGCCATCTCTAATATCTCCTTCAATTCATCTTCCGCTCCTCACTGGAATCTCTTAAATGAACTATTTGATCGTCAGTAAATTGCACTTTTCTTATGAAAAAGCTGTGGCCTTCACAGTGGAATCTGCAGCTTCTGTCCTTGACACCGGAGCAGAATCTGTCATTCTTGGCGCCTTCTTCCAGCCTCCCGCCTTGACCTCAAAGTTGGATGATGTTTCTGTGAGCACATTGCCTTCCAAAATAGGCTTGACTTAGACCCTCCTACCTGTGTGAGGGTGTGACCTTCAGCTCCTCTCCCGACATTGTGGCGTGGCAAAAAAAAGAAAGAATCCAGCCTGGTGCAGGGTCTGTCTTATAGAAAGGAAATCACCTCGGGAAGCCTTTCATCCATTCACTGGGACCCTCTTGGGTTTCGTGACAGGCATCTGAGGTATAGACACACGACAACTGTGAGGAGGATCCTTCATTCCTAAGCCTGCAGGGAATCTGCCAGAGAGCTCGTGGTTTCCATAAAGCACTTTGGAATGGCTTATCATGTGCTCTAATCCTGCAGCTCAGCTCCCATGAAAGAAATATTCAACAGGAGGGAGAGGATTAATACAGGTTTGGGCTGGAAATCTCCACTGTGTTGAGACCCAGTCTGTCAGGAGGAGGTCCCCAAGTGAGCAGGCTGGCCCTCCCCAGTCCCAAAAGAACAAGAGGTCAGAGATCTAGTTATGCAAAACCCAGTTTCAACCGGAGTTCTTTTGAACAGTGCATTAGTCCATTTGCATTACTACAAAGGTATACTTGAGCTTGGGTAATTTATAAAGAAAAGAGGTTTAATTGGCTCATGGTTGTGCAGGCTGTATAGAAAAGAGAGCAGCATCTGCTTCTGGTGAGGCCTCAGGAAGCTTCCACTCATGGCAGAAGGCAGAGCAGGAGCAGGTGCATCACACTGCAAGAGAGGGAGACTGAGAGAGTAGAGGGCAGTGCTACGCTCTCTTAAACAACCAGAACTGGGGCAAGACTCACATCACGAAGGGGATGGCACTAAGCCATTCATGAGGGATCCACCCCCATGATCCAATCACCCCCACCACGCCCCACCTCCAACATTGGGAATCACATTTCAGCATGAGACTTGGAGGAGACAGACATCTAAACCATGAAAAACAGGCCGCATGCAGCCTCCCTTCTGTAAAACCACTTGAAGGAAGCTTTGCAATCCACTAAATTACTCTGTGTATCCTCTTCACCTGCTCCCACAGCTTTCGGAAGCCACAGTCCAGATGTGGGCAGCAGGTTGCCATCTGTCCTCCAGCCTCTAAGGAAACTCCTTTCTGTCTCCTATGGATGTTCTCCAAGGGAGACACTTCTTCACAAGCTGCCTTGATCATCTCCCCAAAGCCTTGGTCAGCCCTTATTTAGATGCATTTTAAAATTATTTAACCTAAATATATCTTACTGAAATTAAAACTTGAGGGTTTTTTTTTCCCTTAAGTTTCCTCCCCAGTGCAGTCTGAAACCAGGAGCTAGGCATCAACTTCTGCCTGGCCCTACAGCGCTCTGCAGCCCCACCTCTCCCAGCCCCACCTGCAGGTTGTACAGGCAGTGCCGTCCTAGATTAAACCTGTAAACCAGAAAGAGACACCAGGGGGAAAACTGATGAGACCCAAATAAAGTCTAGAGTTTAGTGTATAGTAATGTACCAACATGAATCTCTTGGTTTTGACAAATGTACTAAGATTCACAAAATAGTCGCATCAGGGGAAATCAGGCAAAGGGCATGCGGGCATCTCCGCACTGTCTTTGCAACTTTTCTGTACATCTAAAATTATTCTCCCAAATTAAAAAAAATCAGATTTTAAGGGGGAAATGTTTCCTTTGCTTCAGAAATATCTAAGAGGAAAGTTTCCAATCTTACCAAAGCTGGAAGATAGAGCTAGGACTAAAATAAGAAAAACTTGGATTTACATTTACATTTAGATTTGTACTGCTCTTAAAATGTCTGAAGCACTTTGCATTTATATCATTTGCTCTACAAAAAAACCTGCTGAAGAAAACAGATGTTAGGATCCTGCCTTTTTTTTTTCTTCACTGCAGAGAAATCTGGAATGAAGAGAGGCTAACCCATTAGCCAATGTCCCAGGCATTCTGTCATGAAGTCAGGCCCCTTCTCCACCCTGCACCGTCCACCTCTGTGAATTCAAGGCCCTGAGCTCAGCTCCTGCTTCCAGTCCTTCCATCTCACAATGGAGGACCACAAGGGAGTCCCTATCCTCCACTCAAAGCCTGGGGTCCAAGACAGGAGGTGGGAAGGGTGTGGAGATGAGAAAGTGCACACAGAAGAAAGTAGCTCACTCAGTGAGTAGAGCTGACTTTGATTTCACAAGGATGCCAACTGTGACAGGCTCATTTGTTCGCAAGGCTGCATCTGCTCTCTCCCACAGGACAGCCATGAACAGACAGCTGCCCTCACCCCCAAGGCCGGCCGTCCTGGTTGAGGGCTGCCTGCCTGTCCCAGTGGAGGCACCTGCGTGATGTATCCAGGGCAGTTCTAGCAAGGGCCCTCTCACTCGGGCTCCTCTGCTCTGCTCAGCTGGGCTTATTCTGCAGGCAGGAAGCGCTTGGTGAAGGCGACTTGGTGCTCAGCAGGCTGGACCACTAAGCAGCCCTGGTGGCACCTGACCAGGCAGCCTGCGCCCCCTCTTTCCTGCCAGGGAAGCCCCGTCACCTGGCAGAATCCTCAGATAATGTTCCTATGCCTCCCTCATGAGGTTCTTGTGGAAGCTGGAAGCCACATGCACACCATCCTCTTCTCTCTCTCTCTCTCTCTCTCTTGCTCTCACCCTCACTCTCACGCTCTCTCTCTCTTCCTCCTCCTCGGGAAGTATTGTGGGCATGAAGCAGGTGCATGGAGCCCAAAGGCCCCCGTCAACTGGGGGTAGCACTGGCCTGGCTGGAAGGCCTGGGGTAATGATGCTGGGCTCTCGTCACAGTGCTGGGAAGAGGGGACCCAGCCCCCCAGGCACTCCAGCCCTGTTTGGCATCAGGATTCCACCCATGGAGGCTTATTAACATCCAAGGATGAATCGGGTTGTTCTGCTGAAACTGACGTCTATTTCTTCCAACAAGAAATGGTGAGGAGCCTTAAAACACAACATTAACTTGGACCAGCAGACAGAATGAGCTGAATTAACCCCAAAGATGCAAAAAGAGAGAGAAAAGAACATTCTCTTTGTTAAGTCCTGGAGTTTGCCAAGAGGTACTTGAGTGAAAGGGAGGAATGGGAGGATAGGAGGGAGGGAGGGAGGAAAAAGAAAAGGAAGAAAGAGAAGAAAGGAAGGGAGGGAAGGGGGGAAGAGAGAAAACCACTGCAGCAATTTCTTCTTCTGAAACTTCTGAGAGCCCCTGTTTGGGGCCAGGTCATGGGAAGCCCGGAGTCCCAGACCCTACTGTCCTGTCTCATGTAAATCACAAAGAGAAGGGTGCAGCTGGGGTCCGCTGCCTGCAAGAATCTGTTTTACTGCTGGGCATGTGGTTGGCATAAAACAGACTTCCCCAGGAGCTCGCACTGCAAAGGGCTCCCACCGCCCACGTGCCTACCCGCATCAAAGCTGCCAGCCTGACGTCACCGCCACATACATCCAGCAATACCCTGAACCTCTGCCTACATATGTGTCCCTAGATTCATGGTAGTCAGTTAGTCACTGGGTCAAACCATACTGAAGACAACTTCACCCTCTGTGCACCTTGGAGATTATGTCCACTTTTATCTGACATTTAAGATCTAGCTTCTGCCATGTCACTCCAGAACCTCACAATCCTCGTGGATGTTGGAGAACGTGATACCATCCCTCACCATAAACGTGGCCTTCGGAGTTCCTCCCGCACCCGTCTTCTCAAACACACCAACGGCCTCTCACCACTGCCTTCTTGTCTTAGTGGAGGACGATTTTCCTGTCCCTTTGAGGAAACATGATCAGATGATGCACCCTCAGGCCTCACATAGCACAGCTTTGGTAACATGTCTAAATTCATGAGCCTTCTGAGCCCTTCCTCAACCCTATCCCAAGGAAGGCCTAACATCGCCTCATTCACTGTACACCACTCTCAAATCCAAGCTTCAGGGATCTTCCGAAACATCCTTTGGGATGCTGCCACAGCAACTTCCTACTGGTGCATAGTAGCCAGATCCTGTCATTTATGTGGCAGACAGGTTATTACCTCTCACCCTTCCTGCTTAGGAGATAAATACTGAGGAGGCATACCTTCATTGTGACAGGCACTCAGATTCCACGTGGCTGTTATTTTCTTTTTGCAAGGCTTCAAAGGCCATGATAAATATCAGCCAATACCATATTTTTGTATCCATCATTGCACACGTATAAATTGAACACCATCACTATTCACATCCCAAAGCTGCAACTTCTAACTTTATCTCAGTACATAAGCCTCAGAAATGGTGTGTGTGTGTGTGTGTGTGTGTGTGAGTGAGTGAGTGTGTGGTCATCAAGTTATTCATTTATTTACTCAATTAATATTTTTAGTTCTTTTTAAAAATTTTTTATTTTTACTGATACATAATATTCTACCTATTTATGGGGTACATATGATATATACCAGGTGTTATCACCACCCCGCTTATTAACAGTAACTCGCTGTGGTTTCTAGTACCTTTGGATGAGTGCTTATCTAACTGTAAAATCTCATTCCGATAATTTAATTTTGAGAGCCACTCCTGATAACCACTGTCAAGTTTAGGCATTTTAGATTCTGTGGCAAGAGATTATGGGGTATCGATGACTTTGACTTCTGGGAAGATGGAGCAGAAGTACTTTTCCTACAACTTTAGGTACAACTAAAAACAGTTTCCTACTAAGTACAACTGAAATTCCTGCACAATATGTTTTTGAAAACATAAAAAGACACTGAAAGGTAGAAAGAGCAAGGCAGACCAGTTGGGAGCTTGGGAGAACTCTAAGCATTGAGAAGCAATACCACAGTGAGTTCTCTGAGGTATGCTAATTTTTTAAATCTTATATATCCCAGATTTGGATGCAAAGAAGCCATCAACACCAATCAGCCAAGGAAAAGTCCCCAGCAGAACCCTGCTCTCTAGCCAAGTGACCAGGGACACGGACAGCACAGGAGGACTGAGACTCTTTAGACAAGACCCACCCTACTCCAGCCAAACACCCCAGAAAAACCATGGCTCCACCTTACCCAGAGCAGCAGAAGTTGAGTGGAAAACCTTGATTTCTGCTCTTGCAGTGCCGTGATGAAGTACCCAGACTTGTTCACACTCTCAAGGGTTATGGGAGGGGGAGATGGAGGAGGGAGCAGACACTGTTATCACTGTTGGGCAGCCGTGTTGATGGAGAACACATCGGAGGCCGGCACTTCCACTTCTGCCTGTCAGCGACAAGGCCTTCCTTCTGCTCCACACTAAGCAGCGTCAGAGGAGGCCTAGTGGAAAGCCAGGACTTTCACCAGCACCCAGAGAGAATAACCAGTTCACCCCCAGGGTATCAGTGGAGACGTGGGGAGTCAGGACTCCCACTTCCACACAGCAATAACAGGGAGCACTCCCCAACCCGGGTGTCAATAGAGACCAAGTGGGGAGCCTGGGTTTCTGCCTCCACATGACAGCAATGAGCCAGTGAAAACAGAAGGCTTAAATAAGATTTAGAGTCTCATACCACACTATCCAAAGTATCCAGGTTCCAATTGAAAATAATCTGTCCAGTCAAGCAGGGCAGCTCATGCTTGTAATCCCACCGCTTTGGGAGGCCAAGGCAGAAGAATCACTTGAGTCCAGGAGTTCAAGACCAGCCTGGGCAATTTGGCGAGATCCCATCTCTACAAAAAATAATTTAAAAAATTAACCAGGTGGTGGTGCACACCTACAGTCCCAGCTACCCAGGAGGCTGAGGCCGAAGAATCACTTGAACAGAGGAGGTCAAGGCTACAGTAAGCCATGTTCATTCCAGCCTGGGCAACAGAGTAAGATCCTGTCTCAGGAAAAAAAAAAAAAAAAGAAGGAAGAAAATCACTTGTCATGCCAAGAAACAGGGAAATGTCAACTTGAATGAAAAAGACAATTGATTGTATACTAACACTGAGATAACAAAGATGTTAGAATTATTTGACAAAGATTTTAATGGTCATGGTTAAAATGCTTTAATGAATAATAATAAACATGTTTGAAACAAATAAAAATATAGAAAATCTCAGCAGAGAAATAGAAGATAATAAAAACTAAATGGAAAGCTTAGAACCAAAAAACAAAATATAAATTTAAAAATTAAAATTGAAAAAACAAAAAATACAATAAAATAAATTTAAGAATTCAATTTATTGACTCAACATCCAAATGGAAAGGACAAAGGAAAGAATTCATAAATTTGAGATTTAACATTAGAAATTACTCAATCTGAACAATAAGAAAAAACAGACTGATAAAAATGAAAAGAGATTATGCAAAACATTACGGAACTAGACAAAATATTGAATATTTGTGTCACTAGAGTCCTGAAAAGAGATGAGAAAACGGTTGGTGCTGAAACACTGTTTTTTAAAAAAAATGGCTACAATTTTCCCAAATTTGTTAGAAGTCATATACCTGCAGTTTTAAGAAGCCAAGTTAATCCCAAATAGGATAAATTCAAAGATATCTATGCCAAGAGACATCAGAGTCAAATTTCTAAAAATTGAAGGCATCTTACTTACATAGGAAAAACAATTCTAATGACAATGTATTTCTCACCTGAAATCATGAAGGCAAGAAAGTATTGGCACACTGTTTCAAGTGCTGAAGAAAAGAACTTTTAATCTAGAATTATATATCCAGAAAAAGTATCCTGCAAGAATAAAACAGAAATCAAGACATTCTCGAATGAAGAAAAACTAAGTAAATTTGTCACCAGCACCCTACCTTAAAAGCATGCATAAGAAAGTTCTCTAAACAGAAAGAAAATAATAAAAGAAAAAATCATGGAAAGGAAAAATACATGCTAATAGTTAAAAAGATGAGTAAATGCAATAGACTTTAGAACTCTTCTTGAATACTTCAAATTATGTTTGAAGGCTAAGAAAATATTATAATACTGTCTAGTGTATTTTTAGATGTAAGTAAAGGAAACATTTCAGATAATTATATTTTACATGGGTAGATAAAGGAATGTAAAATTTGGTAAGGATTGTATACTTTACTCAAACTGGAGCAAAGTTTTTGTATCATATTAAAGTTATGTAAGTATAATATATTGCAATTAATCTAAACAACATAGTCATGAGTCAAAATGTTAATCATAACCTCCAGGACAAGCATTAGAAAAATAACAAAAATGAGTAAAATAAATGACAATGTGATTACAATGTAAGAGAAGATATTTTAACAAAATAAGGTAATAATAAAAAAAGAAACAAAAATGATGTCAGATATTTAAAAAGCAAAGACCAAAAAGCAGGAATAAACCTTAATAATTATTACATTAAACATAATAAATTAAACACTAAAATTTAAAGAAAGAGATTGGCAGGCTATCTTTTAAAAATGTAATTCAACAATGTGCTATATACAAATGATACTGTTAAGATTTAAAGACAAAAATAAATTAAAAGTAAGAAGGTAACAATGAGATAGCACACAAACAGTAACCAAAAACCAATTGGAGTATCTATACCAATATCAGACAAAACAGATTTCAACACAAAAACTGTTATCACAAACCACAAAAGGACATTTTATAATAATAAAAGGGTCAATCTATCAAGAAGGTAAAAGAGTCATGAATATATACAAATTAAACAAGAAAGCTTCAAAATACATGAGCATAAAATAAATGAAGGGAAAAAGAGATCATTCAACAGTAATAGTTGTTGGTTTCCATACCCCACTTTCGGTAATGGATAAAACAACAGGACAGAAGAGCAATAAAATACATAAGAAAACTGTAAACTCATGAGACATCTCTACATCTGTGGAACACTTCACCCACAGCAGCTTTCCACACATTCTTCTTCAGTGCACACGGAACACTCTCCAGCAGAGACCACATGGTAGGTCACAAAACAAGTGTTAATACATTTTTAAAAATTTAAATCATAGAAAGTATGTTCTCTATCCACAATAGAATGAAATTAGAAATAAAAAATAAAATTTGAGAAATTCTCAACTTTATAAAAATTTAAAAATTGCTAAACAAGCAATGGATACAACAAAGAACACATCAGAAGAGATATTAGTCAATACTTTTGAGGTGAAAAACAAAAGCATAACATACCAAAAAATATGGGATATAGCAAAAAAGAGTGCTTAAAAGAAAATTTATAGCTACAAACACCTATAATAAAAAATCTCAAATCTATAACCTAATCTTTCACCTGAAGACACTAGAAGAAAAGCAAACCAAACCCAAAGCAATTAGAAGGAAGTCATGACTGGTGGGAAAAACAAAATAAAGAATAAAAACCAATAGAGAAAATCAAGAAAAATAAAAGTTGTTTCTCCACAAATATCAACAAAATTGACAAACCTTTAGCTAGACCACAAAAAAAAGGGTTGAATTATTACAAAAAGAAATGAAAGTGAAAGCATTAGCGTCAACTTTACAGAAATAAAAAGTACTATAAAAGAATACAGTGAACGATTGTGTGTCAAAAAAATCAGATAACCTAGTGAAAATGGATAAATGTTTAGAAGGACACAAACTACACAAATAATTCAGAAAGAAATAGAAAATAGGAAAAGATCTCTAACAAGTAAATAGAGGCCAGGCACTGTGGCTCACACCTGTAATCCCAACACTTTAGGAGGTGGAGGCAGGAAGATTTAAGGCTAGGAGTTCAAGGAGAGCCTGGACAACAAAGTGAGACTCCCATCTTTACAAAAAATAAAAATAAAACAAATAGAAGAGTATGGCAGTGTGCACCTGTAGTCCCAGTTACTCAAGAGGCTGAGGCAGGAGGATCACTTGAGCCCAGGAGTTGGAGGCTGCAGTGAGCTACTGTTGTACCACTGCACTCCAGACTAAGTGACAGAGTAAAACCTGTGTCAAAAATAAATAAACAAACAAATAAATATACTGACTTAGTAGTTTTTTTTTTTAAGTTTCCACAAAGAAAAGTTAGGACAAGATGGCTTCACTGGTACATTGTACCAAACACATAAAGAAGAATTAACACTGATTCTTCACAATGTCTTCCAAAATATAGAGGAGGTGGAAACACAGCTCACCTTATTTTGTGAGCCAGTTCCTGGCTTGTAGACAGCACTTTCCTCCATGCCCTAGCATGCTGCTGAGAGCATGTGGAGGCTCTCTGGGGTCTCCTCTCATAAGGGCACTAATCCTACCGCGAAGGCCTCACCCTCATGACTTCATCTAAACCTCATCACCTACCAAAGGCCCATCTCTGAACACCATCACGCTGAGAGTTAGGGTTTCCACATATCAATTCGAGGGGGATGACAATTTAGTACATAGCAGACACCAAAATTTAACATGCATTACCGTTTATAATCACTCAAAACAATGTGAAATGAAAAATATAGATCTGACAAAACATGTATAGGACATGTATGCTAAATCCTACACAGTCCTAGTAAAAGAGATAATAGAAGATCTAAATAAACGGAAAGACATACCATATTTGTGGGTTAGAAAGCTGAACATATTAAACATGTCAATCTCCCTAAATTGGTATGCAGGTTTAAGGCAATTCCTATCAAAATCCCAGCAAGCTTTTTTATAAATACAGGCTGAATTGTTTTAAAATTTATATAGGAAGTGAAAAGAACTAGAGTAGCTGAAACAATTTTGAAAAATAAAAAGAAAGTAGAAGAAATCACTCTAACCTAATTTCAAGACATATTATATTGCTATAGTAAGCAAGATTGTGTAGTATTGGTGGAGGGATAGACACACAGATTAACGGAACAGAAAAAGAATCCAGAGAAAGACCCCACAAATATGCCTGATTGATTTTGACCAAGGTGCAAAGCAATTTCCTGGAAGAGGGAGAATCTCATCAACGAACAGTGCTGGAGCAGTTGAACATCCACAGGGAAAAAATACCACTAATCTAAACCTCACACTTTATACAAAAATTAACTTCCAAATGGATCACTAACTTAGTACAGAAAAGAAGCTGTAAAACTGTTTGTAAAATACCAACAACAGCATAGGAGAAAATCTTTGGGACTGAGGGCTAAGCAAAAAGTTCTTAGACTTGATACCAAAAGCAAATCCATAACAGGAAAAAATTGATAAATTAGACTTCATCAAAATTAACAACTTTTTCCCTGCAAAAACTCCTCTCAAAACTCAAAACAACAATCAATCCAATTAGAAAATGAGCAAAAGATATGAAGAGACATTTAACTAAAGATAATATACAGAGGGTAAATAAGCAAATGAAAACATTTTCAACATCATTAGTCATTAGGAAAATGCAAACTAAAACCACAGGAAGATATTACTGCACCCTTATCAGAATGCCTAAAACAAAAACTAGTGACGACATGAAATGCCAGCAAAGTTGCCGAGAAGCTGGATCACCAGTGGATTGGAAGTCTAAACTGGGGAGAATGCAAACTGCACAGTCTCAATAAACAGAGCATTCAAGTACCATACAATCCAGAAATAGCATTCCTGGGCATTTTTATAAGAAAACAAAACAATTATGTTTACACAGACAAAGCAACTTTATCCATAATAGTCAAACAGTGAATCAGCCCAGACATCCTTCAACAGGTGAATGGTTAAATGAACTGTGCCCCTTCCCTCTGATAGGATAGTACTCAGCTATGAAAAGGGGCAAGCTACCAACACACACGACAAAGTGGATGGGCCTTCAGAGATTAGGCTGAGTGAAAACACCAATCCCAACAGGTGACATGCTGTTTGACTTCATGTATATAACATTCTTGACATGGTAAAATTATATAATGGAGAACAGATTAGTGGTTGCCAGGAGACAGGGAGGAGACAATGGGGGGAAGTTGGCATGTGCCTACAAAAGGGTGAAAGAAGGTGTTCACTGTATCAAAGTCAATCTCTTGGTTGTGATATTCTCTATAGTTTTACTTGGTGTTACCACTGGAGGAGACTGAGTAAAGGGAACAAGGATCTCTCTGTATTATTTTTCTCAACTGCATGTGAATCTACAATTCTCTCAGTATAATAAGTTAAATTAAAAGCAAAAATATTATGTGCACACCTCATTGGGATATGTGTTCCTGGGAGGCAAGAGTGATGGAATTAGGAGAGGGGAGGGAGACATGAGGGGCATGCTGCCACGCTGGAGCCATATGACCTGCTGCAAGCCAGGACCAGGAGGAACACGAATGATCTTGTTCATTCTCTTTCCCTTCTCCATCTCTCATTGTTCCTTAAGCCCATGGAAACTTAACTTTCCAACACTTCTGGGTTATATCAATCCTGGAGAAACCAAAGGCCTGTGTTTGCCTCATGTCCCTAACTGGGGCAGAACAGAAATGCCTCGAAGGGCTCATGCTCACAACTACTCCCGAAGATTAACAGGTAGGAAGTGGGGAGCCAGGCTGACACTCATTCTGCAAGACCACCTCCAGCTCCAAGCATGAACGGGGAAGGGAAATCACATGCTGGCAGCCTGTGAGTCATCACTGCACTCATCCCTCCACTTCACCCTCAAAACACCTGGATGGGGGTCACTCTCATCATATAGGGGTGCACCAGGCAGGACCCTGTGCCTTGGAGCACCGCATCCCTGAGAGCACGGATCCTACAGTAGATAAAGTGTATTCTCTTTCTCTGCTCTTTTCACACACACATGCGTGCACACACACACACAGCTCAACATTATGATTTGTGAGTGCTAAAAGGAAGTGGCTATTGGATGGGGGAGGGGGTGGATGTCTCACTGGAGGCTCCTGTGCTGGGAGGGGAGGTGGGGGATGCTTAGGGAGAGGGAAAGAGTGAGTCTATAGTGTGAAGCCAACATCAAACCCCACTATGAGAAGTGCCAACTTTAGAGCACTCTGAAAGGGACAATGCCTTTTCTGTTTTTATTTCCCATCTTTTATGCTTGGTAGACTTGATGTGGCCAGAGGGAAAGTCATAAAGCCTCTTGTCTCAGCTCATCATCATGTTCACTCTTAATTTTCTTTGCCTTATTAGCTATAAATCCCTCTCATTACATAGTGACCCCTTAATAAAACTTCATTTTTCTCCTCACCTTCATCTCCCCAGCACCACCCCTCCCCTTCTGCACCTGGAGCCCAGGAGAGGAGGCTCAGAGTGAGCCTGCATCTCCAGGGAAGAATGCCAGTCCCAGGAACTGCCTCCTTCCTAGCCCTTGCTCCCTGAAGTCCCAGAACCCAGGGTGCCCACCACAGGGCTTGCCACTGTCCCCTGGGTGGCCTGCCTGGCAGAGCAGGACAGGAGCTGCCAGGGGCCTCTCTGCAGCCTCCTTTCTTGGGTGTCAGAGGCACATCAGGTGGGGAAGGGAGGGTGGGACTCAGGCATACAGGGCTGTGGGTCCTGGTGGGCAGAAACCTTCCTGCAGGGGTGGGATTGAGCTCACACACCCCTGACATGCCTGTCCCAAAATCCTGACTCCTGTCACTCCTGGGGTTGCCCATCCAACACATTCAGGACTGTTAGACAAAGCAGGACTGGAGCCCCTTCCAGAGTCAGGCAAGCCTGCTTGGCACCATGCATGCGCCTTAATTAGAACAAATAGCCTTAGACACACAATAAAATAAAAAATTGATGATTCAGTGACAGCTAATCGTTTGCAAGAAACAACAGATGCCTGTACAATGAAGATATATTTCATGGTGTTTTTTAAAGCACATTTAACTAACTGAATAATGCATTATAATGATTATGCTGATATTTCTAAATATGTTAAGAATTTATAATAAAATCTTTCCTCTGAGGATGCCAAACTTTACTTAATTGGTGATGAAGTTGACACAGAAGGGGTGCAGGCTCTTTCCACACACCCACCACCACAGCCTCTGAGAGGGCACACGGAGGAAAATGCCTGTGGTGCCTGGGAGACGAGGAGCAGCGCCTGCCTGGAGTTGGAGGCAGGCCACAGAAACCTACCCCGGGTGGTGACACATGAGATCAATAACATGTGATCCATTCTAGGGTGAGAGAGGACCGGCTATTCCCTAAATCCCTTAAGGACAGAGAAAGAGACTATTGGCCTGGGCTGTAGATAAGGAGAAAGTCCCCCTGTGGCCAGGAGTTGAGGGGCAAGATCCTACCCCTGACACCCAGCTGGCCAAGGACGTCTTTAGCCAGGACCTGCCTGGGATAGGGGAGGGAACGGGAGAAACAAGGAGGTGCCGCAACAATTCTGCCTCAGGCCCCAGTGGAGTCACTGGACTTATCCACCTGTGATGAGCAACTAGACCTCTGGACATCATGAACAAAACAACCCTTTGTAGACATTGGGCAAGAGGGTGAGGAGCTTACTACCAGCATCTAAACCCACTGAGCCATAAGCTGCTGAGCTGATGGGGAAGGCCTGCATCCTCTCCCTAGGCTGCCCCAGCGGGGGCTGCTCCCCCAACAGAGTGGCCGGGCTGTGTGGGCATAATCCGTTCCGTTACCCAGCTGGACACTGCTGTCTTAGGAGGTCTCCCAGATATAAGCTTATTAATTTTGTTAATTTTGCAATGACCTAATTATAACTACTTAAAGGCAGAAGATCAGTTCTTGTCATTTGATGGTGAAAATCAGAATTGCTTCCTCTCCAAATCTTTCATTCCTCTTAATATAAATCAGTATTCTCACCATCGCCTACAAGGGCCAAGGCCACCTGGTCTGGGCTCCTGTATTAGTTCAGCCTCAGTCTGAAGCCAGCCCCTGCTGACAACGTGCACACCCACGTGCCTGTCTCCCAAGTCCCACACGTGTGGTTGGATCTGAATCCACAGCAGGTCAAACGTGTCTCTTCTGGTTCATTTCTCACTGGAGCTATCGACAGTTGGTGAAGTGCTCCTGGCATCAAAATTAGCAGATTATTCAAGGAAGATATTAAGTTGGCTCAGATTTCCCGCTTCGAGGCCAAGATATCAATGTTGCATAGCCAGGAGCTCTCAAGTTTATTTGGAGCTGCTTGAAGCTCCAGTTCACAGATAGGCACAGGAAGGGAGAGGTGACTGGGCTTGGAGCTGTCCTCCTCACCCCAGACTGCCAGGCCTGCATCACTGGGGCCATCAGCTCCCCTGACAGGCTCATGGAGTGCTGGGCTTCTGTAGCCATCTGAGGTTTAGATAGACCAGGAGAGAACAGAGCCCGAGAGAGGGGCGGAGCAATGCTTTTGGAGGGCTTCTCATGCAGCAGACACAAGCCTAGAGGCTTGATATCCCCATGCCCAGTTTGACAGGGAGGCTCCGAGGCGCAGAGGGGTTAGGTCACTGGCCCAGGGTCCTGAGTGACTGGCGTGGTAGAGAGGGTGTAAGGCAGAGGCCTGAGTGCCAGGGCAGCAGGTGCTGCTGTGTGTGTGTGAGGGAGCCAGTCCCCTCGGACCCCTCAGCTGGAGAGGAGCCCCTCGCCAGAACACAGGCAGCTGAGCTGAAACCGGGAACCTCGGAAACCCGGACACAGTTAGGTTAGTGGGAGCTTTTGTTGACTTTTGTACTTACTTCATTATAGAAACATCCACATTACATGAGAGTAGAAAGAAGAGTGAAGGGTGTTCAGCCTCAGCCTCTGTACCTCCCCCAGCTCATGCCTGGCTTCTTTCATCTCCCCACCCTCAGATCTCTCCTCGGAGATTTTCTAGCAAATTCCAGGCATTACAATTTTACCTGAAAGTACTTCCTCATGTATTTTTAATAAATAAACATATTTAGCCCATACTGCACTTCTACAATTATATCTAACAAGATTTCTAACAATTAAACTAATACTTGGCTTATGCTCAAATTTCTTGAGGTTTTCAAAAAAGTGGGGAGAGGGACCTTCTTACAGTCACTGTGTTTCAATCAGGTTTTATCCAGGGCCTACACACGCCGGCTGCTTTCTTTACACCTGTCACACCTGCATTCCCCTCTTCCCATGCAGTTTATTCTGTTCAAGAAACTAGGTCATTTATTTCTGCAGAATTTCCCACGTTCTAGATTTAGCCAGGAAGAAATTAAACTTCCATGTAACCAGGGCGCTCAAATCGTCGGGATGAGAGCCTAGTTTGTGGCTGCTTTGCAGGGTTGTTTCTTAGACAGCGCTACAATCTCGTTACGTTGTGTCAGATGTTGTCGTGGGGGCTTTTAGATGTGCCGTCTAAAGTCAGGAGAGTGACTGGCGATTGTCATGACAATGACCAGGACAGCAGTGACTATGCAGTGAGTGATTACCCTGTGCCCGCTCTTTGCTGAATACTTCCCAGGCATGTTTTTACTCAAGTCCATTCTCATTTTACAGAGGAGGAAGTTGATGAACAAAAACTAAACAAATGACTTGCCCCAGGGCACACAGCTGGTCGTCTGAACCAAAGCTGGAATTCGAACGCAGGTCTGTCTCACTGCAAAGCTGCCCCCTCTTCTCCAACCCTCTGTGGGATTTGGTGACTTGAGTGCAGGGGAGCGTCCACCAGTGACCCTGCGGGACAGAAGATAAGTGAATGGGGAGGTTTTGTTAAGAAAGCCTGGGTGCCAGAGAGACAACCATGAAAACTCCTTACGACCTGTTTAGGAAAAGCTTTCTCAAAGCGGGAGCTGTCCCGGGGAGCAGGAGAGAGAGAGGATGCATGTGGTCTGCGTACGGGTGTGGGGCAGAGGGTGTTGCCCAGCCCCCTCTCATTCGTGGCATGCATATGTGGAGGGTGTGAGCGCTGCAAGGCACCAGGGCATGCTGGCATCCCTCCATGGGGCTGCTACTTGCTGCCGAAGGGGGCCAGCTGGGGAGGCCCATGGCAGTCCCAGTCTCCACCTGCAAAGGGGAGGAATCCACATCTCAGCCCAGGTGTGAACCAGCTCTCAGAGCAACAGGCTGCCATGGCCTCCCTGTCAGAAAGTCCCAATGTTGGCTGTGTGATTAGTGCTCGAGCATGTAGAGTGTTCAAGCTGGAATGGAGGGAGAAGCCAGGAGCCACGGTGGGAAAGATCATGTCTTCAAGTGACCGAGGGAGCTGAAAAGCGCAGTTTCGGCCTCAGAATGATTGTAGCTCTTCCTGGATTCTCCTCCACTGGAAAAAGTGTTGCTGTTGGGATCAGAGGACCTGGCTTTGTGTCTGGTCTTTAGCATTTACTAAACCTTAGAATGCTCATTTAAACTCCCTGAGCTTCCATCTTCCCACCTCCATCATGAGAACAGCACCTTGAGAACTCACTGAATAGGCCCTTCTGCAGGGTCTCCGACGTGCTGCACTGTGCTGGGACCTGGGAAGGAAAGGCTCTGACAGTCATTCTCATTCCTGCCATCTCCCTGATGCAGAAGACAACATTTCAGTAAAGTTTAAATAAAAAATATATACGTATGAAACTGGTTTACAAACTACTGCTCAATACCAAACCACGAGTGGCAGTACTGCGAGTATTGAGTAAGTCTCAAAGCCTGAGTCTCTCATCCCACACAGTGCTTGGTTCACTGTGGAAGGTGCAGGAAGAGGGAGAGGCTCCTTATCCTGTAGGGGTCACAGTCATGTACAGGAGATGACCACATGCCCAGATGGCAATGACACCTGGCCAGAGGAGGAAAGTGCCGCAATGCAGCTACAAACCAATCCCAGGCTGCCAAGAGGCTGGAATGCTGTGTTCAAAATGGGAGGGGCAGGTGTATCAGGAAGCTTCACCTTTGGATTGTGTCCAGGAGTTTGAAATTTCAACATAGAGTGCCTAGAAAAGTGGGTTTTTAGAGGAGAGAACCTTCTGTCATTCCAGGATTGAGACTGAGAAATGAGCCAGCTTCCTGGAAAGAAGGCTGGAGAAGCCATATTAGGAGCCCAGGGGCTGGGCTCATTTGCACCAAGCCAGAGTGCACCTCAGACCGAGCCGTTGCTGATATCTGCAGGTGCCAGTTGTTCTCCAGCATTGCCAAGCCTGCCCCCCAACTGACAGGAGGAGCTGGAAGGGGGATCTGGGCAGCAGAGATTCTCAGGAGACTCTGGGCCACACAGCAGGAGATGCTATTTATGGGAAAGAAAAGCTACCCAATGCCTTGGGTGCTGTTTCCAGAAAGTTCTCTGGTCATGGCAACACATAGGGATCACATTTCGGGAGCATCTATAGAGCATTTTCATTTTTCTGCCTGGGCTTGTGTGTCCGCTGTGATGTCACAAGATGAACCCAGGCAGCCTCAAGCTATGACCTAGTGGTGGTGAGGCTCCAGGAGAAGCCATAGGTCTGAGGGATGACGGTAACCAGGCTCATGCTGTCACCCTCCTAGCAGCACCATCTGCATAGGACTTTCAAGTTTACAGACACCTTTCACCCCTCTCACTTCAGGTGAGCCTCAGAATTAGCATGTGAGTCTGTTTTACAGATGAGGAAACTAACATGCAGAGGGCAGTTTCTACTCAGGATCATAATAAGGGCAAAGTCAGGAAGCTCTTCTGATTTAAGTCTGACTTCTATGGGTTATAGGAAACTTGGAAAAGAGAAGCGCTCACAGTCTAAGTTTCCAAACCTAGGATTTCCCCACTTCATTTGCGTGAATGCAAATGGGAAGGCTTCTCTCTGTCAGCGCCAATGACACATCGCAGAGCCAAGGGACTCCCCAATTTCCCAACAATGCTTGGGGCCCTGGCAGGACCAAAAAAGCTCAGTGAAGCTAATTCTCGAGAGGGTAAAAGGCCTGTTCAAGGATCCATGGCAGTAGGTAGTGGGTCCAAGGCTTCTGGTTACAGAGTGTCCTGCTTTCTTCCCAGGATGTCCAGGGGTCTCCCGAGTGAATCTTCTCTTCCACGGCAGCCTACACAGCACTGGTGACATGGATAGCACCTTCCTCCCATGAATCCGGAGCTTCCTGAGGGCAGGCTGAGCTCCTTTTTTCCTCTGCACTTCCTCACAGCTGCTCCCAGTCTCCCCATCCCCATCAAACAGCCGTTCTGCACTGTGTCTTATTGGAAATACAGATCAGCCTCATGAATTATGTCCCAACAGCGGCCAGTGGACACTGGGGAAACATTTCTCTTGGGGGCTGCACAGAGGCCTGGGGCTTCCGTGAATTGCCTCAGAGCACGGGGACCATGCCCTGATGTATAGTGGTCCAGCCAGCGCCACGCCTGGCCCCCGAGGCTATCCCCATCTTGGTACCCGCTGCCACCTTCTCCCCTTCCAGACAGGGACCCCAGGGTCGGCATCTCCCTGGGAAGCTTTCTGGAATTCCCCTCCTTCCTGCCGTCCCTGTGACCCTCTCCTCCCGGGAGTGCCTGCGCCCCTGCTGCCCAGAGCCTCCTGTCCCTGGGGGTCAGAGGCCCCTGCTCAGTGCCCACCGCACAAGTGAAAGGCAATAGGGAGACATGTGGTGGTTGGCAGTGGCACAGGCAGGTCCCAGGATGCATGGATCTCATTCCAGCCTGCTCCCACCTCAACAATCTGTCCCCACAGGGAGGAGGAGAGGGAAGGGGCCACCTTAGACACCTGGAGTGTAGGCACTTCCTCTCCAGGACCTCTGACCTGCCTTTCCCTTGAACTGGAATAATGGTTCACACTCACCAAGCACTCGCTCTGTGTCAGGCACCTGGCTAAATTTTCAATACATTCTACATCATTTGTCCCTCACCAATAGTCCTATGAAACATTTTACAGATTGGGAATCTAAGGCTTACAGAGTGTGACTCCTGCTGAAAGTCACACAGGTAGTGACAAGGTGAGGGCTACCTGGCTTCATCGCTTGAGCCTTCCCCCCAGAGCTGCCCTGTCTCTTGCCACAGCCACACTGCTCAGAGCAGGTCAGGACGGCAACTCTGTCCTCTCCAACGCAGCCCAAGTGTCTGGGTTGGGGCGCCTCGTTCTGCTTCCAGGGCCCTGTGAGTCATGGGTGGGTTGGTTTTTGCTCCTCGACTCCTGCGCCACCCAATGCTCTCCCTAGGGAGCCGCACCCTTCTCAAGGCCCGCCTCTACCCTGCCTTCTCCAGGGCCCACCTCTACCCTGCCTTCTCCAGGGCCCGCCTCTACCCTGCCTTCTCCAGGGCCCGCCTCTACCCTGCCTTCTCCAGGGCCCGCCTCTACCCTGCCTTCTCCAGGGCCCGCCTCTACCCTGCCTTCTCCAGGGCCCGCCTCTACCCTGCCTTCTCCAGGGCCCGCCTCTACCCTGCCTTCTCCAGGGCCCGCCTCTACCCTGCCAGGCACACTGGTGTCTCCATGTGGACTCTTCCAAATGTTGCTCTCTGTCCCTGGTTCCACTCATGTGACGCACCCTTCTGTAACTGCTGGGGTGGGTCAAAATCCACACTCAATCAGGGAGAAAGTGCTGTCCCACAGCAGGGCTGCTCGCAGAGCTCAGGGGGAACAGAGACCCTCCCCGTGGGAGGCCATGGGCACAGGGGCTGGAATGACCCCAGTAGCTGGGCTGCAGCTGGGTTCACCCCAGGTCTGGACCTCAGAGTTTAGCCAGAGAAGAGGGCTCATGAAATCACCCAAGCTGAGACTGGAAGGACTTAAATAGTGATTTGACCTAAATGTTCAGTTTTTATTGAAATCAGATATATTCTGAGTTCATCCTGCCTCTGAGCTTCTAGATGAGACTGGCTGCATCATGACCTGTGGCAGCCCAGTACCCTCTCCAAATTGGGAAATCCCAGAGGCTGGGGTGTCTCCTGGTCAGCCCTGGAGGCAGTTTCTATTTTCCTCCGAGTCCTCCTTCCCCTCCTTCCCCTCTACTCTTGCAGGATTTTCCTCCAAGTCCTCCTTCCCCTCTACTCTTGCGGTGGCTCCCATGTCAGGCAGTTTCTATTTCCCTCCAAGTCCTCCTTCCCCTCCTTCCCCTCTACTCTTGCAGGATTTTCCTCCAAGTCCTCCTTCCCCTCTACTCTTGCGGTGGCTCCTGTGTCAGGTGCACTGTCAGCTGCAACGTGGGCCCTGCATCAGCTCTCTGATTTCTAGCCACAAAAATTCCCACTCATGCCGGCAGCTGGGGATGCCATCTGGGGCCTCCTCCTGCCCAGCAAGAGCCTGCTGAGGCTGGGCTCCCCACACTGAGCTCCAGAAGTAGCCCAGATGAAGTGTCCTTCACAGAGACCCTACCAGCCCTGCCAAGACAAGTCCTAGGACCGGGACTGGAGTGCAGAATTTTTAGTGCAGGCATCAAAGGTGCTAAGAGCCAAAGCCGCAGGCAAGACAGAGTCTTCTGGGGAAAGCTCAGATCTAACCTAGAGGCCATGCTCACCCACCTGATCACAGGGTGGGCTACAGAGCTAGGACTGGAGAAGCCAGAGAAGAAACAGGGCAAGAGCAGGTCTGGAAGAATGAGGGCAAGTATCACAAATCACAGCACAAGTTGCTGTCATCAGGGAAGTGCTAGCAAATGCAGAGAATAGCACCCTAAGATCCAGAGAGAGCTGCACACCTTTTTTTTTTAAGTTGAAGGAAGTGTGAGGAGCAGCAATTTGTCCTTCTTCTTAAATGAGATGGACCATAACCTAGTCCCTTAGACCCTCAAAATTTCATACAGGTGAATGTATTGTCATGATTCTGTCCTCCCATTTCTGGCACACCCCCATATCACTATTTGCACATTTCTTAATCTCCAGGTCCAATCAGTGTGGTGTTTTTTATGTGACCAGCATGATGAGCCCTGGAATGTTGAGGCAGTTAGATCCCGCTGGACTGCATTCGGATTAGAGATCAAGAAAGTTAGCAGAGCTATGGTGCACAAGAGTAAAACTGTACTGCTGTCCTTGCTATGTAAGAGCAAGCTGCCATGGGTTCTTCCTCATTATGAGAATTGGCAAAAAAAAATTTTCACCAAATAAGCAGCTGCCTCTCAGAAGTCAGAGATTGTGTCTTATTGTAAGTGCCCTGGCAAGAGACAGAAGCCAACTTTCTATAATTAGAACAGGGAAAATTTAATGTAAAGAATTACTAACTAGTAACAGTAACATGGTGAACTACTAAAAGGGGTAAGAGAAAAATAACTCAAAGGAATACAGACTTGGCAAATGCAGGG
Source organism: Pan paniscus (assembly GCF_029289425.2). NCBI lineage: Eukaryota > Metazoa > Chordata > Mammalia > Primates > Hominidae > Pan > Pan paniscus. The sequence goes on along the minus strand of NC_073258.2, from coordinate 135,367,932 downwards.
ATTTCTACCTACCTCTAGGACTGAGTGGGACAGCCAAGGAGGAAAAGGGCTCACTCAGCCCCAAAGTTAAGAGTCAGACCTGCGGCTGTCATCTGTGGGTGGAAAAGAAGTCCCCTGAGGTGCTGGCAGGGCAGAGATGGTCCATGGGAAGTCATCCTCTGGCATGCCGGACAAGCTTACTGGGCACCCCAGGACCCCAGAATTCCAGCCATGCTGCAATAGGATAAAGAGCACACAGGAATCAGGAACAGAGGGCTCAACCTCTGCTGTACCTTGTAACTTCCCTCCAGGGTCGACTATTGAAAAAGCATCGCATTGCACCCGCTAGCTGGGGAGACAGAGCCACAGGGCCAAGCTCAAGGATCACAAAGCAGGCCAAGGGGAGACAGATTCCAGTGGAGAGGCAGTGAGATGATGATCGGTGCATTAATTCACTCCAGTGAGAACACCACTCCAGGGGAGTAGCTGTGCCTGGAGCTTCCCCCTAGCTAAGCTTATGATATTATCCATCAACTGCCAATCTAGTTTGTTTGTACGGGGGCCAGGAGGGTGACTTTAATAAGGATATGGCCCAAGACACAGCCTAGCTGAATGAGGAAAGCACAGACTGTGGCAGATGTCTCTGGTTTCCCACAGCATGTCTTCAACCCAGCTCTGGTTTCAGAGCTGCCTGAGATAAACAACTACAGGCAAGTTCAGGTTCTCGGTGGAAATGCCCTGCTTCAAGCAGCGTGTGTCAGATCCTCCCTCATTCTTCCTCAGGGCCCTCCTCCCCCACCACAGCCTCTCTGTGCCTCAGCTTCTTCCAGCCTATGGCACTCGGGCCTGGAGGTCCTGTCGTGTGGTGCTGACCAAGCTCTCACCTGGCTCACCGGCCCAAGGACAAGTAGTGTAGCAGCTGTGGGAGTTAATGTCCCTGGAGACAAATTTCAAACAATGTGAGATGGGCCTCAGTGACTAAATGTCCATCCCAGCAATCTTTATGTGAAAAATTATCAGAAGTCTCAGCAAACTTGAGTCAGTTTTTCTCATGGGACTTCCCTCAGTAACACACATTTACACTGGCTTTTCTTCAGGTCTTTCTTAATCTCCCTCCCTCCTCACTCCATCTTCCTGCTATCATCTTCAACATAAAACATAAAACTACTTGCACTCAACGCTGGGTCTTGGGCTCTCTGCTTCCCAAGGAAACCGAGCAAGGGCCCAGCCTGCCCAGGGTAATCACCTCTGACACCGATCATCCATATGGCTCCGATTGCCCTTCACAAGCTGCTCATCCAGCTCCAAAATCTCACCCTGAGAGCTGGCTTCCAAGAACTTCTCTCATACAATTTATGCAGCCCCATTCCCCTAAAGAGTAGAGCCAGATGTGAGGATTTAGACTCAGGCTTTACTTAATAGATGCAATCCTGATACACGTGTGAAATAAATGGGAGATGGAGAAGAGAAGAATGAAAAGTAGTTCGAGGTCAGGGGATCCTGCACTGGCCTCTGCTTCCTGGTGAGCCACTGAGAAGGTGGTCAGTCACTCTGCGACTTCATCTATTCACGTCCACGGATCTCCTCCTATGGCCTCTGCTTCATGGTGAGCCACCGAGAAGGTGGTCAGTCACTCTGCGACTTCATCTATTCACGTCCACAAATCTCCGCTGTGCTCTATGAAACCAAACTGTGACGCGGTCCGTGGGAGAGGACGTTGGGAGGAATGTAATTCCTTTCTGTCCCATAACCTCAGGTCTGTTTGTCTAGTTGGCCCTACGGGGAGTGGGCAGACCTCGGCGGCAGGCCCTCCTTGGGCCACGGCAGCTCATCCAAGTCTGAAAGGAGGCAGAGAGGCCCGAGCCCCAGCAATGCAACCATTGGGCACGGCTTCACAGCCACAGCCAGGGAGTCCCAGCAAGCCAGGAGGAGGCATTGGGCAGACCACACAGCAGCGTCTCAGGGCCACGTGCAGCGGACCAGCCAATGTCAGCCGAGCACAGCGGGAGTCTGTGGGACTGGGAGGCAGGCAGGGCTGGGGAGACATGAGGAGGTGCATGGAGGCGTCTTGTACTGCAAGTGTTGACAGGAGTGAGTCGGAGACTTTGAATAAGGAGTGAGATTGTGATGGGGTGGAGTGGAGCATAAAAGTGATTTATCGTGTGGGAGACACTTTGGGTCTGAGGAGACTGTGAAGAGGAAGCACAGGCAGTCTCATCCCGAGATGTGTCCAGCTCACCCCAGCATGGCAATGCCCAGGGTGAGGAGCCCCCCCGCCCTACACACCGGAGTTCACTACCCCAGCACACCTGCAGCAGGCAGGGAGCTGAGTGTTTAATGGAAGCTGTGTCTGCCTTTTAGCACTCAGATTTATGCAGATATATTTTTTACATTCAGAGTTCAGACTCAAGAAAGGTTGAATTTGTAAACAATTTTGCATCTGAAGCTTCCTCTAAATGTCTGAGCATGAAGCCTGAATGGAAGTAATCAGTACATTTGTGGAGAGGAAGCACAGACCAGTGACACTAGATGGAGCTATGAATGGAGACTGAGCCTGGCCACAGCTCCCTCGAGGGGCCCTGTTCTGGAGCAGCAGGAGAAAGGGAAGCCACTGTCCTCCGGCTTCCAGGCCAGGCTCATTAACCTGGCCTGCTGTTCCTTGTAATGAGTGGAGTGAGGGCATGGGGGTGCCTCTCAGAGACACCAGAGTGGAGGGTTGGTCACGAACGCCACAGGTGTCACAAGAAACTCATCCCCTACCACAGAGAGCAAGAAACGCTTTGCCTGATGAACCAGAAGGAGGTGTCAGCAACCAGGATGTCAACTGCATGTCACCCGACCAAAAGTCACGGCCACGATCACATCGGATTCGCCTGGATGCAGAGGACAATGACAAAACCAAATTAGTCTTCTTTCCTGTCAGTTCGGCAAATCTATCCTTTTCATCACTGACACCTGTCGAGTCCACCCATGAAATGCCCGTGGCTTCATGTATTCATTTCCCCTCGTTCTGCTCCTCTGTGAATCCAGGCTTCACTGCTGGGGGTTTATCTTACACATCCGTCAATGTGCGACAGTTCAGGAGGGCAGGGGGCTTGGGGGACACATGGAGGAGGCTCAATATGGAGGGAACCTCCCACCTGGTCTCCCCTCTAACCCCTTCCCTCAAGGGCCTCACCCGTGCAGACCCGGCCTCTGCACTCCACACGCCTGTGCACACCCACTCATTCCTTTACAGCAGCCTCATATTCCTCTCCTTGGCTTCCTTGTCTGTGTTTCTGGGCTAGTCTTGAGGGCAGGGGTGACAGCTTGTTTATGTCTCTATCCCTAGCTCCATATTCAATACCTAGTGAGAAGCTTGGTAAATACTGGCTGAGTTAATGAAGAAGTAGGGCTCCAAATCAATCTGAATCAGTAAGTCTGATTAAAGTAGCAATGAATAGCTATGAATAATAGGTCAACTGTAGTTTTAAAATGTTAGAAAATTATCTTTTTAAAGAAGCATGTTATTGTTCCTTGGTATTTATCCAAAGGAGCTGTAAACTTATGTCCACACAAAATCCTGCACAGATGTTTACAGAAGCTTTAATCATAATGGCCCAAACTCAGAAGCAGCCAAGATGCCCTTCCATAGGTGCATGGTTAAATACACCGCAGTGTATCCAGACAGTTATTCAGTGATAAAAGAAATGCACTATTAAGCCATGAAATGACATGGAGGAAAATTAAATGCATATTATTGGCTGGGCTCAGTGGCTCACACCTGTAATCCCAGCACTTTGGGAGGCCGAGGTGGGCGGATCACCTGAGATCAGGAGCTTGAGAACAGCCTGAACAACATGGAGAAACCCTGTGTCTACTAAAAATACATAATTAGCCAGGCGTGGTGGCACATACCTGTAATCCCAGCTACTCGGGAGGCTGAGGCAGGAGAATCGCATGAACCCAGGAGGTGGAGGTTGCAGTGAGCCGAGATCACGCCATTGCACTCCAGCCTGGGCAACAAGAGCGAAACTCTGAAAAACAACAACAACGACAACAACAAACCCGCACATGACTAAATGAAAGAAGTCAGTCTGAAAAGGCTGTCTGTTGACTGTATGTTTCCAACTGTATGACATTCTGGAAAAGGAAAAGCTACAGAGACAACAACAAGATCAGTGGTTGCCAAGGGTTACAGGTTAGGGAGGGATGGATAGGCAGAGCATGGAGGATTTTTGGGACAGTGAAACTATTCTGTATGATACTATCAAGGTGAGTACATGTCACTACAAATTTCTTCAAACCCATAGAATGTACAATACCACGAGTGAACCCTAACATCAACTTAAGGGAGAAAAAAAAGCATATTATTAAAACTGCTCACTTTCTACCAATAACAATAATAGTACAGACACGGGAGTAACATCTACTGAGCACTTACTACCTTCAGAGGCCTTGCTGAGTGCTTCACACATATTGTGAAGTTAGGTATCCTCATCTCTCATTTGCAGATAGGAAAACTGAGGCTTCAAAAGGATAACGAACTTGCCCAAGGTTATGCAATTAGTATGCAGCGGTGCTCTGACAGCAAATTTCCCGCTCTGAACAATCACATCTTACTGGTTTTCAGGGCAAATTTCTCTCCAGAGGACCCTGCATGGGGCTGACCAAGCACCAGACATCCTGCTAGCAGCAGGACATTAGCTAAAGAGACCCCAAGACTGATCAGCCGTGGAGTCCTCAAGGCCATCAACCCCAGGCCCTATGCACTGGGCATGGGAGGCAGCACTGTCCAGCTTGATGGCATGATTGGCAAGCACGGGTTTCTCCAACACAACACAGTGGCTCTCCACCCACACGCAGAGCACTCCCTGTCTCATGTATTTGTTTATCATCGCGTCCCCCAGAATGTAAACTTCAAAACAGCGAGCAATCATCTATCTTGTTCCTAGTTGAATTCTCAGTGTGTAAACCCAGCATAGTGTGGCCTGCCGGTTAATAGATGCATGCAGGAACAAATGAAATGAATAGGTGAATGGGAAAATTTATGAGGATACTGCCCTATCACTCACATTATCAAATTCAGCTGAATATTGTTCTACTTATTGTATACAGACAAGACAAAGGAGACCCAGATTGGTTATTGGCCTGCCAAGATCACTCTCTATGTGGTGTTGGTGCTGAAAAGAGGGCAGGCCCACCAGAGTTTACACCAGGCACACCGGATCCCCACCCAGCATCCCTGCTAGAGAAGGCATCTAGAGGCCACAGCAGAGTCAGAACATCAGCGGAGGCCTTCCCCCTCCAGATCCTGAGCAGTGCAGACAGGCCAGCTTGCAGCCTTTGTCTGGAGGAAGGGCTGTTTCTTCTTGTCGGTGGCACTGGTCCGTCAGCTTCCCCATGGCTCCTGTCTCACAGCTACTGGAACAGCACAGGTCAATCGAGACACCAGAGCCAGGCCTCCCCATCTTTTTCTCAGCCCTGGCTCCCTGCTTCAGGGAATACACAGATACTCCTGCATGGAAGTAAGCCTCAGCCCCCGAGAAGGTCCACCTTCCCAGCATGAGCTCAGCAGCCCAGGCCTGGGCTCCCCAACTCGCTGCACACATGACCATCACCCATGGCAGGCCGAGGGCTGCTGGGGCTCTAGGACTGCTCCCGAGAAACAATGGTGGGGGGCAGCCTGCAATGGGGCTGTAGACCTATACCTGGCAGGGGCCCCAGGCCTCCTCGCTCTGACCCGGCTCCTGCACTGCCGTGCTGGCCCCTGACACCAGCGCTGGGGATGAGGCTGGAGTGCATGTGTTAACAACACAAAGAAGCTCGAGCTGCTAGGCAGGGAAGGGGATGGGCAGCTCTGCATTATTTCTGGAAGTGGTGGGAGGGAAGCAAGGGGGGAAAATACTTAAAATATCAACGAGTGGTGCTTGGCTTAAAATTAGAAAAAAACTTCCAGAAAACAAGAATAAGGTGAGACTGCAGAAGGCGGCCTGAGGAGCTGGAATGCCATCCTCTGAGAGTGGAGCTGGGGCTCCGAGAAACACTGCGTGCAGGGGATCATCGCAAGTCTCATTCCGAGATGTAACAAACATAGGCACCAACATTTACTGAGTACTTGCCAGATGCTATGGACGGGGTGCTTGTGTTCCCCCAGGTCCTAGGTGGAAACCCTAACCCCAGGGTGACGATATTAGGAGGTGGCGCATTGGGAGCTCATTAGGTCATAGGACGGCGTCCTCATGAGAGAGATTCATGCTCTTAGAAAAGGACATCTTGGTCGGGCGAGGTGGCTCACGCCTGTAATCCTAGCATTTTGGGAGGCCGAGTGGGTGGATTGCCTGAACTCAGGAGTTCGAGACCAGCTTGGGCAACATGGTGAAACCCCGTCTCTACTAAAATACAAAATAATTATCTGGGCGTGGTGGCTTGCACCTGTAGTCCCAGCTACTCGGGAGGCTGAGGCAGGAGAATCGCTTGAACCCGGGAGGCAAAGGTTGCAGTGAGCAAGATCATGCCACTGCACTCCAGCCTGGGTGACAGAGCAAGACTCCATCTCAGAAAAAATAAAAGGCACCTGTCACCCCTTTCACCCTTGAAGATGTCATCAGGAAACAGGCCCTGGCCAGGCATCAAGCCTCCTGACACCTTGATCTTGGACATCCAGCCTCCACAGCTGTTTTAAATCATGTCTGTCATCGGCAGGCTGCCCAGGCCAAGGTGCTTTGCTGTAGCAGTCAGAACGGACTAAGACATCAGTGACGGGCACCGCCTCATTACACACCAACACAACTTCATTATTAACCCATCTTAGAGGTGTGGCTTCAAGAGGCTAAGGAACTTTTCAAGATCAGGTGTGCGGGCGGCTCCCCAAGTTCTCAGCCTGGTAGGACTCTGGGGGATAATGTAACCGATGCTTCCGTGTCTGCAGGGAATCGGGGGAGAGCAGAAAACTGGTGGGCACCAGGGACCAGGGCCCCAGATGACACTGGGGTACCCGAGGGTGAAACTGCCAATCTGTCCTTCCCAAAGTAAATACATTACGGGTCTTCAGACCCCTTTGACTCCTCAACAGGCAGTTCAGCGATGCACCGAGCAGAGTGCTCAGCACGTAGGCAGCGAGCACCCAGCAAAGCGTGGTGAAAGAATGGCAGAGGCCGCGCCTCTCATTTTTACTGTGGTGAGAACACAGTGTGAGATCTGTCCTCTTAACAAACGTTAAGTACACAGTACAATAATGGAGCCGTTGGCCGACGTTGCACAGCAGACCTCCGGAAGTTTTCCATTTTGCATAACAGAAAGTTTATAGCTTTTAAAGAGAAACTCCCCATTTCTGCCTCCTCTGGCTTCTGACAACCACTATTCTACTCCGTTTCTATGAATTTGACTGTTTTAGACATCTCCTAAGTGAAATCATGAAGTGTTTGCCTCTCTGTGTCTGGCTTATTTCACTTGGCATAATGTCCTCTGGGTTCATCCAGGTTGCCACAAATGGCATAATTTCCTTCTTTTTTCAAGGCTGAGTAATATTCCACTGTGTGTATACACACACATACACAGGCACAGGGCCTCACCAGACACTGAATATCCTGGCACCCTGATCTTGGACTTCCAGCCTAAATCTGGACTTCCAGAGAGCAGCCCGTATACCTGATCTTGAATGAGTTACTTAATGTAACCTCTTGAAGCCACAATTTTAAAATGGGTTTATAATGGAGTAGTGTTGGTATTTAATAAGGTGATGCCTGTAAGAGCCCATCACTAGTGTCTTAGTTCACTCAGACTGCTATAAAAACACACAAAAGCCACATTTTCTGCATCTGCTCATTTGTTATTGGACAATTAGCTTGCTTTCCCGTCTTGACTGCTGTGAGCAATGCTGCATGAAGATGGTAGTGGGGACATCTCTTCGAGATCCTGACTTCAGTTCTTATAGATTAATACCCACAAGTGGGATTGATGGATCACTTGATAGTTCTATTTTAATTTGGGGGGAACTTCCACACGGTTTTCTTTTTTTTATTATTATACTTGAAGTTCTAGGGTACATGTGCGCAACTTGCAGGTTAGTTACATATGTATACATGTGCCATGTTGGTGTGCTGCACCCATTAACTCATCATTTACATTAGGTATATCTCCTAATGCTATCCCTACCCCCTACCCCCACCCCACAACAGGCCCTGGTGTGTGATGTTCCCCTTCCTGTGTCCAAGTGTTCTCATTGTTCAATTCCCACCTATGAGTGAGAACATGCGGTGTTTGGTTTTTTGTCCTTGCGATAGTTTGCTGAGAATGATGGTTTCCAGCTTCATCCATGTCCCTACAAAGGACACATCATTTTTTATGGCTGCATAGTATTCCATGGCATATATGTGCCTCATTTTCTTAATCCAGTCTATCATTGATGGACATTTGGGTTGGTTCCAAGTCTTTGCTATTGTGAGTAGTGCCACAATAAACATATGTGTGCATGTGTCTTTATAGCAGCATGATTTATAATCCTTTGGGTACATACCCAGTAATGGGATGGCTGGGTCAAATGGTATTTCTAGTTCTAGATCCCTGAGGAATCGCCACACTGACTTCCACAATGGCTGAACTAGTTCACACTCCCACCAACAGTTCCACACTGTTTTCTATAGTGGCTGCACCATTTTACATTCCCACCAATGCAGTCTAAAGGTTCTGATTTCTGCACAGCCTGGCCAACCTTTACCTTTCATGGGTTTTTTTTGGTTTTTGTGTTTTGCTTTGATAATAGCCATCTTTACAGGTGTGAAGTGATATCTCATTGTGGGTTTGATTTGCATTTCTCTAATGATGGATGATGCTGAGCCCTTTTTTGTATGCTTGTTGGCCATTTGTGTATCTTCCTGGGAGAAATGTCTATTCAAGTCCTTTGTCCATTTTTCCATTTTTTAATCCAGTTATACAGATTGTTTTGCTATAAGATTTGAAAATGAGAACTGCAGGGGTAGAATGACTTGCTCGGGGTCACACATCTTTGTGGGCAGAGCAGGGAGAACCCCGGGCCTGCTGCCACCACACGGTAGTGACCCTTAGCTCTGTCCATTTGCCAGGCCCTTGTGACAGAAAAGGAAAAATAAAACTGTTTTCAAACTCCTTGTATTCCTCAGTGGCAGAGCTGTAGAAAGCCACTCCTGCAAAATAAAGTAAAATAAAATGAATATGTTGAGAGCAGAGATATTTAAATAAAAACATGTTTCCCTTGTAACACCACCTGCAGCATAAATGTGGGAACCCAGCTAATCTGCGGTGAGCCAGCCTCATGCAGAACTGGTTACAGGCCCTCTTCAGGCATCTGGCACCCTCCTCCAAGGGCATGGTGCTGTTGCGGAGGTGGTCATGAAGGAAAGGAGGTGGGCATTGCATGGGGTGTCTGCCCGGGTGACAACCACCGTAGTCAGGTATGGTCATTTTATGGGAAATGAAACCCATGCAATGACCAAAAGAAAAAAATAGGGGCTGAAAGCAATGCTGTTTTTAGTATCAAATTGTCTTCCATGTCTAACAGATTCATTGTCTTCTATGTCCGCTGTGGCTGTCTTCCTGCTGATGTGGGCAGCAGTGATGGGCACACCACAGTAATGGGTCATCCACTTCGGGCAACGCGACCCAAGTGTGTGACTGTGCTGTGATGCTGAGCAAAGCAGTAGATCTGTGAGTTGCCTGTGGATTAACTTATGCTTTGCATCAAGAGAGTGCTAGTTTAATTTGTAACACTGTGAATATCCTGACCACATATTCTAAGAGTTCAGATAATAGAAACGAGAAGGCTCACAATAATAATAGCAGTACGACACAGGCACCACTGAAAAAGTCTAAATGTCTGTGTTACTTTAATGACAAATGAACGAAGACCTACAGCTGAATTAGGCAAACAACCAAAACAGAGCCCACAGAATAATATGCAGAAACAGTATGGGGCAGGCAGGGGCACAGTGCAGAAGGGGTGGGAAAGCTTCTGTGGAGGCTGATCTCACAGGTCCAGGATGAGACAGGAAAGCACGTCTAAATCAATCAAAGTTTGTCATCTCTCAAAAAGATGCCAAAGCTGCATTGTAAAGAGTGACGGCTGGATGAGCTTGGACACAGGGCAGGAATGAATATCATTATCCTAGCATCCCCTTTACGGTTCCATCAGGCTAAGCAAAGGGACAGTTCCTCCTTTAGAAGCTCCAACTAAAGTGCCCTGTGGGCAAACAAAAGAAGAATTTTGATGACAGATGTGTTGGCCCAGGAGTGCAGAGTTGTTTCTGTCAGATCTTTCTATGGTACCAAGTGACCACATCAATACAAAAGTGTTCCCCGACTCTTAGGGAAACATTTGAGTTCCGATCAAACTTTGATTTGTAAAAAAAATAAAAAAGGTTTTAGTCATCCTGATTTCTGTGAAAAATAATTGTGTAACCACAGAAATCATAAAAATAATGTTATCTAGATATAAACTAGACATTGTTCATATATCTGCATATTCCTCAAGTTTCCATTATGCAAATGTGAACTGTGGCAGATTCAACTCAGCCTGTTAATTTCTTACCAAAGAAAATGATGAGAAGAGTAACCTGCTAAATGTCAGTTCATCTTGTGCACGACTCTGCTATGAAGGGGTGTGATTTGCTTACTTGTAACATGGAAACATTCAGAATGAATAATTTTGTCACATTTTAGTTTCTCATTAACCTGCAGAGGCGCTTAATGAGATTTCTGACTTGATAGAAATGGAAGGTTGTAGTTTCCTTAGATATGGACTTACAAGCTGTCTGATACTGTTGTTAAAATGTTGGTCTGCCATCAAATAATATTTTCAAAGTGGGGGACAAGGAGAATGTCCTTGTCTCATTTGTAAATGTACTGGCAATGAGAATGGAGAAAAAGATTAGAGTAAAACAAAAACTGTCATGTTCTTTCTCCAAAACTGTGATCTTTCAAGATAAACAGCCAAAAAAAAAAAAAAAAAGATGAACAAACTACACCTATGTTGTTTGACATTATGTACAGGTTTCAACAAAAACTCTAAAAGTGACAAATGACTCATTTCTTGGAGGTAAGACTGCTTTTTAATTCAAAATAATGTCGCAGAAATCAGGCAGTGCAGTTAACCAGAATTTTTTCATTTCTTTCCTAAGACTGTAACTTATTTTGTATATCCAGCTTTAAATTTACAAGCTGCACTCTGCACTTTGAAATCATTTTTCATGAGAAAGAGAGATTTAACTTGTTGTAACACCCAGTGTGCTTTGGAGTGTTTGAAAATGGACACTTCAGGCATGAACAGCCCTGTGATAAACTGAGAATGCAGAGGACCTAGCTGATGCAGACGTGCAGGTTGAAAGTGGATGGACTTTTTTTCAGAGCTAGAAACTCATTGCTACAATCTCAAAGCCTACTGCTGTTGCTGGTGGATAAAATCCTAACAATTCTATGCTGAAGCACTTGTGGAGAGGATATTTAATTTGATATCATCACATTGGACTGGCACCTTGATAAGAGAAGGAAGGTCAAAATGGACTTCACATCGGATCGCACTCTGTTTCACTCGTTTATTAAAAAAAAAAGAAAAAGAAAAGAAAAGAAAAGAAAAAATGATCCAAAGGCTACAGGGAGTTTATAAAAATATTGGGAAAAAAAACCCACGAAAAAAAACCCACAAAAAAAAAAGTAAAAATATCTTACGGTATCACAAGAAAGAACGGTATCATTGTTTTAAACATTGTTTCTAAAATATTTAATAAGACTTATACCTCTAGAGTGAATCCACTGAAATAAACAACTCATCCTTTCTCTGAGTTTCCTGAGGGCTGGAGCTCAAGGGATTCCCTCTGTCCTGAAGGTGGATATGGAAAACCCGGAAAGCTGGAGGCAGCCAGATCTCCTGTGTAGACATTCAGGGGACAGGGACCAGCTGGGAGCTTTTGGAAGCAAAAGTGTCGAATCAGGGGCACTTCAGTGGTATAGCCATGAGCACAGCTCTGCACCCTCCCCAGACCAAAAGGGCGGGCACAGGTGATGCAAGAGATGGCTCTCTGTGCAGCCTCGAATGACCAGGACATCTCAAGTGTTGGCATCTGAGCTCCATCTCAAATTTGAGCTCCAGCCTGCTGTCATGAGGGCCTTCAGGAGATACTTCCCCAGGCCTAGGACCACTCACATTCTTGCAGGGAGTTACTGGAGCTCTCAGACTACTCAGAGCTCCGTTAATTTGGGGGAGCTTCCCAGCTCACTGGTTTTCAGGAGCTCTCTGGGTTTTGGTTGACAGCCATAGACCCTTCATCCTTAACTCTCTCCCTAGAACTGTCGGCCCTGGGAAGAGGTCCACCTTCACCTGTGCACTGTGACTTCTGAAACATGGCTAGACTGGCTGCAGTCTCCTGGGCACTGCTCTTCTTCCATCATCCTGTGACTTGGATGCAGCTCTGGGCTGGTCCCATCGGCCCCCAGGTAATCCCACTATGCTAAGTTCCATCATGGATGCAGGGGGTGAGGCCACGAACAGCAGCAGGGGAGAACATGTTTGCATTATGTGGCCTCCCTCGTCCACAGAGTCAGGGAGAGGAGGACCAAGGAGGACCAAGGAGGACACTGAATTTCTTGTGATCACTTTTCCTCCAAGACATGCTTGATTGCTTTGAAAGAAATCAAAATATTTCACCCTAAAATATAAATCTTTGATGTATTTTGAGGTGGCTGTTCAAAGGGCCTGCAGGCAGAAGCAGCCCTGCAAAGCTGTCTTGTGGGTGAGATTTGCCTCTGTAGAGCATCTGCGTTGATGCAGCCAGGCTAAGAAAGATCAACAGAGAGTCTGACCCCTTCAAAGGTCTGAAATAAACATTTACACCTGTTCTCTCTGAGGGCTGCTCCCTGTGGGGTCCATCCGCATAACAAGACCACCTCTGCCAGCCACCCCTCTTCTTTGCTCCCTCTCACCCTCTGTCTTGCCACTGAACCTGATTTGCCCTGCCTGTTTTTTGTCACGCTCCAAGCCCCAATTCTTTCTGTGCCCTTGAGCTTATATAAAAGCTTCTGGACCCCAATGGGCATTTAGGGCAGTCATGCGGTTGTTCTCCTCCACGCATATTAAAACATTTATGTGCCATTTCTCCTATTAATCTGCCTTTTGTCCATTGATTTTTCGTGAAACTTCAGAGGGCAAAGGGGAAGTTTTCCTTTGGCCACTACAGTTTCCTCTAAGGGGCTGCAGAACATCACTATGGAGTCTTCCCCTGAACCAAGGGTGGCTGAAGGGGGAAAGAAAGACTGGAAATGCAGCCAGGCTTGGGTCTGCCTCAACTGATACTGTTCTATGCACTCAAGGACCCTGAGAGATGAGCAGCCTCTGCCACACAAGAAACCATGTAAGCTGGGCTCCTTGTAACTGCCAAGGCCTGGATCAAGGACTTGATCCTTGATCAGAAAAGCATCAGATAAAGGTTCAGTTGGTTTCCAAGAGGCTTGGGAAGCCAGGAGACAGGAAGGTAGACTGCACACCATGACTGGCGCATGGGCGGGGGACCTGCCCCAACTTCTTTCCTAAGTATCCACTCAAGGGTGTATCCATTGCATCTGCCTTGGACCTGTTGGTGAGTTCTTCTGTGAGTGCCCCAAAGTCACCCTCTTGCTCCTTCTCAGAATCAACCCCACCCCCTCACTGAGAGGCTCTGTGAGCCCATTGATAGGTTTCCTTGGGGGCCTCTTCCCGGGCAAGCCCTATTTCCTTTCCTACTGAAATTTTCTTGAGTTCCTCACATAACGTCTTCCTTGTCACCAGAATTCAGCCTTCTTGACACCCATGCTGCTTTGGCCCTGACATACAGCAGCATGAAGGCCACCTCTGCCACCACCTGAGATGCCCTGGTCATTGGAGGCTGCACAGACAGCCATCTCTTGCATCACCTGTGCCTGCCCTTTTGGTCTGGGGGGACCCTATGCTGAAGGTAGTGCTCAGGCTGTTTCAACATCTCCTTCATGATAGTGAGTTCTCCACGGAGGACAGAAACCAGCACATAGGACTGAGAGGCCAGGATGCCTTGGAGAAAGGAGGGAACTGGAGAACCAAAGCCTTCCTGAGATCTTTGCGCCTCGGAAGATAAACCCGGTAAACTTTCCAATTACTTCTTCCACATGATTCATTTGAGGCTTGGGACTTCAGTTGTGGTGAAAGATTGTACCTCATTCTGGGTTTTATGGAAGGACACTCCACTGTCCCAGACCTGGCTTGGAGAGTTGTTGGCAGCGAAGGGTGGTTGAGGGGTCCTGGGCTATGCCTGAATGAGGTCCAGGGTCTGTCCTTAGGCAGCATTCCAGGTAAGAGCTGGGGCTGGGACTTGTGTTGGGGCAGAGGCTGGGGTGGCACAGGAGTCCGGGTTCTTTAGATTGGGCCTTGGGGTATTAAAAATTACTTTAAGTCAAAAAGAGTCCCTGGAAGGGACGGTCTGCCCAAGATCAGGGCTCTGGCCATCATGCATTCTCTGTGCGTAGCAAGGAAAGCCTAGGCAGCTGCAGCATGTGGCCTACCACAGCCCTAGGGCTTGGGATCTGGTGAAGGTTGCAGCTGCTCTTGTCCGCCTTCAGTGCTCCAGAAGGACTGAGGTTCTCCTTTTAAGCAAGTGACTCTAAGGAATTCACAGAAGCTAGTTCATGGCCTGCCCTCTGCTGTTTTGGCAATGCCTCCTTCTGTTCTTTCTCCAAGCATATCTGGAAATATACCCTCTTTATGATTCATCGCTGCAGGTATTCTTGAACAGCAAGCCTGAAGATGGAGATGCTACCAGGCTCTACATGCCTGGTTGCAGGCTTTCCCTAGAGAATGCGCTGCGTCTTATGAAGAGAAAGTAGTTCTTGATAGAAAACACAACATGAGGATGTGGGGAGGAGTACACGCCGCTAGATGCATGCCTCCAGCAGAAGACGCAATGGCCCAGGCCTGAGAATGTTAGAACAAAAGAAGTCAACCTCAGGGCTAAGCTCTCTGTGACCGTGTCCTGCAGGATAGGATGGTGGCCACGTGAGGTGAGTCCGAGTGAAAGTGAAGCTACAGAGAAGAACAGAGTGCGGGTGGGAAAGGTGAAAGGGCACTGAACCTGGGAAAATTCTCACCTACGAGTGTGTGGTGTCAGGCAAGGGCACCCATGGTTTTGTTTTGACACTGAATAACAAGAACAATACAAAAGGTGGGGACCCAGGTTTCTCTCTCCTCTCCCTGGGCAAGCTGTAAACATTCATTATTCATGAATACTAACATTTTCCTCTTTAAATCATGGAGCTCTAAGTCTCTTTGTCATTATTCATCTTTCAGAGATAAATTATACCACATTGTTCCTTCTTTGAAAAAGTCAAATGAAGGAAGGCTTTCTGTTTTCTCAGGAGCCCTCTGCCAAGATGAGTGCAGAATCTCAGACCTGCAGGTGCACGTGAGCTCCATTGGGCAGAATCCACTCCCAGAGGCCGACCTTGCTTTCCAGGCCTGCTCAAGGACACTGGACATGGGAGGGCAAGGCAGCTGATGAAGAAGTGGAGATGCCTTCTCTCATAGATATCCTACTCTTTCTCAGTAGTTCCCTCCAGGACCACTGGATGACAGTGGTGGGGACGTTAGCCTGGAACCCTCATCACCAGAGAGCTTTGCCTATGAGCTCTGGATAGAAGCCTTGGTCCCCACCGTAAGTCATGCCCCAGTCAGCATGCTTCCTGAGAAGCCGTTAGCAGCCACGCCATTTTCCCAGGATTCAGGGATTTCCCAAGATGTGAGATTTTCAGGGATAAGTTGGTCCCCCTACAACTGAGATAAGTTGGTCCCCATACAAAGGGATAACTGGGATAAGTTGGTTAACTGGGATAAGTTGGTCCCCCTACAAAGGATGATACTTCCATCTTTCCCAAGAGTTCTTACTAGAGGTGTCTCCTGTGAAAACAACATTAATTTAATAAGTTCGGAAAACAGGAGTCCCAACATAAGCTGAGAGCTGAGTCTAGGGCTTGCTTACCTGGTTTCCACCTTCATTTTCAGGCATACTGAGGAACATGGATCCTCCTGAAGGGAGCAAAGAAACAGAATCCAGGACCCCATGCCACGAAGCAAACAGAAAATAGATAAAATATCACCTGAAGTTGAGGTGGAGCTCAGTCATGTGCACAAAGAACTCTCACAAACACAAAGATACTCCTCCATCACCGGAAGCTCATTGCTCCCTCTGGTGTGTGAACACTGAGTAGGAGCTCTCTAGTCTGCATTTCCAGGCCTGCATCACAGAGTAGGACAGTCATCAAGGCTTCTCATGGAACAAAAAGGAAAAGGTGAACCCCTAGCATCTCAGCCTTCACCAACCTGACAGGCTCTGGCACTTGCCTGAGCCTCCTCCATCCCTCCATGCTCCTGGGGGCCTTCCTCCTCCCCAGCTCCAACCTTTCTTCATGCCCCATACATGCTCCATGTAGCTGCCCCACACATAACCTGGTGCTGACTGGATCCAGCTTTCGCCCTTGGATATCCCGCTTTTCACACCATCAGTTTCACAGCCTTGAAGGTCTTAACATTTCCTGGAATTTGATTCATTTTCAACACTCTGGATTTCCTGTCTCCTCACCTCCAGCCTCCCTGTATACTATTTTTATCTTGAACCAACCCAGACGTGTCCTCCTAGGCAACTGGGCCTGTGATGCAGCTGGGACGTGGGAATAGCATCCTGAGGTGACACAGGGCAGCAGAGCCCCAGGCCTGCCCGCTAAACCATGCGTCCTTCTAGGCAACTGGGCCTGTGATGAGAGGGGTGGCCTCAAAGATTTCTGAACTGCCTTCAGGGCCTTTTCCCATTGTCTTGCCTGTTAGCACCTGGTTCCCTTTTAGCAGTTCTCATCTCTCTAGCAAGTGTTTGCTCATTGCACCTTTAGATTCCTCATCTGAAAATGCTCTTTCTTTCTCTACCACGTGGCGAGGCTGCAAATTTTTAAAATTTGTATGCTCAGCTTCTCTTTAATTATAAGTTCCAACTTCAGGTCATCCCTTTGCTCCCATGTTATTTTATAAGCTGTTAGAAGCAGCCACATCACTTCTTGAATGCTTTGCTGCTCAGAAAATGTTTCTACCAGGTGCTATAGGTCATCACTCTCACATTCAGGCTTCCACAGGGTCCTAGGGTATGCACATGACATAGCCGAGTTCTTCGCTGCAACATAACAAGGGTGACCTCTGCTCTAGTTCCCCCCAAATTCCTAATTTCCATCTGAGAACTTGTCGTTCTGGTTGTCACTGTCCATATTTCTATCAGCATTTTGGTCATCCACTTAACCAGAAGTGGGTTCAAGTGGAATTTTCTAAGAAGCTCCAAACTTCTCCTCATCTTCCTGTCTTCTTCTGAGTCCTCCAAACTCTTCCAACCTCTGCCTTTTACCCAGTTCCAAAGTCAATTTCACATTTTCAGATATCCTTATACCCCACTTCTCAGTAACAATTCTTCTGTGTTAGTTACTTAGTTTGCTACAAGGGAACACCTGGGGCTGGGTAATTCATAAAGGAAAGAGGTCCATTTAGCTCAGGGTTCTGCATGCTACACAGGAAGCTTGGCACCAGCATCTGCTTCTGGAAAAGCCTCTGGGAGCTTCCATTCATGGTGGAGGGCAAATGGCAGCAGGCATCACACGGAGAGAGAGGAGGAGGGGAGAGAGAGTGGAAGGAGGCTCCAGGCCATTTTTAACCATCAGATCTTATGAGAATTAATAGAGCGAGAACTCACTCATTACTCGAGGGCAGCACCAAGCCATTGATGAGGGCTTGACCCAAACACCTCCCACCAGTTCCCGCCTCCAACACTGGGAATCACATTTCAACGTGAGATTTGGAAGGGATGAACATCCAAAGTATATCACCCCCCTACACACACACAACCACCACCCACCCCTCAGCAGTGATCACAGAGCTGCCTGTTTTCCTATCGAGCCTAAGAGGTTCACCATCGTGTGGCTACCCTGGTTGGGCAACATAAAGGGAGTGTCTCCAGAAAGCCACAGGAGTAACGAGCAAGCTGGTTGAGGAGACTGGGAAGTTTGAGATCCCTCTCCCTCAGCCCTTTCCCAAGATTACACAAGATGTTTCTCTACAGGCTCCAAAGTTTCAAACATGAGAGCATGAAGCCTGAGAAGACGCCATCTCCACTCCACTCAGGGCCAACCCCACCAACGAGCAGAGGGAGAGACAGGCTCTGAGAGAAGAGCTGAGCCTGGGACCCCTGGAGCAGCGGCAGGAAGAGAATGAAATCCTCCACTGCACCAAAGCGAGAGGAAGGGCCGTGAGGAAGAGGAGGTCTTGAGGCTGGCTTCCTCACACAGAAAACACAACCCAGTCACCCCTGGAAGGAGGAGGCAGCCTCACAGGCATGCGTGGGACCCAATCCAAGAGTTCTCCCTCCACAGATCCCCCATTCACACACACACACACACACACATTGCACCTCAAAGTGTGAGCCTGGGTGTAACACAAAGGTGCACAGCATCCCTCTGTGGCAGATGCCATCTCACTGGGCTGGACATATGCCTACTCAAGACAGAAAACCAGGAGGCAAGGGGCCCTCAGAGCCCAGAGGGTGCTGGGCTGAGACACATGCAGCCCTGTTGTGTGGCAGAGGAAAACCCTCCCCTCTGAGCAAGGCTGTGGTGAGGCAGCCACCCAGGAGGTGCCACCTTGAGCAAGCAGACCATCAGCCTTATGCTGCAGTGAGGGGCTCTGCTCCCATCTAGCCGGAAGTATGCATCTTCCACACAGCAAGCAGCTCCCCACACAGACTCACCCATACCCCTCTCTGTGCCATGCACACAGTGAGCACTGAGCCCACGGCGGTGAGCCAGCTGGAGGGAGAGAATGAGGGAGAGGAGGCAAGGACAGCACCCTGCCCTGAGAGCTGAGGGGCCCCACCTCACCACACACACAACCCTGTGGAAGAGAAAGGCCACACCTCGACTGAGACTCCAACGGGAGAAAGCAGCTCACAAACCCCTGCAAACCCAGAAGATGGAAACGGGAATGCACAGGGCTGAGAGCCTAAGACGGAGCCTGCCATGCCCTGCAAATGGACAGAGTGTCCCTCTCAGGCTCCTGGAGGTAGCTTTTTGCTATTTTATTGATTTGATCAGACATTTATTGTTCACAGTTCTGGAGGCTGGGAAGTCTAAGATCAAGATGCTAGCGGGTTTGGTGTCCAGTGAGGGTCTACTTCCTGGTTTATAGATGGCTCCTTCTCACTGGGTCCTGACATGGTGGAAAGAAGATGAAGGAGCTCTCTGGGGTCCCTTTTATAAGGACACTAATCCCAATTATAGGGGCTCCACCCTCATAAACTAATTACCTCCCAAAAGTCCCACCACTTAATACCATCACCTTGGGGGTTAGGATTTCCAACATGAATGCTGGGGGGACCCAAACATTCTGTTTATTGCACTTGCTCAGAATTGTCAGTTTCACTCCAGATGAACTTCTGCCCTTTTCTATGTCAGAAGGGGGACCATGTAATCCACCTTGCCACTGAGCAGCTGTCTGGCCTCTTCAAGCAATGCAGTATCAGGGACTCTGTTGGTTTCTGTTGCTACCAGGCTGGATATATGGCAGTGGTGGTAGCTATATATGCTTGGGCGAGTGGAGCCCGTGATCTGGCTGCCTGCATAGCCTCCATCCCTGCCATCCCTGCTACTCTACTCAGGTGCTCATTGTCCTAACCCTGGCATGGCTGATGAAGGAGGCTGGTTGACTTCAGCTGGAGAGGTCACTCTGTCTGCTTGCTTGTCTTGCACCTCTCCTGTGGTGGCTGCTCCTTGGTGGATGTTGGTAGGTTAATTCCATGCGTCTGCCATAGGTCCATCCACGTGATGCTTCCTAGGCCTCCTTGTTCTAACCCTACTGTTTTTCCTCTTCCTGGGCTCTGAGCAACCAGTCAAGCCTCCCGCCACTGACCATCACGAGACCACAGCAGTCTCGGCCTCCCTCCTTACTACAAGGCAGACGGCTAGACGCATCACTTAGAGCTCTTCCCTGGGGGAGGCTTTCTAGTCACCACTGTCTTCAACGACACCCTGAGTGGTCCTTCATCCTTTCTGTCTGGCACCTGCCCAAGCATCTATAAACCAAGTTTGGCTTTCTCAGACTCTGCCAAGTGGTCCCAAGGGATTACCCACAAAGCCATTCGGGGACCGGCAGCAGGGATGCTGGCGCCACAATGGTGAACGATGTGGGTGCACCTGCTTGTGCAGCTCCCCAGTGCTCTCTGGCCCCACAGTCTCCTGATCCTGAATATGCCGCATTCACACCATGCTGTGATCTATATGACAACGGAATGCTGCTGGACCCGCCTGATGGTAGGACTTAGTGGGTCTGGTACAATCCCACTCATGTTGTGTGTCCTGGGCACATGCGAATGTGTTATCCCACAGGTAGGCACCCCATCACTTCCAGGGCCCAGAAGTAAGCCAAGAGCTCTTTTTCAGGTGTGTATATAATTCTATATTTTATTCAAATAGCATGTCCTTGCTTTAAAACCCTGGGTGTCTCCATGTGATCCCCCTGATGTGGCCTATTGAGAACTGCACACCACCTTCCTTTAGACCATACTCCGTAGATGGGTAGAGTGGAATTGTGGATGTTCATTGTAGCTGCCTGAGAGCCTCAAGACTGCACAGGGGCTGTGTTTCTTCTTGGTGGAGGGAAGCACAAGGTGCAATAAGTTGTTCTCAAGTTTTGGAGAGGATGCTCTGGCCTGTCCCAGGCCCCTAAGAACAATTCACTGCTATGCAGATACCCTTCTTACCCATGTATTTCTCTTCTTTCTTTCTTTCTTCTTTTTTTTTTTTTTTTTTTAACAGAGTCTCACTCTGTTGCCCAGGCTGAAGTGCAGTGGCGCGACCTTGGCTCACTGCAACCTCTGCCTCCCAGGTTCAACCAATTCTCATGCCTCAGCCTCCCACGTAGCTGGGATTACAGGCATGAGCCACCACACCCAGCTAAATTTTGTATTTTTTAGTAGAGACTGGGTTTTGCCATGTTGGCCAGGCTGGTCTCAAACTCCTGACCTCAAATGATCCGCCCACCTCAACTTCCCAAAGTGTTATGATTACGGCATGAGCCACTGTGCCCAGTACTTCTACTTCTTTTACTGGAGAACAACCCTTTGCTCAAGCTTCCAGCCAGTCTAGCAGCGTATTAGCGCCATTTCCCGGGGACTGCGCCCTGATATAAAATTCTGTTTCAGGGAAGTTTGCCTCTATATCAATAATGCTTTTTCTTATCCAACTTTATATCCAACTCAATCCTCTTTAATCCAGTACATTCAGAACTAGCCCAACAGCCCCCAGAGCCTGCAGTGCACATTGGCTGGGTGCTACGGCTGTGTGTATCTCATGCTGCCCCTTCCTCACCAGGCTCAGCATGTGCACCATGTGACTTAGCCCCAGTATTTGTATGATGGTCGGGAGAGGCAGAGATAGACCATGGGGTATCTGTTGTCTTGCAAGGCAGCAGCCTGCACGGTGTCTGCGAGGGCTAGCCTTCTGCTGGGAGGAGGGGCTACTGCTGTAGGTCCAGAGGGTGAATCCAGAGAAAGCTGGATTCAATATTTCAAGGGCACTGATTTAAATATCCTCACCTTGGCTTCAGGGCTCCACCTCTTTCTAATCAGGGCCCTGAACATGGCAAAGAAGTCCTTCAGGGTTGGAAATTCCAATGCTCTGGAGCTCTGTTACTCACGGGATGTCTGCGCCTCATCCTCAGCCTCTCCTGCCCTCTGCTGAAGGCAAGTGTCTCTGTACATGGTGCTGGGGAGGCACTCTGGCTTTCACACTCTGCTTTTTATCAGTGATTAATCTGTTTCTGCCTTTGATCATCTCTCATCGCTTCTCCACCTTTTGGCTAAGATCAAGTGTAGTATCTGATCATCTCTCTCCGATGCATTGGCTCCCAACAAGAGCTATCCAGTTCCATAGTCCTTAATAACTGGGACTGCAAGACAAGCCAGCAGACAGAGTGACCTCTCCAGCTGAAGTCAACCAGCCTCCATCATCAGCCATGCCAGGGCTAGGACAATGAGCGCCCATTTCTCAGATTCCTGGATGGCTCTTCCTGATGGTTACAAACACACCCAGGAATGTGTTCCTTTCCACAGTCCCCCAGCCCGGATCACCACCAGTGAAAGTGTAAACAATCACACTGCAACCTCATGAGACGGCCCACCAGTGCTCCACCACCAGCAGGCCCACCAGTGCTCCACCACCAGCAAGAGGCCTGTCGCCAGCCCCCAGCAAATGATGCTTCCCCTAAATCCCATTTCCAAGTCTGCACCCTAAGACTACATCCTGTACTAGTCGATGTGGGCGGGGTTCCCAGGGAAGCAGACTCTGAGCCTCTGAGACTCACGTAGGGAATTATTGAGAAGGGTGGGAATTATTGAGGGAAGCCAGACCGGGTGGGCACGGGGACTGAACTGGGATGCAGCTGCCAAAGAGGCTTTGGCCAGTCTTGTCAGGTGCTCTGGGGCTGGGATGACCCTTCGGCGTATTCCTGTTAAGGCAAGGAAGCCTTTGTAATACTGAAATCATGAGTCATATGATGTGGCTATTCCCAGGGAGGTGGGTAAACTTGGGAGGTTAATCTGCCTTTAGAATAGGGTCACTGCTGGACAAGGCATGGTGATACGCCAACAGCCAGCTCTTGTGGAGCTGGGCATGTGTGTGATAGTCCTGAGGGGGCCCAGGCAGTGCTATGACACCCCTTGTAGAGGTGAGAGGACCAGAAGGCCTTATGTCCCACCTTGTTGGAGAGCATCATGGAACCCACGACAGTGTCCGAACTTCAGAACCAGACCCAGTGAGTTCCCATCCCAGATCCTCCAAAGGGAAAAATACAGCAATAGGGTCCCCACACCTCTGGCTTGGGCTGTTGTAAAGATTCACTATATACAATGATGTATTTTTTTTTTTTTTTACATACATACATTATATTTATTTTAACTCAGGTATATAAGTACATTTATATTTTCTATGTATATAAAATAAATTAAATGCAAAAATAATTTTTTTTTTTAATTGCTTCTCTTCGGTTTTTTTTTTTATTATTATACTTTAAGTTTTAGGGTACATGTGCACATTGTGCAGGTTAGTTACATATGTATACATGTGCCATGCTGGTGCGCTGCACCCACTAACTCGTCATCTAGCATTAGGTATATCTCCCAATGCTATCCCTCCCCCCTCCCCCCTCCCCACCACAGTCCCCAGAGTATGATATTCCCCTTCCTGTGTCCATGTGATCTCATTGTTCAATTCCCACCTATGAGTGAGAATATGCGGTGTTTGGTTTTTTGTTCTTGCGATAGTTTACTGAGAATGATGGTTTCCAATTTCATCCATGTCCCTACAAAGGATATGAACTCATCATTTTTTATGGCTGCATAGTATTCCATGGTGTATATGTGCCACATTTTCTTAATCCAGTCTATCATTGTTGGACATTTGGCTTGGTTCCAAGTCTTTGCTATTGTGAATAATGCCGCAATAAACATACGTGTGCATGTGTCTTTATAGCAGCATGATTTATAGTCATTTGGGTATATACCCAGTAATGGGATGGCTGGGTCAAATGGTATTTCTAGTTCTAGATCCCTGAGGAATCGCCACACTGACTTCCACAATGGTTGAACTAGTTTACAGTCCCACCAACAGTGTAGAAGTGTTCCTATTTCTCCACATCCTCTCCAGCACCTGTTGTTTCCTGACTTTTTAATGATTGCCATTCTAACTGGTGTGAGATGATATCTCATAGTGGTTTTGATTTGCATTTCTCTGATGGCCAGTGATGATGAGCATTTTTTCATGTGTTTTTTGGCTGCATAAATGTCTTCTTTTGAGAAGTGCCTGTTCATGTCCTTCGCCCACTTTTTGATGGGGTTGTTTGTTTTTTTCTTGTAAATTTGTTTGAGTTCACTGTAGATTCTGGATATTAGCCCTTTGTCAGATGAGTAGGTTGCGAAAATTTTCTCCCATGTTGTAGGTTGCCTATTCACTCTGATGGTAGTTTCTTTTGCTGTGCAGAAGCTCTTTAGTTTAATTAGATCCCATTTGTCAATTTTGTCTTTTGTTGCCATTGCTTTTGGTGTTTTGGACATGAAGTCCTTGCCCACGCCTATGTCCTGAATGGTAATGCCTAGGTTTTCTTCTAGGGTTTTTATGGTTTTAGGTCTAACGTTTAAATCTTTAATCCATCTTGAATTGATTTTTGTATAAGGTGTAAGGAAGGGATCCAGTTTCAGCTTTCTACATATGGCTAGCCAGTTTTCCCAGCACCATTTATTAAATAGGGAATCCTTTCCCCATTGCTTGTTTTTCTCAGGTTTGTCAAAGATCAGATAGTTGTAGGTAAGCGGCGTTATTTCTGAGGGCTCTGTTCTGTTCCATTGATCTATATTTCTGTTTTGGTACCAGTACCATGCTGTTTTGGTTACTGTAGCCTTGTAGTATAGTTTGAAGTCAGGTAGTGTGATGCCTCCAGCTTTGTTCTTTTGGCTTAGGATTGACTTGGCGATGCGGGCGGAACCAAACAATGATGTATTAACAGCCTGCCTTAGGCCAAACACAGACCCACCTCGTGCCCTCAGGGAGTCTTTAGAACAGTGGGAGGGCATAGAAGAGAAGGCAGGCAACTCTCAGAAAGTGTGGGGATGGGAAACACGGCAAGCTCAGGGGCTTGGAGAAGGGGCCCTGGGTTGAACCTGAGGGCAGACGGGAGCTTCTCCCAGGAAATCCTGGGGAAATGCCTGCAAAGTGTCTGGGACTCATTAGCTTCTCAATAATAAAACCCATGGGCCGCATGATTCAAAAACTACCAAGCTGGTTTCCCATGGCTTTGCCTGTCTCCTGGGATGTTAAACACGGTTCTGTGTGCACCAGGCCTCGAGGCAGCCAGGGAGACCCCCCATGGGGACTGGCCTGGCTCTCTGGAGCTTTCCATCTGCCTAAGACACTGTCTGAGAAAGGCAGTCCTCAGGGGCCGCACCACAGCTCCTGAGGCTCACAAGGCTGCAGAAAGCCAGGCCCGTGCTGCTGGGTGTAGGGCCCAAGCTCCCGGTTCTGCTGTAGCTGCCAACGATGGTGGGAGGAAGGGAGTGTGGCTGTGGGGAGGGTGTCACAGCAGCCCGAGGGATGCCAAGCCTCCTAAAACGGGCAGACAACAGGAGCTAGATCCCTTGTCAGGCACAGGTAGGCTGATAGTGTGTTTGCACAAAGACAGCAAAATGTTATGAAAAGCGAATGCTGAATGAGAGAGATTCAGCACCTCCAGCCCTCAGGGAAGCCGGCAGCCCCCCGGGCGTGGAGATTCTAGACGGATGGCACCCCTCTGAACTGACAGAGATTTCTGTGGGCCCCTGCAGGCTGTAAGGAGGGCAGGCAGGAGGGGACAAGTGGGAGAGAAGGCTGAGGGGCTTCGCCGACGTGTCCTCTCCAGGGCCGTCTGTGGAAGAGCTGCAGGTAACGTCGGGGCCTCTGCTCCTGACATCTGCAGTCCTGGGCACACACTGATGCATGGCTCTTCTTGAGAGCCCCTCACTCTGCTACATAACTGGGAGATGGACACGGAAGTGCAGAAAGTGGTCCCGGAGTATGAACGAATCTTCCCCAGAGGGACACTTACATCCAAAGCCAGCCCAGGGCAACTGGCAAAATGGGGATGTTTGTCCTCAACATACCTGAGCCCCACTGGCCCGAGCATTGTCCTCCTGATTCTCCCACCTGCCCCAGCCTATGCCAAGCTCCTCTGGAACCTAACCCACAGCATCTGCTTAAGAGTACCGTCGCGGAGACCGCACCTGCAGGTGTTTCACTCCTTGCTGCTCCAGAACTGCTCAGGTTTAAATCAGCAACCTGACTTCTGATTCTGCCACGTCGGCCCTCACTCTCCCCTACACACAGCCCACACCTTCTTTCCTCCTCCCCGGCATCCCTGCCTGGAAAGCCTGCCTTCCCCTCTCCTGGATGCCCCTGAGGACAGCCTGTTCAAACCCACCAAGCACAACATCCTCCGGTCAGGCTTCCTGATCAGCAGCCAACATCAAAAGCCTGCCTTCCTTGGAGCAGTCCAGCGCGTGCCAACTCCACCTGCACAGCATCTCCACATGCGGTCCCCGCGCACCCAAGGCCAGCTCAGCTGCTGCTCCCCTCCGCGACTCATCTCTCCAGCTCCTGCAGGACCTTCAGCGGCAGGGACCCTCATCCTGAGTGCGTCTGGTGACCTGGAACTCAGTGGGTGTTCAGGAAAAGCACGGGTATTGGTTTCAGCTTCCTTAAGATCTCTTGAAGATAAAAACAAAAACTTTTGTATTCAAAGGAATATCCTCTTGATACTCAGTGTTTGTATACATGATCTGGATGAAGTATCAAGTGAAATCGTCTAAATTAGCGGAGTCATCAAGCTAACACGCCAATGAAAGCCACAAAAGTCCAAAGGTCCTTGATGTATAAAAGTTAACAAAAATAATTGTACTTGTGGCAATGTTCTGCACTCAGTGCTAACAGGTAGTCAGCTTCAAAGGACTGAACTTGTTAATAGCTTAAAGTGTGAGTGAACGGGGGTTGTACTTGCTGGTAGGTTGACTACAGCCAATGCTGATGTTCATCCCAGAGTAAACCCAAGTCTTTGTTCATAAAATGCTCAGTGGCGCCATCCAGGGTGGTTGGGGAAGACTAATCATCCCACTCAATTCCAGAGGAACAAACATCCAGGAATGGGACATGTCCTGAGCACCACTGTGAGGAGGAATTCACAAAGGGGTCATATCCGTAGGGAGCACACAGGGTGATTGATGGGGACCTCGGGATGTGTGAGGCCCATGTCTGTGGGGGCTGTCATAAGAAGAACGGACCAGGAGCTTAGTCTGGGAAAGAAATGACTCAGAGGCAGGGCCGGCTTCCTGGATGTGCAGTCCGGGGCCCTGAGGTGAGAAGGCCTGGTGCTTGGTTCAAGGCTGTGTGGACACCAGCTTGGAAATCTAACCACTTATGAACAAGAGCCCCCGTTTCATTTTGAACAGCGCCCTGGGTTGCATGTCCTGGTCAGAGGGCTGTGGCATGGAAGGTGTGCTTTGTGCTGCTGTGCAGGTGAGAGCTATGAGCATTTGCTTATTCCTTACCTTTTCACAGATTTATGCATTGAGCACTAAGGTAGAGGCTGTTCAGAGGGTGTTCAAACACCAGCAAACCAGTCGGGCAGGGTCTCTGCTCTGCTGGAGATCATGTTCCAGGGTGGAGAGAAGGTAAAGAAGTAAACAAGAATGTGGGGCAGGATAATTTCAGATTGTGATAATGTTTTAGAGATAAAGAAAAGACACTACGGTAACAGAGGATGGGCAGAGCTGGGGGATAAGAGACC
Organism: Pan paniscus; assembly: GCF_029289425.2. NCBI lineage: Eukaryota > Metazoa > Chordata > Mammalia > Primates > Hominidae > Pan > Pan paniscus. The sequence goes on along the minus strand of NC_073258.2, from coordinate 135,340,559 downwards.
TGCCTTAGAAAAGGCACCCGAGACCTGAATCTGAGGGGTCAGTTGTGTGGGCATCAGGAGAGAAATGCTAAGTGGGCACTCATGTCACGAGAAGGTGCCTTGCACACCTGCAGCACAGAGAGGTGCCCGTGGCTGAAATGTCATGGGAGGACAGGGCGGGGAGGGGGTGGTGTGTGGTTACTCTCTGAGGCGACAGAGCTAGCAGGGTCTGGGCTGCGTAGGGCCTGGAAGGTTATGATATAGAATTTAGACTTAATTTTAAATGACATAGGAAGCCCTCTCCAGATCTTAAGCAAGGAATAAGTGGGAGAGTTGAGGAGGCTGGTCTGGTGGAGAAACAAGGAAGACATTCACAGTACAGAGCCATGGAATGGGCTGTCATCCTGCATGTGATCAGAAACTGGAGAACCATTCCATAGAAACTGGAGCAGAGGAAAGTCCATGGCAGGTGGGAGGCGGCCTGGATGCTTTCCCAGCTCTCCTCTGGACAACAGGTCAGGAATCCTCCTGAGTCAGATCATTTGATTCAAAATGAGATGCTACTGCTTGCCGGCAGTATAATCTTGGGCAGGGAACTTAGCAGCTCGAAGCCTCCAGTTTGTTTGTGTGTTTGTTGTTGTTTTCAATATATACACTGCAGATAGCACTTACAACACAAGGGCATAGCAGTGATTGAACTACATGGGATGTACGAGTTTCTGAGAACAGTGCCTGGTGCTTAGTGAGGGTAAGAAATGCAGCTAAGTTATTAGTGACCCATGCAAGTGACATTTTGGAGCATCATTCTGCACAATGTGGACATTAGTCAGCTGGCCTGCGAAAGCAAGCTATGCATCAGTTTTTATGTCTGGAAGATGGGATCAAGTCAGTGCCTCATCAGGAGTTCAGTGGGAATGGCAGGAAAGATAGTCTACCTGATGTCAATGGACCAGGACAGTGGATGAGGTTCAGGAGAATCAGACAGAAACAGCAGCCCAAGACAGGGCAGAAGTTCAGTCAGAGGGAGGCAGCACTAGATCCCAGGTGCTGGGGCGAGGAGCTGTCCAGGTCATGGCTGGACATGTGCATCTTGCTGTCATTCATTCTTCCCTCTGTGCACGTTGGGCTACTGTTGTGCTTGTAGCCAACGCTCGCAGGGACTCTCATAGTTATAAATCTTTCAGCTTATCCCAGCATTCTTGGCTTTAGAATCCAAATCACCAACTGCCAAACCAGGAGAGGAGCAGGTTTCTGAAATATTCTCAATTGTAAGCATTGAGTGTTCATGTGGGTGGGAGGGAAGAACAGAAAGAGACCTCCAAGATGAATCTTGAGTGGTGCTGTGTATTGTAAAATAAGGCAGGTTTGCTAGTAAGTCCATCAAAATCTATACAAATATGAGAAAGTCCCTAGAAAAGGAGAGCAGAGCCCACCTTCAGCACTCCCCACCCTCACAGAACCACACACACTTTCAGAGATGCAGGGCCATTGCCAAGAAATGCAAGATGAGGTTTAAACATGATTGTGCCCTTACTTCATGATTGATAGTTTCTTCCTCCTCTAAGTGAAAAACAAAATAATCCCTTTCTCTAGTCTAGGGAAAATTTGGAACAGGGTGTGTGCCCTTGAAATCAACTTAGAAAAAGCAGATTCAAAGTTCCATTGCCATATGACCTGTAGCCATCACTCCCATCCTCACAACAAGAAAAAAGCTGAACAAACTGAGAAATAACTCTTCTGAGATCTCTCAGAGAATTGAAGTCACGGGCAAAGGATGCTGCAATAGTTGGAGACAGAGGTGGGTACAAAGAATCACAGCTTACTGGGAGCAACATTTCAGGGGCAGAAGCCCTTGCACAGCTGGTTCTTGTAGGAACACTTAAACTGTAATTGACGAATTGCTGGAGGCATGTGACTAGCTTGAGATCCACCGAAGTCAACTTATCTTCAATGGAGGAGCAAAGGCAATTCAATGAAGAAAGAGCGTTTTCAACAAATGGTGCTGGAACAACTGGGCCTCCACATGCAAAAAAGAGAGGAGATCTATACAGAATTCATGTGTCACAAAAATCTCAAAATGGATTATAAACTTAAATATAAAACTCAAAATTTTAAAACTTCTAGCAGGTGACATAGGAGAGAATCTAGATGATCTTGGATTTGGTGATGATTTTTTAAATACAACACCTAAAGCAACACTCCATGAAAGAACAAATTGTGTAAGTGGACATCCGTGAAACTAAAATATTCTGTTCTGTGAAAGACACGGTTAAAAAATGTAAAGACAAGCCAAAGACTGGGATAAAATATTTGCAAAACTCATACTGATAGAGGACTTGGGTATGCAATGAACCCTTAAAGCTGAACAATCAGAAAGTAACCAATTCGGTTTAAAAATGAGCAAAAGATCTGAACAGACACCTCACCAAAGAAGATAGGCAGATGGAAATGAGCATATAAAAAGATGATCAACATCATATGCCATTATGAAACTACAAACTTAAACAATGAGATACCACTACACACTTATTAGAATGACAAAATCCAAAACACTGACATCTCCAAATGCTGATGAGAATGTGGAGCAACAGGAACTCTCATTCATTGCTGGTGGGAATGCACAGTGCTATCGCCACTTTGAGAGACAGTTTGGCAATCTTTTACAAAGTTAACTATACTCTGAATATACAATTTAATAATCATATTGCTTTGGTTTCACCCAGATGAGTTGAAAACTTTTGTATACACAAAAACATGCACAAAGATGGTTGCAGCAGCTTTATTTATAATTTCCAAAACTTGAAAGCAATCAAGATGCCCTTCAGCATGTGTAATGTATAAATAAACTGGGGTACATCTAGACTATGGAATATTATTCAGTGCTAAAAAGAAATGAGTGATTGAGCTATGAAAAGATGTGGAGGAAATGTAAAGGTATATTGCTAAGTAAAGATGCCAATCTGAAAACACTACATACTGCATAATTCCAACTATATGGCTGATACAGTTTGAATTTGTCCTCTCTAAATCTCACATTGAGTTGTAATCCCCAGTGTTGGAAGTGGGTCCTTGTGGGAGGTGTTTGGGTCATGGGGACGGATCCCTCTTGGCTTGGTGCTGCCCTTGTGACAGTGAGTGACTTCTCACGAGACCTGGTTATTTAAAAGTGTGTGACACCTCCCCCACCCCTTGTTCCTTCTCTGGCCATGTGAGATGCCCATTCTTGCTTTATCTTAGTAAGACTGTAAGCTTCCTGAGGCCATGACTGTAAGCTTCCTGAGGCCTCCTCAGAAGCCTAACAGATGCCAGCACCCTGCTTCCTGTACTTCCTGCAGAACCATGAGCCAATTAAACCTCTTTTCTTTATAAATTACTCAGTCTCAGGTATTTCTTTATAGCAATGCAAGAAGAGCCTAACACGATAACATTATAAAAATGGCAAAACTATCGAGATAGTAAAAAGACCAGTGGTTGCCAGGGGTTGGGGGAGAGTGGGAATCATGGGTAGGTGGAGCACAGGCATCTTTAGGTCAGTGAAGCTGTTCTGGGTGACACTATAATTTGTCAAAATCCATAGAACTGTACACAAAGAGTGAGTCCTAATGTAAGCCATGGCCTTGAGTTAGTAGTCAGGTGTCAAGACTGGCTCCTTAGCTGGGTGCAGTGGCTCACGCCTGCAATCTCAGCACTTTGGGAGGCTGAGGTGGATGGACCACCTGAGGTCAGAAGTTCGAGACCAACCTGGCCAACATGGCAAAACCACATCTCCATTAAAAAAAAAAAAAAAATTAGCCGGGCTTGGTGGTGCCTGTCTGTGGTCCCAGCTCCTCGGGAGGCAGAGGCAGAAGAATCACTTGAACCTGGGAGGCAGAGGTTGCAGTGAGCCAAGATCATGCCACTGCACTCCAGCCTGAATGACAGAGTGAGACTCGTCTCAAAAAAAAAAAAAAAAAAGACAGGCTCATCAATTGTAACACATGGACCACACTCATGTAAGATGCTGATAACAGAGAAGATGGTGTGCCACAGTTGTGGGGGACGGGGTTGTGAGTGAGAACTCTCTGCACTCTCTGAGCAATTTCTCTATAAACCTAAAACTGCTCTACAAAATAAAGTCTACTAATTGTCTTAAAGCATATGTTTATTTATGTTTTGTTGTTTTGTTTAAATAAAAAATCCTCCATAGCCAGGGCTTTCCAGGGATGATAGTGCCAATGTAATTCAAGACATTAACTGAAAAGGGAGAAAAATTACATAATCTTCACAATTTTTAAGAAGCATTTGTTAAAATTCACAACAAAAAAATCTTAGAAAGTTAGAAATACAATGAAATGTCATGAATCTTATAAATTGTATCTATTTTGTTGAATCATGTGAAATTTCCATTCTTGTAAATCAAATCCCAAAAATGAATATCATACTTACACTGAATTATTGAAAAAACAAGGAAAGGATGCCGCCTTTTATTCCTTCTATTCAATATTGTACTGGAGTTGCTAGTCAGTGCTTAGGACAAGATAAAGAAATGAAATTCATGTGGAGGGGAAAGAAAGAAAGAAAGAGACTTACCTATAAACAACATGATCATGAACATAGAACTAGAAGGCACATAACATTTTCAAAGTTAGTAAGTAGTTTTGTTGTGGAGATTCTCTTTCTCTGTCTCTCTTTCTCACACACACACACTCTCATTCCCTTAGCATAGCCTGGCACCCATCCTCCATCCAAACTGTAGCACAGGGTAGAAAGTTTTATGTTGAGGATATTTTGGAGGATGTCAAGCAAGTCAGTGACTCATCTGTGCTCAGCACAGTGGTAGCCTTCATTCTGTGTCACTCTAGTGGAAGGCTTGCTAGGGAGCCTTCCCTGCAGTATGATGGGATCATTGTGTAGAGAAGATCTGTTCATTTTGTTATCCCCAGCATCTGGCAAAAGATGGCTTAGAAAAGGGCACTACAAGCGTTTGTGCCTGTTGAATTATGTAACTTACTTATCTCACTCCTGAGGTAGGGATATAGAATTAACTCCCTTTAAGGTAAAATATTCCCAGGCTCTCAGTAAAACGTGTGATCTTACAAAGCTCTGGAGCCCACATCACTTTTGACCCTACTCGAATGTGTCAGCTCTGGAGAGGATCTCCTGTCTCCAGCCCTAGGCTGTGTGCTCTTCCATTGCCTGAATGTGTGGTGGAGCTCCAGCTTGCCAGCTCACCTAAAACTTCTACTATGGTATAATCCATACCCAATAAAATATTCCAGACAGTAAAGGAAATACATACATCTTAGGGAAAAGAAAATTTAGTGAACTCCATAAAATGCAGGTCAGTCTCACTTTGAGCATATTCACTGAGATCTTTTATACCTTCAAACAATTAAATCAAGGACCCAACTTACATAAATGGCTGCCTCTTTTTTGAAGCCAATCAAAGCTTCAAAGAAGCTACAAAAGGAAAGTGAACTTCAAATGCCCGTGAAGGGTCAATTAACACCTTGAAATTTTCATCTAAAAGCTTTCTTAATGGGTACCTGACTGATGCATGCTTAAATTCTAATAAGCACTGATAATAGAATCCTAATAGAGTTGTTTAGGTTTGGGTTTTTTTAATGGCAGTACCTATTTGATAGTCTACATTGAGCAGTAGATAGAGTGTGAGAAGAATCTAATTTTAAGTAAATAAGTACAGTTGTATATGATTATATAAGTGTCACAGAGATACAGATATATTTAAGTACTCATAGTTTTAAAATAAACTTTTAAATTAATAGCATACCTACATAAAATGCTCAAATATGTGTATACTATGATGAATTCCACAAAATGAACACACCCATGTAACCACCACCAAAAATAATGAATAGAATCCCTACATTCTGTTCCAGCCACCACTGGCATCTTCTTTAAAGCCAACACTGTTCCGACGCCTAATAACACACATTAGTTCTGCGGGTTTGATCTTGAAGTAGAAAAGTATAGCAGAACAGTAGAGTACATAGAAGCTTTGCGTCTGGCTTTTTTGCTCAGCCTTTTATTTGTAAAACACACTGAGGTTGTTGCATGTAGCTGCAGTCTATTGGCATTTTATTATGTGAGCACAGCCAATATTTTCTACTGATACTTGAATTGTTTCTCATTTGAGGCTATTAAGAATCGTGCTGCCATGTTTGGTTTTATACATGGTTGGATTTTGCTGCATCTTGTGTTTCTGATGAGTACATACCAAGATGTGAAATTTCTGCTTCACCACAGCGAATGTATACACTACCCTTTAGTAGACATCATCGGCCAGTTTTCCAAATGGTCTTACTAATCCATACGCCAACCCTCAGAATAAAGATTCCAGTTGTTCTATGTGTTCTCTGACACTTAATGGTGTCAGCATTTTATATTTTAGCCATTGCAGTGTGTGCATAGTGTTACCTAATAGTGCCTTTAATTTCTGTTTCCCTGATAATTAACTCATTTGAGCACATTTTCATGTATTTGTTGTGTATTTGGATATGCTGATGTGTGAAATGTCTACTCAAGTACTTTGCCCTTTATTCTATTGACTTGATAGCTCTGTATATATTCTGGATAAAGATTCTTTACTCAATGTAAGTGGTGTAAATATCTTCTGATATACCCTGGCCTGCCTTTCCACTCTCATGATGGTCAGATGAACAGTCTTCATTTTATTGTAATCCAATTTATTGCTTTTTTTGCTTCCTGTTTTATGCTTTCCTACTTAAGTTTATTAAGATAGTTTCATATGTACTAGACTCTTTATTATTTTATTTTTCACATTTAAGTTCATAATCCTGGAAATTATTTTTGTTTGTTGAGTGAATTAAAGACTAAAGTCAATTTCCCCTTCTTTTCACTCTTTATTTTTCTTAAGCCACTATCTATTTGGTTTATTTTTTTAAGTCTCCTTGTAGTTTAATCTTCATTTTAATGTTTATTTTTGTTGTATTTCTACTTATTTTCTCAATTATTTCATTTCCTCCTTTCTGAATTTTTCTAACTTTTTAATGGTGATTTTCATGTCTTCTATTATTTTCTTAAGTATCTAGAGATGTTTTGAAATATAAGGTTATAGTTTTTATTTGTTTCGTAGACATGTATTTCTGACATTCTTCCTATGGCTGTAAGAATGTGATTCTGTTCTTCATTCTCATTAAATTCTTATAAAAAATGTTATGTGGCTTCCTCGTATAAGTGAGATCATAAGGCATTTTTCTTTCTGTGTCTGGCTTATTTCACTCAGCACAATGTCCTCTGGGTTCATCCATGTGGTTGTAGATAGAAATTTATCCTTTTATAAAGTATGGATAATGCTCCTTTATATATGTACAAGAATCCCACTTTATTCGTGGTTTTTACTTTCCGTGGTTTCAGTTACCCACCATCAACTGTATTCCAAAAATAGGTGAATACAGTACAATAATGGTGGGCTGGGTGTGGTGGCTCACGCCTGTTATCCCAGCACTTTGGGAGGCTGAGGCAGGTGGATCACAAGGTCAGAAGATTGAGACCACCCCGGTTAACACGGTGAATCCCTGTCTCTACTAAAATACAAAAAATTAGCCTGGCGTGGTGGCGGGTGCCTGTAGTCCCAGCTACTTGGGAGGCTGAGGCAGGAGAATGGCGTGAACCTGGGAGACAGAGCTTTCAGTGAGCCAGTGAGCCAAGATCATGCCCCTGCACTCCAGCCTGTGCAACAGAGTGAGACTCCGTCTCAAAAAAAAAAAAAAAAAAAAAATTGTGAGAGAGATCACATTTACACATCACTTATTACAGAATCTTGTTATTATGTTCTATTTTATTATTATTAGTTATTGTTTTAATCTCTTATGTCTAATATATCAATATTTATTGAATTTATTATATGTTAAACTTTGTCATAGGTATGTATGTATGGGAAAACATAATATCTACGAGTTTGGTACTATCTGCAATTTCAGGCATCCACTGCGGTTCTCAGAAAGTCTCCCCTGTGGGAAAGGGGTAACTCATGTACACCACAATCTCCTCATCCATTCAACTATCGATGGGCACTTAGGTTGTTTCCGTATCTCGGCTCTCATCAGTAATGCCTCAACATGGGAGCACAGAAATCTTCATGAAAAAAACTCACATAAATAAAAACAGAGCAGAAGTACCAGGTGTGGTAGGTGGAGGAAACAGGGAGAAGTAGGTCAAAGGGTACAAAGTGCCGTTAGATAGGTTAAGCAGATCTAGAGACTTAATGTAGAACACGAAGACTATGGTTAATATTGTTGCACTGTATATTAAAAATCTGCTGAGAGTAGATTTTAGGTGCTCTTACCACAAAAGAAAAAATAACCATGGATGGTGATGGACATGTCAATTTGTTTGAGAATAGTAATTGTTCACTATGCAAATGCTTATGGAAACATGTTGTACATCTTAAATATATACAATAAAAATAAATTGTAAGTTGAAAAACCTATATGTGATTCAACCATCATCCTTTTCTGTTTCTGATTTTTATATGAAACTAATTTTCCTCAGCTTTTAGCAGGACAAGAGATCACAAGAGCTTTCCAGCTTCACACCTAAAGCTTCCTCTTCTGTTACTTTAGGAAAGTGGGTGAAAAGATGACTCGGCACTTCCTGTGGCCACCTGGCTCTGTCTCTGCCCCTCTTGTATCTGGACCTTGCATTCATTTGCCCCGTTGGTCCTGTCCTGCCCTGCTAGGTTGACTGCTCTTCCCAGGAGGTTATATAGCCACGTGGGGTTCTGTCTTGGAAGGGATCTTCAGCTGCTTAGATTTCACAGTTCACAAGGCCCAGATTGCTCTGGCCTGGCAGACATTACCAAAGGCCCCTGACCTTCACTTGTGAATTGGAGCAAGCCAAACCTGTCCTCGTGACAGCTGCTTTGCTCAAATTGGCCCGCTGTTTGCCTTTGGCTGCTGGGGCCTCTGCTTAAGATGTGGTTAAAAACCAAGCAATTAATTCAGCTCATGAGAGCCTGTATGAGAACATCTGTGTCTGAAGCTTTTAGGAGAAGACAGAATAAGATGAGAAAAAAATATAAAAGTAGCAGCTGAAGCACCAAAAACGGTTCTTCCTGCTGAAAGTTAAGAGATTTTGAACGAGCCTCATCTATAAATTCATTATCCATTCTGATTGATTAGAAATACAAGAAATGTAATTAGTTAGAAAGTGTTTTTCTAAATTATGAAATATCTTGGAAACTCATTTCCCATCAATATGTTAATGGACACTTTGATCATCTCTCTTCATTTAAGAAAGTGCTCCTGTTGCCATCATGGAACAAGTTACGATTCCTAGTTTCCAATCATTGGAAAACATTCAACAAATATTTATTGAGTCCCTAATAAATGCCAAGAATGGTTACCATGATCAGTCAGGTTTCAGGCATGAAACAAATGGGCAGGCAGTTTGAGGTGCAATATAAGGAATAATTAATAAAGGAGATATTGACAAATGTGTGGGCAATTTGATAGGAAGGACTAGGAATCAGGAATAGAAATATTCAATAGGAAAATCCACAATGGATGCTGAGATCTCCCAGGGCTGTCAATCAATGTGTGGGGGAGCTATAATACCATTAGGCCCCAAGGGGAGTGACCAGGGCCAGGGAGAATCAAGACACTGCATTCACTCTCCTCCCACCCTCCAGTCTTCAAACAGGGCTCCCCTTGGAGCTGACTGGAGCCCAAAGTCAGGAGTCCCCACTGTTGCCCTCAAATGGCTCAACTTCCTGCTGCCCAGAGCAGAGAGGAGAGGGATGAGGTGGATGCAGAGGGCCAAAAGGATGATCTGATCTCCAAAGCCTCCAGAGAGAGGCAGAACAAACAGGAGCAGTCCCTGGCCCGAGGAGCTCACGTTCCGGTGGGGGAAGGAAGACAATGACGAACATACAATTTAAAGTCAAGTAGGAAGAAAAGCCAGACGGGACAAAGGAAAAGAGAATGACTGGAGGCCCGTGCTGGAGCCATCGGAAAGGTGTCTGGGTGCCAACCTTTGAGAATGTGCCCTATTGGCAGAGACTGTGAACCCTTGGGCAGGGAGAACGGTGCAAAGTGGATGGCAATCTGCTTCAGAAGCTCAAGGCATGTTGGGATCGGAAGGTGATTCTTTTTTTTTTTTTTCATTTTGCTATTGAAACAAGTACAAGGAATTTCCACTTGAATATTACTGCTTAGAAGCAATTGCTGTAAAGCTTTAAGGAATACAAGAAACACTACAGAAAAAAAGACAAGTTCTTAAGCTCCAACATGGGCAGTGTCATCTGTGTCTGAAATGTTTGAGGAGGTCACATCTACCTTCCAGGGTTGCATCGTGTTTCGGCTTTTTGAGGAGGGAACAATCAGTAAAATGGAAGCTTTTGGGAACATGCAGTGCCCCACTGGAGGTTACATACAAGATGAAGAGCAAGCTTTGTGGAAAGAGACACCTGAAGGGAGCTGTGCCTCCATGCAGAGAAGCAGCCAGCCCACAGCACTCCAGGAGGAAGACAGGGCTCCATGTCCTGGCCCATGCCCCCCTCCTCTCCACTATTGCTAGTTCTTTCCATTTCTGAAGCCCAGCTGGCAGCCAGAACACAAGAGTGCCTGTTGGTGCAGGGCACCCAGGGAACTCCCAGGGAGGGGACAGGTGCCCTTCCCTGTCCATAGCAGGGGCAGATGGACGCGGTCAGCACAGTGAAGCAATTGCAAGCATACAGCACAGAGCACGATGGACTTAGGACTGCAGCCTGGGTGTGCAGGGTCCAGGCATTTGACAGGCAAGTGGCAGCTCTGCTCCAGGAATCCCTGCCCAGCCCGCCCTCCCACGCCTGCATGAGGAGAAATTCATTGCACTGTTTTAGATTGCACTGGGCACTCTGCTGCCTGTGGTCTTCTAGAATGCCTTGCTGTGAAGTGCAGAAAATCTACCCTACGTTTGATTATACCCTGCTGGCTGCAGTACAGCTAACAGGAGAGGTATATAAAGGGCAAAACCAGAATTTGAATTCTGGCATGCTGGCTTTAAAACCCAAGTCACACGCAAGGAGGTCGTGCATCGCTTCCAGAGCTGGGACTATGGCCATTTGTGGAAGAAATGAGCAACATTAGTGTTAGGGAATCCAGGTCATATTTAATAAATATAAAAATAAACAGACAATTAAATAAATGCTTTTTTTCCTCTTCAGAGAAGAAAGGTCACTAGATTCTAAAATAGGATACCCTGGGGCATCTGAATTCTTCCAAGAAGGTTTTTAAGAATGGACAAGACTCTATCAGGCACGGGTATTGAACTTAAGAGTGTAGAGAGACACAAACTGGGTTGTCTAGGAAAACACTGGCGGCCCAGGGCAGGCTCTAAGCAGAATGAAATAAATACAATGACGATGAAGAGAGCCATGTCTGGGGCCTTCTCTGATACTGCCACGATTCTTTTCCTCTTGCCTAGTCCTCCCATAGGAGAGATTTTTCAGTCCCATCAGTCTATCCTCATCCCCATTCCTGGTTCCCATTCCAGGGAATCCTGAAGAGTTATGTGCCAGCAGCGCAGTAGCTAATGCGTTAGCGGACAATAAAGAATAACCCTAGGACAATCACTAAGGGCATCCACATTTTAGTGGGCTCATCTCCAAGAACCTCCCTTCTTTTGTTGGTGGCCAATGCTAGAGTGCCTGCTGGGACTCCCCACCCCTGAACCTAAGCTGTCAAGAGATGAGCACCTGGCCCAAAACCTCCTCAAAGCTGCTAACCTCTTGGGTGGCTAAGGAGATGCCTCTGTAGATGAGGCAAGGCCCCAAATAGGCTACCACAGAACCCTTATCTGAGCCCCAGGAGCTCACTGGATTGTAGGGAATCTGAGATTGGGAGTTCACCTACACATTTTTCACTCTTAACTTCAGACCTAGCTATCTAGTTAAATGCTTGTTCTTAGGCTGGATGCGGTGGTTCATGCCTGTAATCCCAGCACTTTGGGAGGCCGAGGTGGGCAGATCACTTGAGCTCAGGAGTTTGAGACCAGACTGGCCAACATGGCAAAACCCTATGTCTACTAAAACTACAAAAAATTGGTCTGGCATGGTGGCATGTGCCTGTAGGAGGCTGAGGTGGGAGGATTGCCTGAGCCCAGGAGGCAGAGGCTGCAGTGAGCTGAGATCTCACCATGGCACTCTAGCCTGGGCAACAAAGCAAGACCCTGTCTCAAAAAAAAAGAAAAAAAAAAGTTTGTTCTTTAGAGATGCTGAATGAAAACAAGTTTTAAGATACCTCTAAGAGAAAAAATGCCAGCATGGGCAATACACTTCAGTTGTCCACCACCTGAGTAAGATAAATTCTGTCTCCCATACAGATTCAGTTCATGTGCAATGTATTATCCCCCCAAGAAGGCTGTACCATCCCACAGATCAGGTCATTACTGCCCTTGTACACAGGGGCCAAGGGAGCAGGGAGGAGAGGCTTTAGCAGTAATGACCCCCATGTTTCTTGTTCGAGGGTCATAAATCCTTATTACAGAGATAGAAATAAGGACATAGTGGCAGGGAAAGGGCCTACATGAAAAATAGCAAGAACCATCACAAAAGGCCTCTCTCTACAAGGATGATATGACTTCATCACGGACTGAGGAGTGACAGGAGAGGAATATTTCTTATGGAACTGTGACAGTGCCTTAATCAAGACAGATCAGACCCTGGGTCTGTGGCACACTGATCTCCCGCCCTGTGCTCCCCCTGAGACCCTAGGGGGTGGCTGCAACCTAGGAGACCTTTAAAAGCTGATGTTCTAGAAAAAGTGCTCAAATGGGCATCAGGAGACTTGGAGTGGGTCCTGATTTTTCACTAATTAGCCTGTGGCCTTGGGCATGTCACTTAACCTCCTTATTTATAAAATGGTAGGAGTGGACAAAATGAATTATTTAGAGCATTGTTAATGATGAAGCTCCAATCCTAAGTCACCTGTCATTGTGGGGTAGCTTTCTAAAGCATCAAGGTCCCTTTATTGCAGGGTTTAGGCTCTTAGCCCATGTATTCACTCAGGAACTTGTTTGATCATCCACTCAGTCAATTACTATTAACGGAGCACATTTCCAATAAGGGACTAAGAAGCATCTTCAACATTCCTTGAGACCATATTCAAGTTTCTGTCTTTGTTTCTCTCTCTGCTGCATTTATCCGTTACACATCCAAATCAGTTACCATTTCGCCAAGGGAAAAAAAAAAGAGACAAATTCCACATTGGCATTAATCGTTTGGCTATGAAGTCCACCCCCATTCCCAGTAACAACCCTACCAGACCCGGAGTATAGAGGCTCCCTCCCCTACGGTGCTCAGAAATATCCTTTTTACCTTCCAAGATTGCTCCTCATTATTTTTGACAAGGATTACAGTTAAGGAAACATTATCAAATTCTGTTTTGGGGCAATGATGCAGTAACAAGGAACGGATTTAACCTCCTGCCATAAACAGCAAGACAAAATATATAAAACAACTGTTTTGAGACATTGGATAACAGTTATTGCAGAGTTTGTGATCTCTGAGAGGACAGAAGCACATATAAAGAGCCCTATGATTGTGTTGTTATTCTACCTGAGAAGAATTTCAAGGTTTGGTGAGGGAAGGGAAATGCAAACAGAGCCCGTTGGCCCCACTGAGTTTAGAGGCAGAGATTAGATATTAGAGCAGTGGATTCGTCTAGAACTCACAGATAAAGAGCTCCAGAAATTTCTGTAGTATCCTCTCAAGGGTTTGCTGAGTATTAGGATGTGCATGTTTGATTGAATCTCCACAAAGCTGGTGGAGATTACCATGGAGTTAGAAGCTAACAATTTTCAGAGCTGGTATAGGGTAGGGAGATGTTCAATTATATCTTAGCTCAGGCTGCTATAACAAATTACCACAGACTGGGTGACTTAAGCAACAAATATTCATTTCTCACAGTTCTAGAGGCTAGGATGTCCAAGATCAAGGAGCCAGCAGATCCAGTGTTTGGAGAGGGCCTGCCTCCTGGTTTGCAGATGGCTGTATTCTTGTTATATCCTCACATGGTGGAGAAGAGAAAGAGAGGAAGCAAGTTCTTTCTTGTCTCTTCTTGTAAGAAGGCACTAATCCCATGTATGAGATTAACTCATCCTCATGACTTTCCTCCCAAAGGACCTACCTTCTAATACCATCCCATTAAGGGCTAGGTTTTAACCTATGAATTTGGCAGGAGGGAGGACAGGACACAAACATGCAGTCTACAGTAAGTTTCAAACAGCCACAGTGAAGAGTCTTTAGTGAACACCCAAGACATTCGATGAAGAGCCAGAGGAGACATACCTTAGTTGTAGGGTTGAATTTCCTAGAGGGAAGATTACTGTAGACTCTCCCTAAGACCATTTAAAGATAGACCTCAAAAAGATCAAACTGACTTACAAATGACTTGATTGTAAAACAAAGTCTGTCACTCTTTAAAGGATGACAATAAAACCCAAGCATTCATAATGTAACATATAATGCAACCAGAATGCAATCAAAAATTAGTAAATATGCAAAGAAGCAGGTACATGTGACCCATAAGGAAGAAAAAAAGAATACAACACAACTATTAATAATATCTCTTATAAAGAGAGATGCAAAATTTTCTAACAATATAGTAGCAAACCAAATTTAGCAACATTTAAAAATTCACTATGATCATGTGAGATTTATCCCAATTATGCAAAATTGGCTTAACACGTAAAAATTAATGTAATGCACAATATGAATAAAAAAGGATAAAATCACATTTTTATCTCAATAGATGCAGAAAAAGTATGTGACAAATTCCAATACCTTTTCATGATAAAAACAATCAACAAACTAGAAATAAAATAAAACTTTTTCAACCTGATAAGGGAATCTACAAAAATCCCAAGCTGATAATCATACTAAATAATGAAAGACTGAAGGCTTTCTCCCAAGACCAGAAATAAGTCAAGAATGTCTGCTGTTTTCAGCTGTTACCAGCCAAGGCAACTGGGGAGAAGGTGTCAGATAAAAGGCATCTAGTTTGGAATGCAAAAAGTAAAACTATCTCTTATTGCAGATGATAAGATTTTGTATACAGAAAATCCTAAGCAACAACAAAAAAATTAAAAATAATTTTTTAAAATTTTATTTGCAATAGTGCTCAAAAGAATAAAACACTTAGGAATTTATCTGATATATTTTTAAAAGAAATGCAAGACTTACAGTCTGAAGATTATTAAAATTAAAGGAGATCTAAATAAATGGAAAGGCATCCCATGTTCATGGATCTGAGAACTTAATATTAAGATGTCAACAAGCCCCAAATTGCTCTATAGATTTGACACAATATCAAAATCTTGGCTGGCTTCTTTAAAGAAATCGAGAAGATGATTCTAAAATTCACACATAAATTCAGGAAACCCAAAATAGCCATAACATCTAGAAAAAGAAGAGCAACATTGGAAAAGAGGATTATACTTTCTGTATTTTCAGAACTAAAATTTCAAGTACTGCTTGACAACTCTGAGCCATACAGGCCCATGAGTCTCTCTGCTCTTAGCAGATATGCTCCCCTACCCATCAGGAAAGGCTCTCTGCTATACTACTTCTCCTGCCAACTAAACCAGCTTTACCAGGTTGGGTGGCTTTTTAACTTTAAAGGCTTCAGTTCCCTGCCAGCCCATGAAATTATTCAAACAAGCCAACCCCATTTTCCTGTGGCAAGAGGGGCAGTCCATCCTCTGGTACTACACAGCCTACCTGCATTGCCCCCTGCTGGTTCACTCTGCTCTTTGTGCAATCATCCTGTGGCCCTCAATAATGTGTGGCATCTTCCTTCCCAGACTGTGAGCATATGTGACTAATAAACTGCTGTCATCTCATCTGTTCAGTATCAAATGTTGTATGTTCAACCATCTCATACTTTAGGATGTGACTCCCCACTTTAGCAACAGAGTTAATAGAAGATATTCAGAACATGTCCCAATTATAAACTTATTACAAAGCTAAACAATCAAGACTGTATAGTACTAGCATATATGTGTGTGTATATATATATATATATATATATGTTAGAATTGAGAGTCTAGAAATAAACCATTACATTTATGGTCAGTTGATTTTCAACAATGGCACTAACATGATTCAAATGGTGCTGGGACAACCAGATAACCTCATGCTAAAGAATGAAGTCAGACTGCTGCCTCAAAACATACAAAAATCAACTCAAAATGGATTGAGTTGTCAATGTAAGAGCTAAAACCATAAAATTCTTAGGGAAAATAAATAGTGTTCATCTTCATGATCTTGGCAAGGCAATGGGATTTTAGATAGGACCCCTAAAGCACAAGCAACCAAAAAAAGAAAGATAAATTAGACTTCATCAAAATTAAAATTTTTTGTGTTTCAAAGGACTCTATCAAGAAAACAAAAAGAAAAATCATAAAATAAGAAAAGTATTTGAAACCCATATACCTGGTAAGGGACTTGCATTCAGACTATATAAAGGATGTTTATAAAAATAATTTTTAAGAGAATATCAATAATAAAAAGACAAAAAATTTTAAAATTGGCAAATTATTTGAAAAGACATTTCTCCAAAGAAGATAAATAAATGGTCAATAGCTCATGAAAAGATGTTTTACATCATTAGTTATTGGGGAAATGCAAATCAAAATCACCATGAGATACTACCTCATTCCCACTAGCTATAGTGAAAAAGACAGGCAATTTAAGTGTTGAAAGGGAGAAATTAGAAAAATGGAAACCCTCACACATTGCTGATGGGAATGTAAAATGATGCAGTGCTGTGGAAAATGGTTTGGCAGTGCGTCAAAGTGCTTAACATACAGTAACCGTATAATCTAGCAATTTTACTCCTAGGAATATGAGAAACGAAAATGTACTCCTACCCAAAAAAGTGTACTTGATAGCCAAGAAGTGGAAATAATACAAGTGTCCATCAATCGATAGATGGATTAACAAAATGTGATCTAGCCATATACTGAAGTGGTATCAGATATAAATGAAGTACTGACATGTGCTGAGAAATGGATGAATCCTGAAAACATTCTGGTAGGTGAAATAAGCCAGTCACACATACTGCATGATCCTACTTATAGGAAACATTCAGGATAGCCAAATCTATAGACCTAAAAACTAGATTAGTAGCTGCAAGAGGCTGGAAGAGAAAGAATGGGAAGTGAATGTTAATGAGTAAGGGGTTTATTTTTATTTTTTATTTTTGGGGTGATGAAAATACTCCAGAATTAGTGGTGGAAAGTTGCACAACTCTGTAATACACTGAAGGTACTGAATTGTACATGTTAAATGTGTAAATTTTATGGTAGCAAATTATATCTTCATAACACTGTTAAAAATTGTATCTGAAAATGTAAAGTCCTAATGTAGCCCCTAAAACCTTGAAAAGTAAAAACAAAAATGAAGACCTTTTATTATGTGATTCCTAGGCTCATAATAAACATATACTAATCAATAAAATATGCAGAGGGTCAATGGAACAGCCCAGACTGACATATACCTAGACTGTCAATTGATTTTTACAAAAGTGCCAGGGCAATTCAATGGGCATATATAGTAATTTCTACAAATGATGCTATAAATCTGGATGCTATATGCAAAAACAAACAAACCTTTACCTTTATCTCACATCATATGCAAAAAGAAGTTTAAAAATGGTTCATAGACCTGACCGTAGGAACTAAATTTAAAAAACTTCTAAGAAATAGAAAATAGAGAGAACATTTTAATGTTTGGTTAGGCAAAGAGTTCTCAAATATGACATAAGAATATAAACTATAAATAAAACTTTCTATAAAGTGTACTTTATCAAATTAAAATTTTTGTTCCTTAAAAGACACTGTTAGAAAAAAAAAAACAGCAAGACACAGACTAGGAAAAATATTTGCAAAATGTATATTTGATGTCTGTGCATTTAAAACATTCTTACAACTCAGTAATAAGAACACAAAGAATATAATAGAATAAATAAAAAAATGGGCAAACTGATATTTATCAATAAAGATATGACAAAGATACTTTATGACAAAAAAAAAGACAAAGATACTCAAACTCATTAGTTACTAGTAGAATGTAAATTAAAACCATGAGAAACCCCTTACACATTCATTAGAATGGCCACAATTTAAAAGACTGACTATATCAAACTTTGGAGGAGAGGTGAAGCAACTGAAACTTTCATATATTACTGGGGGGAATGCAAAAATGGCACAGCACTTTGAAAACTATTTGACAGTTTTCTATAATGTTAAACTTACACTTACCATATGACCCAGCAATCCCACTTCTATGTATTTATCCAAGAGAAATTAAAATGTATATCTGCACAAACACTTCTACTGGAAGGTTCATAGCAGCTTTATTCATTATAGCTCAAAATTGTAAAAAGCAAAACAAACAAATCATTGCACATCTATACAATGAAATACTACTCAGTGAAGAAAAAGAATGAACTAATGCATGCAAAAGCATGGATGAATCCCAAAAGCATTATGGTGCATGAAAGAAGAAATACAAAAGACTATACTGTATGACTACATGTACATGAATTCTAGAAAAAAAAAATTAGTGACAGAAATAGATCAGTGGTTGCCAAGAACCAGGGACTGCGGGAGGGAACTGCTGAAATGGGACATTAGAGAAATCTTCTCTATTTTGATTGTGGTAATAGGTCCACTACCATATATATTTGTCAAAATTTATCCACTGACACACTTAACATTGGTAACTTTTTTTTTTTTTTTGAGAGACTGGGTCTTACTCTGTCGCTCAGGCTGAAGTGCAGTGGTGTGATCATGGCTCGCTGCAACCTCAACCTCCTGGGCTCAAGCGGTTCTCTCATTTCAGCCTCCTGAGTAGCTGGGACTACAGGCATGCAACTTCATGCCCAGCTAATTTTTAATTTTTTTGTAGACCTGGGGTCTCACTATGTTGACAAGTCTAGTCTCGACTTCTGGCCTCAAGTGATGCTCCCACCTCGACCTCCCCAGGTGTTGGGATGACAGGTGTGAGCCCCACACCCAGGCTGGTAACTCATATTGAGTGCAAGTTACACCTTGATAAAGCTGGTTAACAGTAGCAGCAACATCTAACTGTGGAAGTAATGGGCAAGCAGTTTCCTGGAAGGGGCGTGTGCCATGTACTAGGGCAGAGAAAAGCAACGTGGCTCTCTATTGACAGAGATCTGAGTGGAGGAAGGTAGGTTTAAATGTCACAGAAATGACTGCAGTTAGACTTTAAGAACACACACCACCATTCTCTTTCTGACATGGAAACCAGAATTGTAGGATTCAGCACAAGCTCCTTTCTAAACATAGATGTAACACACTTCATCTGCTTTGAGGAATTGAGCAGACCTTGATGGAATGTCCTCTTGCTTAGAGCACCAACCTTAACTGGTGAGCAATGGTCTCTCAGGCTTCCCAGATGCAGCACGTGGCAGGGAAACCAGCACGTGTTCACATCGCAGGTGCAGCACGTGGCAGGGAATCCAGCAGAGGTTCATATCGCAGATGCAGCACTCGGCAGGGAATCCAGCAGAGGTTCACATTGCAGATGCAGCACTAGGCAGGGGATCCAGCAGAGGTTCACATCGCAGGTGCAGCTCTCGGCAGGGAATCCAGCAGAGGTTCATATCGCAGATGCAGCACTGGGCAGGGAATCCAGCACAGGTTCACATCGCAGGTGCAGCACGTGGCAGGGAATCCAGCACAGGTTCACATCGCAGATGCAGCACTAGGCAGGGAATCCAGCAGAGGTTCACATCGCAGGTGCAGCTCTCGGCAGGGAATCCAGCACAGGTTCACATCGCAGATGCAGCACCCAGCATGGAATCCAGCACAGGTTCACATCGCAGATGCAGCACTCAGCAGGGAATCCAGCACAGGTTCACATCGCAGGTGCAGCACGTGGCAGGGAAACCAGCACAGGTTCACATCGCAGGTGCAGCACGTGGCAGGGAATCCAGCAGAGGTTCATATCGCAGATGCAGCACTCGGCAGGGAATCCAGCACAGGTTCACATTGCAGATGCAGCACTAGGCAGGGAATCCAGCAGAGGTTCACATCGCAGGTGCAGCACGTGGCAGGGAATCCAGCACGTGTTCACATCGCAGGTGCAGCACTTGGCAGGGAATCCAGCACAGGTTCACATTGCAGATGCAGCACTAGGCAGGGAATCCAGCAGAGGTTCACATCGCAGATGCAGCTCTCGGCAGGGAATCCAGCACAGGTTCACAGCGCAGGTGCAGCACTGGGCAGGGAATCCAGCACAGGTTCACATCGCAGATGCAGCACTGGGCAGGGAATCCAGCACGTGTTCACATCGCAGATGCAGCACGTGGCAGGGAATCCAGCACAGGTTCACATCGCAGGTGCAGCACTCGGCAGGGAATCCAGCACGTGTTCACATCGCAGATGCAGCACGCAGCAAGGAATCCAGGCCGTGGCCCCTATGCTGACCCCAGTCCACAGCCAGGTCAACTGGCCACTCAAACCCCATTTGTGGGTGTCAGGGGCTGGATTCAGCCACCAGATTTAGACGCTAAATTATCCTTTATTTTAAATCATGGTTCTATTTCCAATCCTGAGATAAATCAAGGTAGAAACAGTATGGATTCCAGAGATATTGAAATGTTTTAAATACTTTAAGCCAGCTGCAGAAAACGTGATCTACAAGGCAAAATTCTTGAGTCCCACTTCTGGTTTCAAACCTCTAGCTTCTCTGAAGTCTTCTCAAGGTCTGCTCAGTTCCCCAAGGCAGAGGAAGTGTGTTGCATCTTTGTTTAGAAAGGAGCTTGTATTAAATCCTACAATTCCAGTTTCAATGTCAGAGGTTTCTGGCATCAAGGACCCTAAATCATCATTATAGATGCTAAACCACAGTCTGGAGCAGCAGGACAGGTAACATGCAGGCCGCCTGAAGATTAAGTGGGCTTATTTTGTTTTGTTTCTGGAGGAAACGAAACAACCCATCTATTTTCACTTCTCTTGTAAAGAGTATTTTCACTTGTCTTGTAAAATGGTAGGGAAAAGCCGTCACCTTCACAGCCTCTGCGGGTGTGTGTGCACATGCAAAGTGACAGGCAGGTGGTGCTCCCAGCAGGTGTGAGGCCAGGATCAGCAGCATCCCCTGTAACTTCACAAAGTGCCTGTCTCTCAATGCCAGGCCAGTGTCTGTCCAGTTCTGTCATTCTTTGGGAGGCAGGTGCACTGGTGGCAGCCTTCACCTTTTCCCTACCACTCATAACATGTGGAAAACCACTACTGCTCTTTGCAGCTCCTGGATAGTAAGGAACCATTTTGTGAGTTGAAGGACATGTGAAATAAAGAGAAGAGGTGCCGAGAGAGGTGGGAAGTGCTTCCTCACCTCAGGGGTGCATTTGAAAGCTGCCAGCTCTCAATTAACAGATCCACAATTCAATTCCCAAGCCAGGTTTGCCTCTGTTCAGGTCAAGCAGAATTATTAGAAGTGTTAAGAAAAGTTGTTTTAAAGAGTCTCCAGCAAGGGGAATAGCTCCTTCCAAGGAAGCACCAGCCCTGATGGGTCAGGAGGCACCTGAGACATGCTGCTCCATTTTCAAAGCAGTGGGTGTTTAAGGGGCCCCTTGAGTGTCCAGGCAGATATGCTTAATTAGTGAGGATTCTTTCTCCAGAGAATGAAGACTATCTCCTGCCCCCTCTGGTGTCTGTGTGTTCCGTGAGCCGCAGGACCCCCACACTATGGCACTGCACCCTCTGCCCTGCTCCTTCCTCCTGTGCAGCCCTCACCAACCCACTTTCACGAGATTCTTCTCCTACCGGTCACCAGTCCTCTGCCTTCTCCCCGAGCCTCCACTCCCTCTCTTGTAATTGTAACAGGTCCATTGCCGGATGACGCGCCAAGGCACGGGTTGCTGCAGAGACAGAGGTTGAATTAGACGGCCCCACATTGAGGACAGAAGAGGAAACCTCCAATCCATCTCCCTGAGGAGTTTGGGACTAGGGTTCTTAAGGGTTTGGAAGTGGGCTGAAGTGTGGAGATCATTGATTGGTCAAAAAGTGCAAGGTGGGGTAGTGGGATGGGGAGAGGAAGAAGCTGTATTCTCAGGCTGGTTCCGTCCTTCTGTGGGGGTCTTCAAACTGGCTGGCATCGGCTGTCTCACTGGCACTCAGGACCTGTCTGATCAATTCTTAAACAAAAGCCATGCCACCCTAATGTCAGAGAGCATGTCTACAGGAGCGACTGGGATATGCATTGGCAGTATCTACTGATTTTTGCCTACAAAGAAGTGGGTCAAAGTGCAGGCTGATTAGTGTGTAATTACGGCTGTATTTCCACCCAGAATTCCTGTTAACTCTGTGAGAACAGCTCCACTGTCTGCACAGGATGAGGGGCTGGGAACTGGGTGCTGACACCTGGGGCTGGCCGTGGGGCCGCTGCAGCAGGATGTGAGAGAGGTTAGGGGTCAGGGAGCCCCACTTTGAGGCCCATTTTGTCTGGGCCTTAGTTTTCTTAACATGCATTGAGCCAGCTTCTGCCGGCACCTGAGCCTCCTTGCTGGAGAAAAGCAATGAGGGTTCTCTGTCCCTGGGTGGGAGGCCCTGGCCAATCACCCAGATGAGATGTTCAGTGGGCCTGGAGCCCAGGGGCTTGTGCTGAGGAGATGGAGATGGTGCAGCATGTCAGAGGCAGTGTTCTGCCTGGATCGGGGTGCTTTCTGGGGTGGGAGTGCGTGGGCACACACCCCAGATGCCCTGGTTGCTAGCTGTGCAACCCCAGCCTGGACACATGGCTTCCCTGCTGCAGTGTCCAGCAGAACAGAGGTCACAAGCGTCTGTGGCCTGCGGGCTGGTGGGAGGATAGAGTGCATGGATGCCAGGCACGGCGCTGCTGTGCCTGAGCCCTCGCTATCATGCTCCCCTCCGTTCCCACTTCTCGGGCCCCTACCTGCCTTGGGTCCCAAGGGGCATTGCTCTGTGTGTGGCAAGTGCGTGTAGCAGAGTGTCTGGGCACGCGAAGGATCTCCAAACATAACAAAGTGTGGATGCCCCTCCCTCACCTGAGTAGGAATTACTCCTTGCTTACTGGCCTGGTTTCCTTTCTTCTCCAGAAATAACTGAGGGATCCTTCCTGTTTTTCCTGTAACAGGAATAAAACCAAACACTTGCGTTTTGGGCTACAGGTTATCCTACACAATCCACACAAAGCGCTCAGACACATGACCTTCCTTATGAGGCAACTAGGGAGCAAACTGAAGCATAAGTTAAGAACCATGGAGTCAGCTTTGTCAAGGTCACACAGCTAAAACATGCCAAGGTCTCCAGGAAGGCAGAGAAACACAGTTCCATGGGCTTCCCCAGGCCAGACCACAAGCGGAGCTATGGCCAGGCCTTGTGACCAAGTCAACAGCCACCACTGCTGGGGTAATGCTGAGGTCGGAATGCAGAAGTTGGGGGCTGGGCAGAAATAGCTCCCGCAGGGTGTGGGCCACCAGCTATAGAGGAACGTTTTGTTCAGTAAGCAATGAAAGGTAAACAAAAATATCCAAGAAAGAAAGAAAAATTGACAGCAATAGTGAAGGAATTCTGGAGGCTCAGATGAGAGGATTGCTTTACTGAATGGTTGAACTCAGCCAGGGACAAAGAACCATTGTTCACGGGACATTGCCAAGGTCCTGGTAAGAAACCAAGTAGGAAATGGAGAAGGAAGGACTCTCGGCCCAGGGACAGTGTCACCTCCCATCATGCTGGATGGCTGTGGGTGCAGCCATGCCGGGGAGGAGGGGGAGCCCTTTCATCCTCAGCCCTGCCTGCTGGTTCAGCCTCACAGAGCATCAGGAATCCCCTAAGAAAGCTGTACCACGTGAGCTGCAGAGCGGCGAGAGGGCCGGCAGGTGCAGAGGCCTGGCCCTGATGTGCCTCGGCGCTGTGACCCAAGGTTAAAATTGCTCTACAGCCAAACTTCAGACTTTCCAAAAACCACATTTCAAAGCAGTGGCCATCAAGATCGAACCACAAATCATCTGTTGCTCTGGTTCTTAATTATTTCAGGGAACTGAAGACACGAATAAAGGTCAGCTAATGTCCTAGAAAGAGAGAGAGAGATTGCTTGCTCAATCAGCAAATTAATTCTTCCTCAATTCATAAATAGATAACAGGAATGAGTGTGTGTCTCCGAGCCCTCACAGAAGGCCTGCCCCTGGCTGGAGGGAGCTGGAGCTGCTGGCTTCTCTCCCATGTGTGGGGAGGCAGCAGAGGGGTGGGGTTGAGGCAGGAGCAGCACTTATTTCAGACTCAAACACCACACACAGGGATTGTCGATGAAATCTGACATATGAAATAGGGTATCGGTGGGATCTGAGGTGTCAAGAGGCCTTCGAAGAGGGCGGCAGCTTCAGAGGGTGTCGCCCAACACACCCCTTGTGATGTCGAGCGACCACACCCAAGTCCAGTGTTGACTGCAGAGGCTCGTCACCAGCCTGCCTCACGTTGTCATCTTTCCACCTGCTGGGCTGCAGGTCACGGGAAATCCCCATAATGGGGACATAATCTATGGGCACAATCACTATTTCAGATTCCAACTAGACGCTCGGATGCAGGCCAGTGCTCGGGTTCATGCAGCCGCTGAGTGGTTGCATCGGGGGCTGCACGCAGGCTTTCTGCCCCGCTGCCCTCAGAGACTGCAGCCCTCTCCCTGCATGTTTGCTGAAGCCACTGCCAGCTCAGAATGTAGACATGGCCACGTCCAAGAGTGAGAAGAGCAGTGTTTTCTTCCAACTGTCTCATTCAGGAGAAAACCTTTTCCAAAGTCCCATCTGACTTTCTTGCAGCAACCTGTGGCTCAGGATGGGGCATCCTCCCATGACCTAGCCAGAAAAGCGGCTGGAAAAGTGAAGTCAGATGTTTTCAGCACATTGGTGGGGTGACAGAGAGACAGCTTTAAGAAAGCAGGTAAGTGACAACAGATTCAGCCTCCTCTGTGCCTGGGCACCTCTGTTCCCTCTGCCCTTGCTGCCTGTCCACCCTGACACTTTCTATTCTTAGAAAACCCTACTGTATCTAGAGAGCTCACCACTTCCCCCTTGAACTTCCTGCAGGCTACCACATAGTCACTTGATTATATCTAGCTCCGTACAACATATTTCTCCAGCTTCCAGGTCCGTTCTTTGAATGAGAATGCCTTCATTTCAGAGATGTCATCTCTACCTCTGTGTGCTCCAACCTCACCTTCTCATGTTCCCATCTCGCCCCCACACAAAGCCCAGTCTATTCCACTCACAGGCTCTGCTCAGTAACTCTTTTTTTTTTTTTTGAGATGGAGTCTCATTCTGTCACCCAGGTTGGAGTGCAGTGGTGCGATCTTGGCTCACTGCAACCTCCACCTCGCAGGTTCAAGCAATTCTCATGCCTCGGCCTCCCTAGTAGCTGGGATTACAGGTGCCAACCACCACATCTGGCTAATTTTTGTATTTTTAACAGAGACGGGGTTTCACCATGTCGGCCAGACTGGTCTTAAACTCCTGATCTCAGGTGATCCACCCCACCTTAGCCTCCCAAAGTGCTGGGATTACAGGCATGAGCCACCATGCCTGGCCTCTGCTCAGTCACTCTTGATGAATGAATGAATGAATGAATGAGCAAGTGAACAATCAAATGGGTTCAAAGTTAACCTACACAGTGCTCATACCCTTTAGGGCCTTTGGCCTGCCCACGAAGGAAACAGATAGCATGACCCTCATTAAGTCAACAGGGCTGTGAGTGCTCACTGGTTTGGATGCTGTGTCTGCTCAGGGAAGAAGGAAATGAGGACTGTTGTCCCTCAGTCACATGGGGCTGTTTTCAGGGTGTCCAGACCTCAGGTGTGACCCTCATGTTAGTTTATCTAGAAACTGTGGTTCTTAAAGTCCCGCATGAGACTGTAACAGTGGATCCGTGCCATTATACCTTCCACCAAACCGAGAGAATGCACGGCACCAAGAGTGTGCTCTGATGTCAGCCATGGGCCTTGGGTGATGATGATGTCAGTGAAGACTCCTCACTTGTAAGAAATGTTCCACTGTGGTGAGGATGTTGCTGCTGGGGGAGGCTGTGCATGTACTGGGGCAGAGGGTATCTGGAAACTCTCTGTACCTTCCACTCAGTATTTCTGTGAACCTAAAACTGCTCGAAAAGTAAAGTCTATTAAGATAAATTAATTAATTTAAAAAATGTAAAATGTACCCTTGGCAGGGGGGAGGGCAGGAGGAACCCAGTGTGTGTGTCTGGTTCCCGTTGCTGCTTTCGCAGCAAGTCACATGGTACAGTGGCTTACAGCTGCAAACTCCCTGTCTGCAGTCCAGCAGATCAGGAGTCCAGCACAGCATGGGTCTCAGGTGCGTGCACAGCACAGGTCTCTGCATCTCTTTCTGGAGATGCTAAGGGAGAGCCCACTCTGCTTGCCTTCCCCAGCTTCTAGAGGCCACCCTCCATCCTCAGACCCTGGCCCCTTCCTCCATCCTCAAAGCCAGCAAGGTCAGGGGGTCCTTCTCATGTTGTATCTCTGACCCTTCTATAGTGAGTGCTTGTAATTGTATGCTGACTTCGCATCCATGTTTATATGGTAAGTTTAGGCCAGGCACGGTGGCTTATGCCTGTAATCCCAGCACTTTGGGAGGCCGAGGTGGGCAGATCACCTGAGGTCTCGAGTTTGAGACAAGCCTGGCCAACACGGCAAAATAAAAAATTAAAAAATAGCCAGGTGTGGTAGTACGTGCCTGTAGTCCCAGCTACTCATGAGGCTGAGGCAGGAGAATCACTTGGACCTGGGAGGTGGAGGTTGCAGTGAGCCGAGATGGGCCACTACACTCCAGCCTGGGTAACAGAGTGAGACTCCATCTCAAAAAAAAAAAAATAGTAAGTTTAACTTTCTCATACAAGAAGCAAGGCTCTGTCACCCTTGACACTGTTCCCAATACTATACCCCACCCAGTGGCTTCAGCCAGGGGCCAGAGATAAAATGTAGAGGCATCTCTCCTGCCTGCCATGCTGGACTCTTGCTTTCCCACACTTCTTTAAAAGGACCATTCAGACATTTGCCATTGAACTTAAAGGGACCACTTCTCATTCACAGTATGACCTCCTGGAACTTGTGCCTGCTTGTTCTGAACCCACCGATTAAAGCTCCCACAGGAAACCTGTTTGTTTGGATAACGCACTGTTTGGATAACGCACTGGGCCCAATAAAGGCGTTGGCCAAGAGGTCTCTTTTCTCTCTCCGCCTGCGCCCCTGATTTCCATGTACCATGTACTCCCTCGGATCTGTAAGTGCTAAAAACTCCTAAACCTTCACATTAGGGTTGTGTCATTGACACCATGCCCACGGTCCAACCCCTGAGGACTGGCGAGGTCCCAGGAGCCCCATGGACATGGACTCCCTGCTGGTGCTCTTTCATCCAAGCCTCTCAGCAACTGGGACAGTAGTTACCAGCTAAATTGATAGAGTGTCATTCAAAACACCTTTCCCATTGCCTCTGAATACAGCTGGTAAGGATTCTCTTATTTTAAGGACTTATGTGATTAGGTTGGGTTTACCAAGATAATCCATGGTAATCCCCCATCCGTACCATAATCCCATCTGCAAAGCCCCTTTTGCTACCTAAGGTGCATATTCATAGGTTCTTGGGATTAGTGGGGTTCCGTAGGCTGTCATTCTGCCCATCGTGTGTGAAAGATCCACCCCGGGAACTTGGTCTGTGGAGTCTCAGGCCGCACCTGCAGAGATTCAGACCCAGTGTGTCTGGGGCCAGGCCCAGGGACTGGCAGATGTAACAAGTACCCAACCAGCTAGCACAGGTGGCCTGAGGAGCTCCCCCTTGAGAAGCACCAACTTGGATGCACACCAGGCTGCCACCCCCATGGCTCGCCCCGATGCCCCCAGGAGCCCCTGGAGACAGAAAGGAGGAATACTGATGCCCACTCTGAGGCTGGAGGCGGGCACTCAGGCTGAGAAGAGGGCGCCTTATTGACCAGGACAGAGACAGGGCTGGGGCTCCAGTCTTCAGGCACACAGTTGGGTGCGGCTGTGTGGCAGGAGGACGGGGTGGTGGCCCCTCCCACAGCAACCCGCAGGCCTCGGCAGTAACTGAGCCCCCTCTGAACCTGCCGCCCTGGACCTGCATGAGGCACCTTCCACAGGGCTCACCCCTCAGAGCTCCCCACCCACAGACCTCAGCTCCAGGAGAGAGATTCCATCTGCAGGGAGGGTGCTGGCACCGAGCCCTGCCAGAGCCACTTCCCTTGCAGGCGTGGCTGCGTGTGTGTCACCTGTGCTGTGTTCTGATCTAATTGTTTGTAATTACAAAGTAGCGGGATGTAAAATACTAATTGAAAATTGTTGGTGCTTCCCTTCTGGAGTCTGGAGAGAATGTGTGCCTGTACGGTTACTAGGAAAAAGATTGTACTTTCTAGACCATTGATCTGCCATCATTAAGGCTCAGATACAGCGCCCTGTGAGTCAGCACGGGAACACTCTTTGCTGGATTCCTCTACCTGGGACTGCAGTCTCCTCCAGCTCTGCGAATGACAGAGCCGCCAGATTTGATGCGGTGTGCTGCCACCACTGCCCTGTCAAGGGTTATTTATCTCATTTACTTTCAGAATGGGTGAGTTTAGTGAGCCTCACAATGGTCTCTGCATAGCACGGAATATGAAGAGACAGCCAGGCTGGGGTGCGTGGCATTGAGCTGCCACTGTGGGGAAGGGTGGCGGAAGGGGCAGCCAGCCCCATTGTCCCTCTTCCCCTCTCCACATACCCCACCAGTTCGCTGCCCCGAGTGGCTGTGTTCTTACTGTACAGGGATTTCCCAGGACAAGGGGAGCCCAAAATGACAAATAGGCAGCCTCCACCCTGTCAGGACCTTGGGATGCGATGGATACAGATTCCTAAGGAAGGCATTGCCTGTCAAACTCAATAAAGGTCCGCACCTCCCCAAACCCTCACCTCTGGCCCTACTCCTGGGAGCACATGCCCAGCACAGCTCCACTGCATCTGTGCAGGGCACCTGCAGGCCTGGCCTCCCAGATCAGCACCAGCAGGTGGCTGCAGTGTCCCAGGGGCAGTCACACCGTCACACAGAGAGACACCCACAGAGGCCCCTGCAAAGGGTGACACAGGAGACACACACAATCCTCCAGGCTCCCTTCCCCTTTCTGCCATCTTCATGCAGATGAGCTCCGTGAACACGCTCTGAATTTTACATGAATACAAAATGAATTTATGTAGCATTCTGCCACTGGGATTTGGGGCTTTATCTGTTACAGCACCTCGCATTACCTGAACAAGTACTTACCTCCAGCCAGAAAGCAAGCTCCATGGGGCAAACGCAGTTCCCTCTCCTACCACACCCTCCCTACCTGCAGCACCGGGAACAGCAGGTTTCAGCAAATAGTTTTTGGATGAATGAATGAATGAGTGAACAAATGAATGAATGAATCTGTGTGCCTAGAGACCTTCCCATGCCCTGACTTTGCCTACTCACCATCTCTTCAGCACAGGCGCCCCCAGGGGTGCAGAAAGGCTGGACGCATCCTCTGGGAGCGGTGGCCGCACTGCCTGGCTTTACCTGTCAGTCTCTCCCCAGTGCCCGAGAGCGCGGCACGGCAGGGACCCTGGGATCTCCTTTACCGTGTGTTCCCAGCTCTCGCCAGGATGCTTCTGGTACAGCAGGCGCTCAACAAACATGTGTTCTGTGACTGAATGCATAAACCAATATTTGTGAGCACTTTGAGTCCACAAAGCACTTTCACACACAAGGCCCTGCGCACTCCAGCTCCGTTTGACTCCTGGCTTCAGAGTGAGGGTTATGGTAACAAGGACAGCATTATCTGGATCTGCTGGTTCTTGAGTTATACATAGCAAGTACTAAGAGAGCAGTTTTTTTTTAAGATGTGAAAAAAATATCATTTTAGTTAATCTTTTTAGTTCCTAAGTTCAGATACTAAGGTTGTTGCCCAGGAGAGTGAAGGGCTAGTTGCAGTTTAATCCATTTGATCTTCACAGTAATCTCGGAGGCATTAACATCCTCATGATAAATCCCAATTTCAGTTCAGAAAGGTTGAGTGATGGCGGACTGTACCGCATGGGAATGGCAAGGCCAGGCCTGCAGTGCAGCCACAGAGCTCTCTCTCCCTTTATGCTCCCTTCAGAAACCCAAGGGGCTACCTAAGAATAGCAACAGCGTGGCCTGGATTTTCTGAGAAGCCCCAATTTTAAATAGGTTTTCCACTCTGCCTGTAAGTGCACTAGAACGTTCACAGTTCTCTCTTGGAGAACACGGTCCCCATTCTTCCAACGCACAGCTCAAGCAGACATGGCCAGCCTTGCAACTGCTCACTCAGACTCTGCCTGCTGTGAATTGAGCCCCTGAAACCATCACACTGCCGTGCCCCTCCCCAGACCCCCCATCCCCTGCCTGCCAAGCTTATTCTCTTACTCCCATCCCCACCATTGCCCTCCCACCCCCTAGGAAGCAAGCGGCCAGCTAGGCAAGTCCTTCCTATTTCTTTGGCCTCTGAGGCTTCGGGGATCCCAATAAGTGGAGTAAGTTCAGGGAGGGCTGCAAACCAGAGGGACAGGGCCCCCAAATCACAGCCAGGGAGTCACCTCACGAAACACCACTTGAAATAATTGGCTTCCGTGCCTGCGGAAATGTAGGTCAGTGCCTCAATGCGACAGCAAAAAAGCATGACCATCCAAGAGAAAGACAGAAGGGGAGTAATTACAAAATATAGATTAAACAACCATCAGATAACAAACCGAATAATAAGCATCAACACTCGAGATAAAGGAAAACAGTTAAACCAACGGATTGTAGCTGGTTCCCGAGCTTGTCAAGAGGCCCCCTTCCCCTTTACGGCAAATGCAACTCCAGTCCCAGAACGAGCTTTCTCTTCTCTCAGCTCCATACTTGGAGCAGTCCCAGTAGGGGCTGTTCTTTGTCCCAGAAGAAATCAGAGCCTGGTCCTGCTGCGGGTTTTTGAGGCTTAGAAGGAGTTTTTGGATCCTGGAATAAGGGGACCTTTGGGGACGCATGGGGAGTGCAGAGAGCTCCACGCTTTGCACTGAAGTTAGCCCTGGAGAGCGTTGTACAAGAGATCCTCCAAAGACTGTGTGTCAAAAACCCTGGTTTAAATGGAGTTGTCCTAATACCTTTACAGCTTCGCCCCTTCTGGTGGCAATTTTACCACCAGAAGGGGAGGTATCTGGAAGCTCGGGTAATAGAGACATCTCTTGACCAGGTGCCAGGACACCTTGGCCTGCACTTGGTTCTGTTAGTTGGGTATTAACCTACTGTGTGACCTTAGGCAAATTAATTAACCTCTCTGAGCCTCTGTGTCTTTGTCGGTAAGATGAGAGTCTCAGGAGATGATCTATAATGCACTGCTCTTCCTAACATGGAGCCGGGCAGGCTTCCTGTCTGCTGAGTGAGTGGGGCCTGTCTTGATTAAAGCCAGCAGAAGAAAGGGCGCCTTCCCCAGGCCCACCCAGCAGGTTCAGGGACTCACCGAGCCATGTGGGGCCAGCGCATCACGAGAGCTTTCCCCAGGCCCAGTGCGGGGCTCCTGCTCTCCTCAGGGCATTCCTCCACTTGAAGCAGAAGTTGCCGGCCCTTGTGGCCATGTCCCTCAGCTTCCTCCAGGGAACAGGAGGCCCAGGGTGTTGGAGTGCTCCCACTCCCCTGCCCTGAGCTCCCAAGCTCCTGCAGGCCTGGTGCAGTGAGGAGGCTGCCTGGCCCAAAGATGCCCCGAGACAAATCCCAGCCTCCACGATTGCTAGCCTGCCTGGGGCTTTGAGCACACCACCACCCATTCAAACCCTCGGTTTCCTTACAGGGAGAGCAGGCTTCATAGCAACAGTTCACAGTGTTAAGAAACACGGACTACACCCAACTCATGTGGGTGTTCAAAAGTGATGAGTACTTTTAACACCACAGTTCTCACAGCTAATGCATGGCAGGCCCGAAACCAGGCTCCAGGAGTCCTATGAGACCCCTATTCTTCCGACGGCAACGTGTTGCTTCTGGAAAGAAACAGCACCTGCTCCTCCCGCCCCTTAGACACTGCTAAGCAGAGGACCTGAGCAGAAGTCCATGCTGGCTAAAGGGCAGTGACTTAGACCTTGAGCACAGCAGAAGGAGGGCACTAAACAGGGGCAGAATCCCTGAGCTCCAATCTCAGCCCCCTGGTGGGGCAGCTCTGCTGGGTAACGTGGCAGGACTCTCCGCCCTTCTGCCCCTCCTATCCTATTCTCATCCTCAAGCAAGGATCGGGGAGCTTCGGCCTCCAGAACTTCACAGATACGTTGCGAGGACCTGTCAGGAAAGGCTTTAAGAATATGCAAACACTGGTCCAATGAAAACATTTGTAGTGGTAAGGGGCTTTTCAAACTTTGTGTTATGATGACGATCACAAAAGATGATGGATGTGAAGGCATTTCGTGGATGTTAAAATACTGGGCAAATGCCAGGACCCTTCTTATTAGGAAGGCTGGACGGGCTGCTCCAGAGCTGAGAGAGGACCTGCTTAAGGTCTCATGGCTTGCCGATGGACACAGGACACCGAGCCTTCCTTCCCCCGGGCACTCTCCCCCAGTCTGCCTGAGCCGATGGACACAGGACACCGAGCCTTCCTTCCCCTGGGCACTCTCCCCCAGTCTGCATGATGGGGTATCATGCTGAGGGAGGATAGCCATGGGCAGGCTCCCAGCTGGGTTTGTTTGCCTGACGAAAACCCTTCTGTTACAATCCCACTTATCGAAGCAGCTTCCATTTGTCAGAAAGGGCAACTTTGCATAATAAATTACATTGGTGTAATCAAATATTTCCATAGATTTAATTAGGTTTAATTTGTTGTCCTCAAGATGGTTCCCCTCCTTCCCAGCAGAGGTGGCCGCCCCTCCTGCTGCTCCCCTTTTGTCTCTTGTGCCGGAAACAGCCCCTAAAGCAGCCTCTAAGACAAGCCCATGGCAGGGCCTGCCCTGAGACCGCCAAGGCCTGATTAGACATAGTTGGGTATTTGGCTGGAGGGCAGGCATGATGACCCTGGATGCTGTATGGGCTTCACACTCTTAGGCTCTATGTCAGTATGGGCAGAGTGTTTACCCAGTTCTTTCTAATAGCTGCAAAGTGTGCTATTCTATGGATATAACACAATGATTTATCTCTATTAAGGGAACGGATCTGTGTGGAAACTCAGCCACTTATTAACTTGGACAAGTTGCTTTATTCTTAAGTCTCCATTAACTCTTCTGTAAAAAGGAGAAGATAACACGTGCTTTGCAGACCTCACAGGACAGCTGTCAGGCCTGTTATAGCTCATTTAAGCTGCCAAAACAAAATACAATAAACTGGGTAGAACAACAGAAATTTTATTTCTCACAGTTCTGGAGGCTGGGGAGTCCGAGATCAAGGCACTGGTATATTCAGTGTCTGGCGCAGGCCCACGTCCCGATTCACAAGCAGCCGTCTTCTCGCTGTGTCCTCAGGTGGTAGAAAGGGAACGAGGGCTCTCTCAGGCCTCTTTCATAAGGACACTCATCCCACCCATGAGGGCTGTGCCTCATGCCTCATCATTCCGAAAGGCCCCACCTTCTAACACCACCACTTTGGGCATTAGTTTTAACATAGGAATTTGGGGGGACACCAACTTTCAGTCTACAGCAATGGCCATTTCCCCAGATTGAGTGATTGCCACGTGGCAGGAAAGCTCCATACCACGTAAGAGCTCCACACTCATGACTTCATTTCATCCTAGAGCGACGCTACAAAACAGGAACGATGATCCCCACCTGCAGGTGAAGAAACCAAGACTTAGAGAGCTGACTTCGCATTTCCAAGGCTGCATTGCTGGTAGGTGACATGGCTGGGCCAGTAACAGGCCCAAGAGCACCACGGTGTGTGAAAGCCATTGAAAGTGGAAAAGCTCCACCAGACACACCTCTGCGGGGTAAGGGACAGCACAGAGGGTGCCCCAGCAGGGGCCAGGGCCACACTGAGCCACGTGCGGATGCCTTATTTTGCTCTGAATGGAGCGGAAGCCCAGTTTGCTGGAAGATCAGCAGGAAGGGGCTAGACCCACCCTCTAGCAACCAGGCCCGCCTGCTTGGCCCCAGCTCCCCAGCCAGTGCTGTGCCTTCAGCAGCGACTTCACTACTGTCTTAACCTTGCTGCTGTTACTACAGTTTTGTTTCCTGGCTGTACCCCCAATGCACAGCTCACTGCATAACACAAGGTAGATATCTGATACATGCATGTTGTATGGAATTAAATTTCCTCTAATTTAAAGAAGCCAGTCAATGGGTGTGAATAGGGAGAGGGTTTCATGGGTGGGAAGCAGACAAAGCAGGAGAAAGAGGCAGTGAGGACCCCTCCCACCACGGGCTCCTCGTATTTCTGGACCGCGAATTCTAAGGAGGTGGCCAGAGGGGGGCCATGGCGAGAGGCAGGCAGAGTGTCCCATTATGGGCACGTGACAAGTCACAAGCTAGGATGCAGAAAAGCAGGTTTCTCCCACTCCCAGAGAGCAGCATCAGCCATCCTCATGCTCCTCACAGCCTGTGCACTTGTCACACTGGGAGGGCCCCCTCCTTGGCCTTCCTGCAGCATGCACCATGATGGGGCTGGTGTGGGCAGGAACCTGGGACCAAATCCAGCCTACCACCCGCGTCTGTAAAGAAAGTGTTATGGGAACACAAGGCCACAAGGAACAGAGCCAAGCCCACGCTTTTAGCGACTGTCTATGGATGGTTTGCTACAATGCCTGCATTTAGTAATTGTGAGAGATACCATATGGCCCACAAAGTCTGAAATATTTGCTCTCTGACCCTTTCCAGGAGAAGTCTGCTGATGCTGGCCTCGAGAAAGGTCGGGGACTCCATTCTCCACCACAAGCAGCTCCATCCCCTTCCTGCCTCCTCTGCCCCCATCCCCAGTCTTAGAACAAGGGCAGCTCCCAGCAGGGTCATATTCAAGATATTTAAGAACTGGCGTGACACGCGCCACCACTCACAGCAGAAACCTCAGACCTGGAGCAGAAAGGGTGCTGAGCCCCCAGGTCGGCCCTTTGATTCCAGTAAACTCAGGGGCCATCGGGAGGCCAAGGAAGGCCAGGGCAGCATGGACTACAGGGAGATGGGCACTGGGGAGACTCAGGGCAGTCTGCCAAACAGCACAGCCACAGTGGGGCCTGTCAACACCCCACCAGGCATACACGAGAACCGAGAAGAGGAATGAGGGCAAGAAGCCTGTCTGCAAGCCCAGCCACCAGGTCTCTTTCCTCCCTTGACCACAGTGAATGGAGCAGGAGAGGGTGAGGCTTGGGTTCCAGCCCTTTCCGGGTCAGGTTCCCAGCTGAGCTGGGCATAGAGCTGCCTGGCACACCCCAGACCTGCTCAGCCTCCCTGGCAGCTGCCTGGCCTGGGCTGCCTGAGGCAGCCTCATCTCCCCATGCTGGGGAGGACGGATAAGAGCCGGCCAGAGGGAAAACTGCCCAGGGTGCCTCTCAGCACGTTCTGGCCATGGTCTGCAGAATAATCTTTTTTAAAAATAAATCCAGCTGGAGTCTCAGCTGAAAACAGCTTCCTCAAAATGGCAGGATAAATTGGACACTTTATTTCAGTGGTAAAACAGCTAGGCTGCTGAACGGCTGGGGAAAGGGCTCATTTCAGCAACTTCATTTCAGGCTGGAGTCTCAGGCTCATCCCGGGTGGGCAGGGACCTCTCCCACCGTGCCTCTGCGCGGAGGGGTGAGAGGGTGCGGGCAGGACCCCGACCGATCATGCTGGATGCCCCGAGTGGTCAGATCAGTCCTGGAACGATCATGACTTCTCAGATTTTTCACAGTGGTCCGAGTTCCCCAAAGCACGGCCTCTGGTCAGTCCTGAGGGAGCGCAAGCTGTGTCTGCTTGCTTGAAGATCGTTTCATCTGAAGGCCGGACCTCTGGATGCTGTTTTGATCCAAGAGAAAAACTCTCAAATCAAATAAATGAATCCTGAAATTGAATACCGATTTAGAATAAAAATGAGTGAGGCAATATTTCTCCTGGAGTGAGTCTTCCGTGGGTGTCCGCCTGAGGAACAGAAGTGTCTGCGCCTTAAAGGTGAGCAGATCTTTATTAGTCCACGGCTGCAGAACTCACAGGGCCCTTCTCCAAACTCTGACTTGTTTAGCCCTCACTACAACCCCGAGAGAGACACGATTCTCTTTTCTCCATTTAACAGTTAGAAAAACAGAGGATGCAAAGACTTACATACCTTTGCTCAAACTACAGAGCTGCAAATGGAACCCAAGTCCTCTCATTCAAAATGCCACGTGGACTGTGCATGTTCCCCCAACCAGAAAGGAACGGTTCTCTCTGGTTAGTCTAAGTGTCTTTTGAAACTGAACCAATAGACAGACAGCATGGCACTGTGGATAAAGCATGAGCTGGAGAAACTGGAATCTCTGTTATCCATCTGCCTCTTGCCCTGGAAGGTTCTGGAAGGATTCTACAGACTTGAGTTGACATATGTTCATTCTGCACCCATTCCTATCCAATTTCCTTAACGCTGAATCCTGTAGTGCACACCAGACGGTCATTTAAGGGAAGGACCTCATACCCTGACCTGCTCAGCCAGCTGTCCCTTCATCTGCACCATCAGCTAAAGGGAACACACTCCACCTTGCAGGGGCACAGCAGAATTCACTTCTGGAATTAAAAGAAAAATGTTAACTTCCTCTGAGTAGAATGTAGTAGGTCATAACAGAAAAATACTTCTTCTGCAGTAATTAAAATAAGCAGAATAAATTTTTTAAATCATATTTTTAAAGGCACTAAAATTCCAGACCCAAAAGAGCCCTGCCCGGGTGAGCTGAGGCCTGCAAGCTATTCTTTCCCAACGGGCACATTTGCTGATTCTGGGTTTAGATCAGTGGCAGTGCCTGGCCCAGCCCTGCTGGAGGAAACTCTGACTAGCGAAGCTTGCAGCCATTGAATAGGGCAGGAGCAGGGAGCTGGATGCTGGAGCTACCTCAGCACACAACCGGTTTCTGCCGTGGGACCTTTGCTGATTCAGGCAAGGAGACTGTGGATGCAGCTCAGAGCTAGGCCTGATGCTTCCAAAAGTCAGGTGAAATCACCTGAGGAGTCTTGTGTTCAGGAAACAAAGGTGGGCCAGATGTCAGGGGATCTGCCTCAAAGCACTGCAAGTCTTCCCATCAAGATATTCACTAGGTTTTGAGCCTTCTTGGACAATGAGGCTGGAGTCTTGGCTTTGGGACCCTGAAGGGCAACAGGGAACATCTCACAGTCTTTCAGGGCTGAGGCGAACAAGGGCAAAGCAGAGAGAGGCTGAGTTTGTATTTTTCCTTTCTTTTGCATTCCGCGTATTTGTATTTAAAATTCATGTTGTCTACATGCTATGCCAGTGGGCATTACCTTTCAATCCAGGCTTCCATCTCTGCTTTCTGATTAGAACCTCTAGTCCATTTCCTCGGAATCTAATTGAATGGGCTGGTGTGAATCTGCCTTCTGACCAATTGTTTCCATTTTTTCCTTTGGCTTTTGCTGTTCTGTTGCTCCTTTTCTGTCTTATTTTAGGTCAATGGAATATTTTTCAGCATTCCATTGTGTCTTCTCTATTAGCTTTTAGGCTAGACCTCTTTGTTATTACATTAGTAGTTACTCTAGGGATTACAATATTCATCCTTATCTCAGTATAATTAGCATTAATATTGTATCACTTCACACCTGGCCCTCCACTCTTCCTACTTCATATTTCACATATGAAAGAACTTTGACAAGGTTTAATTTTATTAACCTGCCTCCATCCTTTGTGCTGTTATTGTTATACCTTTTACTTCCACATGTTAAGTCCCCTACCTTGGAGTTATATTATTTTTGCCTTGAACACATCAACTGTCTATGAACAAAATTAATTGACAAAAAGATGGTTTTTATATTGACTCATATATTTAATGTAGTAAACATTTAATGTATTAAACTCCTCATTTCTTCCTGTAAATACCAATTTTTGTGGCATAGTTTCCTTTCGGCCCCAAACACATTCTTTAGTATTTATTTCAATGCAGTTCTGCTGGAAACAAACTCTTACAACTTCTGATTATCAGAAAATGTCTTTATTTTTGCAGCCATATTCGAGCAGTATGTATTGGATATAAAATTCTGGGTTAGCATCATTTTTGTTTTTTACTTTCAGTTCTTTAAAGGTTGCTCTATTATCTTTTGGCCTTTGTTGTTTCTTATGAGAAGTCGCTGTCATGCATATTGCCGGCCCTCTGTAGGTTTATTTGCTTATGCTGTTTCCAAGATTTGATCTTCATCTTTGTTTTTTTATGTAATCTGCATAGACACGAGGTTTTCCTTGTATTTATCCTACTAAGTTACTGCTAAGCTTCTGAGATCTCTACGTAATGTTTTTCTTCAAATTCAGGAAATATTTGGCTATTATTTTTTCAAATAATTTTTACTACCACATTCTTATTATCTACTCCTTCTGGGACTCAAGGATATTGTGCTGTGTTGTCTCATAGGTTAGTGACACCTTTTTCTTCATTTTTTCCATTTCTTTTTCTTCTGTGTTCTTCAGTTTGCATGATTGTATTGAATTATTTCAAATTTTTCCTTTTATTTCCAGTGTGCCATTTAACCCATCCAATGAATTTTTCATTTAAATTGTTAAGGATTTTAGTCCTGAATTTCTTTTTTATTCTTATTTATAAATTCCATTCCTTTGTTGGCAGTTCATATCTGCTCATTCATTAAAATTAATTTTATAAAGTTCTCTAACATATTTATATTAGCTGCTTTGAATTTTTTGTTTTCTAATCCCAACACCTGGGCCATCCTATTTCTTTGCTTTCTTAATAATATTTTTATTGTACGTTGGATGTTGTGATCACACATTCTAGAAATTCTGAATTCTGTTATAATCATCAGAAGACCGTGGAGATTTTTTCTAGAACCTAACTCAGTTACAAGTGGACTGCCTTTAAATGCAGTCTTGTTTTCATATTTTGTTATGGTGTAGGTCTATGAAAATCCAAGCCCTTCTAGTTGGCAAGATTCAATCTCCAAATCCTAAATTATCTTTAAAGTGCTTCATTAATTTTAGACTTTGTTAAGGTGACTGTAAAGGAGTCTTGACTCTAGAATAAGGTCCCTCCTCCAGCGCTGTGAGCTCCTTGGTGTTTCAGTCAGATGCCCAGGGCATACAAGTTCTCCTCGTCTGGCTAGGCTAACGTTCTGATGCCACCGTTAACCTCTAGCACCTTTCTTCTCTTCCCAAATCCATAGCAGCTGCTCCACGGCAGACTCCCCATAGTCTCTTCCTAATCAAAATCATCCTAGCCATTGGAGAAGAGCTCAGAGACATCTCCACACAGATCTCTGTGACCTCCCCATGCAGCTGTCCCTGCTCCCATCCTCTGCCATCTGAGCCTTAGTAAAACCAGCAACCTAGCCCAAATTCAGCTCATGTCACTAGCAAAGTGAGATAAGCCCATCACCCTTCTGCCCAACAGAAGAGAGTGAAAGTGCAGGAATAATCTATCACCTGAGTCTTTTATAGACACTATGCAGTGCACAGCAAAACAAAAAAATCACTAGGCTGGCGAAGAAGATATATGTGTGTATATATATTCTAGACCATATTCTAAAGGCTATAGTAACCTTAACAAAACCTAATTAAGTATGTATGTGTGTACATAATTATCACATATGTACTTAATTAAGTATATATGTTTAATTAGCACATATATGCACTTAAGTCTGTATATACTTAAGTAGCAACTGTGTATGTATGTGTGTGTGTATATATATATGATATGTGGTATATATCTGCTATATATACCATAACAAACTACACTTGCTAATTAAGAGAAAAAGCAGACCAATGAGTTAGGTTTATAATTAGCAGCAAAAACTTTTAAAACTGATTTAATAGTGTTATGAATAGAAGAAAAAATGATAACATACATGAAAAGATGGAAATTTTGACATGTATAATTGGAACCTATAAGGAAGTGAAAATGCAATATCTGAGTATTAATCAATTATTAAGAGCATATTGGATTTAGATAAACACAGAGTTAGTGAACTGTAAAAGAAGTCAGAGGAAAGCACACGGAGGAAAAAGAACTGAGACTACATCCAGAGATCAAGAGACATGCAGGACACACTTCGTAGGTCTAAAAATGAGCAAAGTGAGCATAACTGAAATACTGAAATAATAGGAGTGATGACATGTTCCAGAAGCAATATTCAAAGAGATGAAGATTGAAAACTGATCGAGGACAGCAACACAGAGATGAAAGAAATCAGTAAACCTAAAGCAGGATAATTACCCCAAAATCCACTGGTAGGCATATTATAGTAAAACTGATTTTTAAAATACTTCAAAACAACCAGGGGTTAACAATATTCCTTCAAAGAAAGAAAGAGTAAGAGGAGCTTACTTCTCGGGAAACGAAAGATAATGAAATGCTATTCTTAAAGGGCCAAAAGATTTAAACAAAAGTGCAAGTCTTATAAAAATGATTAAATTTTTTTAAAATAAGGCTTGGCTAAACAAAATGTGAGCAAATTGATGGCCGGCAAATCTTAACTACAATAAATACTAAAGGAAATTAACCAGTCTGAAGAAAATATTGTAGATGGAAACAGAATTGCATGATTAATGAAGATAATCAGAAAGGGAACATATGTGAGTAGATAAAAACGAATATCGGCCGGGCGCGGTGGCTCACGCCTGTAGTCCCAGCACTTTGGAAGGCCGAGGTGGGCGGATCACCTGAGGTCAGGAGTTTGAGACCAGCCTGACCAACATGGAGATACCCCATCTCTACTAAAAATACAAAACTAGCTGGGCGTAGTGGTGCATGCCTGTAATCCCAGCTACTCGGGAGGCTGAGGCAGGAGAATCACTTGAACACTGGAGGCGAAGGTTGTGGTGAGCCGAGATTGTGCCGTTGCATTCCAGCCTGGGCAACAAGAGCGAAGCTCTGTCTCAAAAAAAAAAAAAAAAAGAATATCAACCATGGATTACAGCAATAATAGTAACGGCTTGTACAGTTTCAACTATACGCAGACTTAAAATGGGCAGTAACTGTAAAGCAAAAGGCAGCAGTGGTACAAATATAGCTGAAAGGTTCTAAAGGTCTAGCAATATCACAGAAGTGGTAAAATACAATTTGTATTAGAACGGAAGACATCAAAGATGTATATTGTACTAGCTCGAGTAACTATGAACAAAAAACAAAAGAAAGATACATGACAAGCTAATTTAAACAATGGAATAATAAAAAATATGAGATGAATTCACAGGAACTCAAAAAATGAGAGGAAAATAAACATAAAGCTGTTTGTACAAATAGAAAATTAATAGTAACAAAGTAACTGTAAACCCACCCAATTCAGTAAAAACATTGGATGTAAATGGAATCCTGGTGATATTCTGTTTCTTGATCTAGGGGCTCATTACCTAAGTGTGTTCAGAATGTGGGAATGTAAACTTAAGATTTCAACACTATTCTATTTGTATTCATTTATATTTTATGTATCTTTTAAAAGGCACTTTAAAGCATTATCAAAATGTTTACATTCTGGAAAATTATATTACCAAAATGCCAAAGGTAATGGAAAATGAGCTTGTAAAAAATATTTTCATCTTTTATTTATGTTTATTTTCTAATATTTTAACAAAAAACCTATGGATTTTGCATAGTTACCAAAAATTAAAATGGACATCTTTTTTTACTTTATTAATACTAACTATAGATAAAGTATACATTAGAAGTCCATGAATGCAAAGATGGTAGTGTCATCTGGCCCTTCTCCTAAGCCCACCGTTCTCAACATCTCACACTGAATGTACAAGGAACAGTCACTCCTTTCCTGCATCTGTCAATGTACCTGGGTTCCAAGTTTCAGAGCAGAAACCAAAATAAATTAGATTGGAAATGTAGGCTTCTTAGCTATTAGAGAGGCAGAGAAGATGCTTGTAAGCCTGCCGTTTCTCTTTTCTTCTCTCCTCTACCCTGGCCCTAAAAAACCTAGCAGGCTGCCCGAGCAGCATTTGCTATTAAGCAGGACAAGACTCTATTCAATGCCCAAGGCAGTAGATGGGGCTGCTGGGGCTGGGATTGCAGGCTGCAGAACTGATCCAGATAGGACTACAAAGTCATAGCTGTGTGGGTGATGGGAAAAGAGAAAGAGAATTATCTAGCCTTTTTCACTGGCTGAAAAATATTAGAAATTATTTCCAATGTCTCGGAGAAAAATTACCCAATTTTAGTTCCAGTGGCTGGGAGGTCTGGAGTTTTCTTCAGCACAGGGAAGAGATTCAGCATTAGGGACCTCTATGTCTCCCTCAGTCCCATTCCTAGAAGCAAAAATTTTGATGTCAACAAACTCTGTACAGCAAAGTACAGCTACAGGGATAAGTGAGTAGCTCTCAAGGCTGGCTCCTAGGTGGTCAAAGTCAAATAAACCTCACCATTATTTTCTCCTACTCTTTCCTCTCATCATTCTCACTAGCAACATTACATCACTTTGAGCAACTCCATGAGGGGATGAGTGTGAAGGCATGGGACGTGAAGTCTCCACTTAAACATTCTATGAGTGCCCCAAACCCAACACATCCAGAATTAGGCTTATCACCTACCCCCAAAGCCTACTTCTCCTCTGGTATTCTTTCTCCCCATTTGCCCAAACTGGAAACTTTGGAGTCATCCCTGATAGCCCTCATACTCTTGTTTTTCATGTATAACATTCTAACAGTGCCCTTGTTTCTATAGGCCTCATCTAAGAGTCACTTAAATCTGTCTCTTTTTCTGCTTCCTCTTGGCCTTCATTATCATCACTGTCACCATCATCATCATTATCGCCGTCATCGTCACCGTCATCACCACCATCATCACTGCCACCATCGTCATCATTATCGTCATCATCGTCACCATCATCACCATCATCATCACTGTCACCATCGTCATCATTATCACCATCATCGTCACCATCATCACCACCATCATCACTGTCACCATCATCATCATTATCGCCTTCATCATCACCATCATCAGCACCATCATCACCGCCACCATCATCATCAGTATCGCCATCATCATCACCATCATCACCATCATCACTGTCACCATCATCATCATCGCCATCGCCATCATCATCACCATCATCATCACTGTCACCGTCATCATCATTATCGCCTTCATCGTCACCGTCATCACCACCATCATCACTGCCACCATCGTCATCATTATCGCCTTCATCATCACCATCATCACCACCATCATCACTGCCACCATCGTCATCATTATCGCCTTCATCGTCACCGTCATCACCACCATCATCACTGCC
This sequence comes from Pan paniscus, assembly GCF_029289425.2. Lineage (NCBI taxonomy): Eukaryota > Metazoa > Chordata > Mammalia > Primates > Hominidae > Pan > Pan paniscus. Next base: position 135,297,199 of record NC_073258.2, on the reverse strand, counting down.
ACCATCGTCATCATTATCGCCTTCATCGTCGCCGTCATCACCACCATCATCACTGCCACCATCGTCATCATTATCGCCATCATCGTCGCCGTCATCACCACCATCATCACTGCCACCATCGTCATCATTATCGCCATCATCGTCGCCGTCATCACCATCATCATCACTGCCACCATCGTCATCATTATCGTCATCATCGTCGCCGTCATCACCATCATCATCACTGCCACCATCGTCATCATTATCGCGATCATGGTCACCGTCATCACCACCATCATCACTGCCACCATCGTCATCATTATCGCCATCATCGTCACCGTCATCACCACCATCATCACTGCCACCATCGTCATCATTATCGCCTTCATCGTCACCGTCATCACCATCATCATCACTGCCACCATCGTCATCATTATCGTCATCATCGTCACCGTCATCACCATCATCATCACTGCCACCATCGTCATCATTATCGCCATCATGGTCACCGTCATCACCATCATCATCACTGCCACCATCGTTGTCATTATCGCCATCATCGTCACCGTCATCACCATCATCATCACTGCCACCATCGTCATCATTATCGCCATCATCGTCACCGTCATCTCCATCATCATCACTGCCACCATCGTCATCATTATTGTCATCATCGTCACCGTCATCACCATCATCATCACTGCCACCATCATCATTATCACCATCATCGTCACCGTCATCACCATCATCACCGCCACCATCGTCATCATTATCGCCATCATCGTCACCGTCATCACCATCATCACTGTCACCATCGTCATCATTATCGCCATCATCGTCACCGTCATCACCATCATCACTGCCACCATCGTCATCATTATCGCCATCATCATCACCGTCATCACCATCATCACTGTCACCATCGTCATCATTATCGCCATCATCGTCACCATCATCACCATCATCATCACTGTCACCATGGTCATCATTATCACCATCATCATCGCCGTCATCACCATCATCATCACTGTCACCATTGTGAAAGGAAAGTATTCTGGGCCCACAAAATCACTACTGAAAACTCAAGCTGAAAACTGCTTAGGGCAAACCTGCCTCCCATTCTATTCAAAGTTATCTTTCTGCTCACTGAGATCGATGCATTTCTGATTTGCCTTCTTTGGAAAGACTAATCAGAAACTCAAAAGAATGCAACCGTTTGTGTCTCCCTTATCTGTGACCTGGAAGCCCCTCCCTACTTCAAGTCTTCAAGTCTTCCTGACTTTGCTTCAAGTTGCCCCTCCTTTCCAGTCTGAACCAATGTACTTCTTACCTATATTGATTGATGTATCATGTCTCTCTAAAATGTATAAAACCAAGCTATGCCCCAACCACCCTGGACACATGTCGTCAGGACTTTCTGATGCTGTGTCACGGGTGTGTCCTTAACCTTTGAAAAATAAACTTTCTAAATTAACTGAGACCTGTCTCAGACTTCCTGGGTTCACATCATCATCATTATTGTCATTATCATCATCATTGTCATCATCACCACCATAACCATCATTATCATTACCATAATTATCATCATCACCTTCAGCAACAGCACCATTATTGTTATTATTGTTGTCATTTTCATCATCATTGTCATCATTATCATTATTGTCATTGCTGTGGACCTATCACACTGGCCTTCATCTTCTCCCTCTTCAACACACACCCATCTGCCAAGCTGGCCCCAAGAACCTCAAATCTTATTATGTCAACTTCATTTTCAGACTCCTGAAGGTCCCATGTGGCTGGCAGGTTAAATCAACCACAGAGGCACAGCAGAGGGTCTTGTCATCATGGGGTTGTCACTGACCTTACTGGCCTCACTCCCTGCTTCCCTTCTCTGGGCATGGCCTCGCAGAACTTCTCTCCAACACTTGGAAAAGGCGTACGATTTGGCATCTCTAAGCTTTGGTTTATGCTCTTTGCTCTTGACTCCTCCTGCATTCTGACCCCTCCAACTCCTCCTCCACAATATGGCACAGATGTCACCTCTCCTGAGAAGCCTTTTCTGGGTCTTCACTCCTGCTGCTATGCATTTACCAGCCATTGCACTTCTATTTCTTTTTTGTTCTCAATTTTTAAGCATTTACTGCATATGAAATATCATACTAAGTGCCTTAAATAATATAGCTCATCTAATTTAATACCCATAACAATCCTGCAAGGCAGATACCGTAATTATCCCCGTTTTACTGATGAAGAGAAGGAGCCCTAAGTTAGATAACTTATCCAAAGTCTTGGCCAGGCACAGTGGCTCATGCCTGTAATCCAAGCACTTTGGGAGGCCAAGGTGGGCAGATCACCTGAGGTCAGGAGTTCAAGACCAGCCTGGCCAACTTAGTGAAATCCCATCTCTACTAAAAACACAAAATTATCTGGGCATGGTGGTGGGTGCCTGTAATCCCAGCTACACAGGAGGCTGAGGCAGGAGAATCACCTGAACCCGGGAAATGGCGGTTGCAGAGAGCCAAGACCGCACCATTGCACTCCAGCCTGGACTAAAAAGCAAAACTCCATCTCAAAAAAAAAAAAAAAGTCTCAAATCCAGCTATAACTGAGATTTTAACCCGGGTCTGAGTGCCCCTGAGTCCTGGCCTTCTCACCAAGTGGAATAGTTCTCATGGCTTTGTGCTGCCCCCTGCACTGGCTGTGGGCTTGCTGACTATGGACATGAGTGGTGCCTGCACAGAACAGAAGTTCCATCATTGCTCCGAAGATGGTGGCAATCCCACCATGCCTACAATGAGGAGCACACGAGATGTCTCTAGTCTCCCGTTTTAAATGCTCAGATAACTCACAGCAAGCATTAAAACATAGAGTCCTCATTATGGGGCCGGAGGCACTGACATGTTGAACAAACACCATCCCTGTCCTTGAGGAGCACATTTCACAGCACAGTCCAGCTAAAGAGGAAGAAGTGCTCAGAAGCCCACCGCGTGTCAGGGCTGGAAATCAGCCTATCTTACCTGTCCTCCAGCTCCTCTCAGCAATTCTCTAAAGGGAAGGCCCCATCCCTGGACCTACTTCAGAGGCTCCTCAGACCCACCACCTCAGCCGGCTGAGCTCCAGTCTGAAATGAAGTCACCTTGAGGGTGGCCTGCCATCCCCTCCCACTGCCCCCACTCAGAGCCGGCTCTCCTTCCTTATCAGCTGCCCCACCTGACACCTGCCCTCCCCAGCCAGTCCCACAGCTGGTCTGGAGAGCATTCCCCATCTCAGCCTCCAGCTTCCCCAAGACCCCAGAGCAGCACTTCGACTCCCTGTGAACAGCAGGAGTCAGACCACCAAGCGCTGCCCGCCTGCCCGGGGCAGACCACCACGTCCTCTGGTGAGGAGGGGCTGGGCAGCGGCCTGGGGCAGTGGGACTGCAGTGCACTCTCTCGCCAGCCTGGAGTCTCCCAGGGGCAAGCCACAGAGGTGGGGACAGGCAGAGACACTCTGATGCCAGGGAGCTGAGAGGGCCTTTCTCCCCTGCAGAGTGCTCGTGAGCACCTGTGAACACACACCAGGGGATTGTGGGGCCACGAGCGAGTGGACTCTAACTGCCACTCTATGCAAGCAGCCTCAGGTAGGGAGCCACCCACAGCCTGGGGCTCAGTCTGCAGAGGCCTCCAGCTCTGTGGCCCTGGGTGAGTTAAACAGCCTCAGTGGGCCTTTCTTTTGCCTTTTCTAAGATGGACACTGTGATAATAGTATATTCCTGGTAGGGTTTTGGAAGGATGAAAGAGTTATCATATGTTAATTAGGTAGAGTAGTCTCAGGAAAATATCAACAGTGTCATTTTATCCTTGATGTGGGGCCCAGTGCAATGGGGCTGTGTAGCCGCAGTGAATGGATTCGAAAGAGGGATTTCCTTGTGAATATTGTGCTTTTCAAGCCGCAGAAGAGGCTCAACTTCCTTTCCCTGCTTTGCCTTCATATGATGTCAAACTCCAGGAACTCCTGTGGGCCTCGGTCCCCGTCCCCCCTCCCAGAATAAGCGGAGAGGCAGCTGCTTAGACCCTGAGATGAGATGCCTGGGACAAAAGCTGCCAGGCACAGTGGTGTGGCCTGTGGTGTGGAGAGTGGGCAGTCCCAGCCCAGGCTGTCCTTTCCCTGACCCCTAAGAAAGGCATGAGAGCTGTTCTCTGAGCTGCGTGGGCAGTGACTTCTGACTGAGCCTCACCTAAGCACTATCACGCCCTGTTGTCATTCTCTCTGTCTGCCACTGGCCTTCAAATGCAGGGAACCTGTGGCCTCATCAACCCTAGCCTTGACCATGGCAGCAGGAAAACAGTAGTTGCTCAATAAATATTAGACAGATGAATGAATGAATGGATGGATGAATGAGGTTTCAGGGTAAGATTGGGAAGATAAGAATTGAAGCTGCAACAAAGATCCCTCCCCCAAACCCCTGGGCCAAGGTGCTGCTGCATCCCTGATGTGAGAAAATCCTGGGGTGAGATCCCTTCATCATCAGCCGTTCCAAATGGCAGCAGCCTCTAATGCAGAGTGTGGCAGTTTGGAAGCAGGGCAGGGCGTCTTTGCAGTCCCTGTAACATGCAGAGTGTGGCAGTGTGGAAGCGGGGCAGGGCGTCTTTGCAGTCCCTGTAACATGCAGAGTGTGGCAGTGTGGAAGCGGGGCAGGGCGTCCTTGCAGTCCCTGTAACATGCAGAGTGTGGCAGTGTGGAAGCGGGGCAGGGCGTCTTTGCAGTCCCTGTAACATGCAGAGTGTGGCAGTGTGGAAGCGGGGCAGGGCGTCTTTGCAGTCCCTGTAACATGCAGAGTGTGGCAGTGTGGAAGCGGGGCAGGGCGTCTTTGCAGTCCCTGTAACATGCAGAATGTGGCAGTGTGGAAGAGGGGTAGGGCGTCTTTGCAGTCCCTGTAACAGTCACTAAATTAATGTCGCATTTGATGGTTTGTTGATTAATATCCTAAAATAATTTATTTCTAGTTATGTTTGAAATGTGTGTTTGTAAGTACTGATTTGACACAAGTATTAAATAAAGTAGAATATTTATAAAATTCTTCACCTGGAGACTCTAGGAAAATCCATAGCTCAGTAACTTGGAAGCCTGTGAAACCTCCACTTTGATAGGGAGAGGCAAACTGCCCTGAGGGCACCGACCAACCCTGCTCTCCCAGCTGACGGGCCTGCCCTGGAGAGCGCCCAGGCTTCCCGATGGGGACCAAGAGGCTGGACAACAATAAAACAAGCCTGGACACTTGCAAAGCACCTCAAAACGCAGCCCTGAGGTAGGAGGAAGGTGTCTCACTTATGCCATTTGACAGCTGAGAAAACCGAGGCTCTGTGCAATTTTAGTGCCAGCCACTACAAGACTCCCTCCAGAAAGGAGGGCGCTCCAGGCAAAGCCTCTCCCTGGAGCTGGCCAGTGCTCTTCAACCCCCCTTGGAGCCCAAGCCTACCCACCTGGGCACAGCCTGGGGCCCCACGAGTCCCCCCTCACCTGCACTAAAGGGCTATGACCAGAACGTTCTCATTCACCACCACACACACATTCCTGAAAGGCCCACTGAGGGCCAGCAGAGCCGGCCTGAGAGCTGTGCCTGGGACAGCTGCCTGCCCAAGGGAAGCAGGATGCATTCCTGAGATGCAGCTGGCCCCAGGGAGCTCCAGCCCCACGGCAGCAGTACAGGCTGTGAGCGGTCGAGAGCCCTCCCTGGGAGTCCACTGGGATCTGTGGGCACCACCACGCAGTGTTCCCCAGGCCTTCCTAACCCCCAGCCACTGCCGCTCAGCCAGGCCCAGCTGGGGGCTGAGGTTACAGAGGCCAGAGAGGAGACAGCGCTTCCAAGCCTCCTGGGCCCTGCTGGCACCCCCCTCGTAAGCTGCTGCACTGCAGAAAAATAAAACCTCAAAGAATTTTTTTTTAAGCAGGAGGAGGAGGGGGTAAAAAATAGCAGCCCACAATTAGGGAGCTGCTGAACTTCTGAGCAAACTAATGAAGAAACCAGCCCTTGACGGCTTCCCCACTGCCGCCGACAGGATAATTGTGCCTCATTTCTTAATTTTAATGCCGTTGTTGCATTTGGCTTCTGCTAATGAGATGTAAATATGTGTTGCGGGTTTGTGGATTTGTTTAATTGCAGGGTATCTAAACTGAGATTGGCCAGAAGGTTAGTCTTACTTATTTTTTATTTTTATATGCCCCTGCTTTCAAGCAAAGACAGTGAGGCTGGGAGGGTGGTGGCTGCGGCTGTTGTTTGCCTCTGTCCCTGTCCCCCTCTTCTTTGGAAGACAGAAAGGAAGACCTAGGGCTTCCTGGTTGAGGGCTGGTGGTTTTGAGGTATGGAAAGGGGGATGAAGGGAGGGCTACCGGAAGCCTTTCCCTCCCCAGGACAACCTGCTGCTACACCCCTCCTTGGCCAGGCTGATGGAAAGATAGCCGTCTCCTCACCAAGGAAGAAGGAGGACGTGGGCTGGGCTCAGCTGTTGTCTGGAGCAGCAGGTGGGGTTCAGACCAAAGCTGCATGCAAAGTGGCAGCCAGGCAGCAGGGGCGGGAGGGGCTGAGGTCTCACATCTCATCTCTGACACATCAGCCTTGGGGGCACGGAGGAGCCAGTCCAGAGACTGGGGAGACAGTGGATGTTCAAGCCTCCCAGTAGCGCTGCTTCCATGTCTGAGTGCTGGGACTGTTCTCCGCCTCACCTCCTGTCCTCAGCTGGGATATGGCTATCAACAGCCCTATGAGGAAGGGGCTATCATCGCTGCCATTTAACACATGGGATAACAAGGTAAGAGAGGTTAGTAAGTTTCTCAGAGTCACAGAGCCAAGTGGTGCAATGAGGTTGGAAGCTGGGACAGTCCTACAGCAAAGCTGATGCTCTCTGCTGGAGTCACACTTCCTCTTATCTACACCATCATGGGTCCCAACGCCGGCCCCCACAGAAACCCACCTCTGTGCTTGGGTAACTTACCACAGCAGCAGCACGGGAGAGAATCTGCTGGGCCAGCAGCCGAGATGGATCCCAGGCCCCGCTGGGAGGCCTCCATGGCAGGGCTGTGCCTGGTCATCCGGCAGAGCCAGGACTTCTCCCCACACTCACCATGTCCCAGAAGCAGCCAGGCCCCCTGCAGACTCCACGCCAGCATTTGCATCCCTCTGGAGAAAGGAGCACTTCCTCATGCCTGGGAGAAGTCCTTGATCCAAGGTTTTAAGTGGAATCTTCACCAGTCGCTCTCAAGAACAATTTCAGATATTTAAAGGAAGACACTAGGTATCCCCTCAGCCTTCTCTTTGTAGAGATAAACCATCTTGATTGCCTCGGCCTCTCCTTCTGAGCTAGGTTCCTCTGAGACCCTCTGACAACTCCCCCCGGGGTCTCCTCAATGCTTTGGACCCCAGACTTACTTGAGAACCACTTTAGTCAGGGTGAGAGTAGCAAAAATATTCCTTCTTGGTCCTCACAAGGAGTGATGCTTAGAAATCAGCAACGTGCTTCTTTGGAACCCTCCTCCCTGCCCCGTCCTTGCCTCCCTGCCCCATCCTCGCCTCCCTACCCCGTCCTCACCTCCCTGCCCCGTCCTCGCCTCCCTGCCCCGTCCTCGCCTCCCTGTCCCGTCCTCGCCTCCCTGCCCCGTCCTTGCCTCCCTGCCCCGCCACCTCTAGTCTGAGTTCCATTTCCAGACCACTTTGCTGTCTTTTGGGGAAAGAAACTGATGAAACAGTGCCTCCAGGTGACACCTTGTGTTACTTCTCCCAGAGGTATCTGCATTTTAACCAGCATATTCTGATAGACTGAGAAGATCTTAACACCCAACAGAAGGAATTACTAAAGGTGAAATTTCCCAGTCAACTAAGAAAAACAAACAACTTTAAGAAGAGAGTTCTCCTATCTCAGGATCGAGGTGGGGGGTAGGGGGTATGAACACTGCCCCTGCCGGTGCAGATGCCCTGCCTGTGTGCCCGCGTCTCCCCACATTTCTTCTTCTCTGGGATCTTTGAGCTACTTCTATGTTTTCCTTCCTGTGTTCCTCCCAGCATTTGCTTTTCTCCTTTGCTTTCATGAGTGCCTCCAGATGAAGTACAAGGTGCTCTCAGCAGGCATCAGGACACCCACCCTCTAGTCCCAGCTCAGATGCCCAACACAAGCCTGGAGAAATGCACTCCAGGACACTTTCCCAAGGCGAAGGCTCCCAGCATGGGGAGGAAAGGCATCTGGTCTCCCCATCCATCTACGGCGGGAACATCTGACCCCACATTCCAGGCAACAGCTTGTCCAGCCTATGCTTGGATCCTTCCAAGAACCCACTTCTTCCCAGTGTACCCTTTCATCCATGAGCAGTTCTGAGGCAAGGACTTCACTCGTTGGACTGATCTGAAATGGATCTCCCAGTACCCTGGAGCAATAGGTTCTGGTCCACCCATAGGAGGTCATATGAGGAAAACAGGAGTTGGGGGACCTGGGCTCACCCTTCCCAGCAGCCATGTGCTCTTGGGCAGTCATTTGTCCCCATTTGAACAACAAGAATAATAATCTCTACCTCAAAGTGGCTACTGTGAGGACTAAGTAAGTTTATGTGTGTAGAGTGTCTCCTCCACACAGGAGGAGAATGATTAGTTAAAGCTCAGCCTTCTCTACACAAGGCCGTTTCAAATTTTGTAGACAGCAGTAACGCCTCACCTCCATTCTTTTGAGACATGCTTTAGGCATTTAGGCAAAATGACTCAACATCCCGCCACAATTCCAGCTTCTTCGTGGAAATGACATAGTAACAACCTCACTTACCCTGTTTACCTCCAAGGGCCATGTAGAGTGTCAAACACAGTCATAAACCTGGCAAAACTGCAAAGTACTAAGACCAAGTTAGGTATCATTCCTTCCGGTTTTCCTGTACCTCCTTCTCCTTCTATTTCTCTTTGCCGCTTGCCTCTTCCCCTTGTCTCTTTCTCTTCTTTCTTCAGCCGCCCCATCACTCCCTATCAGCCCTTTCTCTTTCTTCCTCTGCCCTCTCCACTTCACTCTGCAGCAGCTGCCCTGGGCTCCACACACCCCTGCTGGCTGGGGTGGGGAGCAGAGCGGGAGGCAGACTTGGGGCCCCTCCACCAGCCTCTGAGAGAATTCACAGCTATTCATTCCCTTGCATGTGTGGTGGAAAAAGTGCATCTGCCTTCATTTAATAACGATAATAGAAAACAATATTTATCCTATGAAGAAAGCCAGGTGAACACTTTGCAAACAAGAAGATCCTCCTTAGCCAGCCAGTCAGCTCATGACACAGCTCCAATGTAATTGATGATGTTGTCGATCTCACCAAAGGCCTGTGTCTCTCTGGGTTGGCTACCTGGACCCATCACACGAGCACTGAGCAAGAAAACCTGGCTGAAAAAGTACCTCATCCATAAGCTCTTCTGACAGGCACAAGGAGTAAAATGTAGGGATATGTAATAAATTTGGCAGAGTGCCCCATTGTGTCCTATTCTTGAAGAGCAATGATTCACAACCTTAGATGCTCATTAAAATTACAGAGAAATCTTTCCATGTCGATACCCGAGTCCTACCCTAGACTAAGTGTGTCTGTCTTTAGGCTTCATGTCTGGGCATTATTGTTGTTTTTGTTTGTTTTTGAGAGCTTAAGAGAAAAACTATCCAACCCTTAGGATGGCTCTCTAAGAATAAGGGGTCTGTGGCTCTGGGTTTAGAGGTACCAGATCCCGAAACCTGTTCAGTCCTCAACCTTGACCTTGTTGGAGGTCAGAAACCAATACCCCAGAAGGCCTCAGAAGCAACCTCAGAAGTAAGAGTTTCTCTCTGACCTTCTCCCCTCCTGTCTCTCAGTCGTATTCTCCCCTGAAGCTGGCCATAGAAACCAGAATCCCTCTTCCCCAAGGCAGGTCATAGTGATCAGAAGCCCCTTTTCCCCAAAGCCAGCCATACAACCTAAAATATGACTCTAACTTTTTCTCTACCCTATGTGTGTACAAACTGGCCACAAAGAAATGATCTTACCTGTCTTGTTTGACGGTAGGTCATAAGACCCCCATTCCAGAGAGAGCTCTGCCCCTTACCCAGAAAGGGGGTTGCTGCTGTGAGAAGCCAGGGAGAATCTAGACAGACAGGCCTGGCTGGTCTCCCCACTCAGTCTATTAGCATTAGATCAGACTGCTTTTGTCCAATCCTCTTTCTGTGTGATTGTCTATACTTCATTGAACCTAAGCATAAAAATGGACAATTTCCCCTGTAACTTTGGATCTTCGTCCTGAAGGCCTCCATGTACACACATTAAATGAATTTGTGTGCCTTTTCTCCTATCAGTCTTACTTTTGTGAGTTGGTTTTTCAGCCAACCTTCAGAGGGTAAAGGATAACTCTCCTGCCTTGGCCCCTACAACCTCCTGGAGCCAGCTAGAACTCTGGGATCCCACGCGTGAGGTTGCAGACAAGAGCCCGATAGACAGTCCCTACCCAAGCTCAGCCCAGAGGATGGAGTCTTCCTCCCTGGAAAAATGATCATTCCAGACACAGGCATCTGGATCCCACCAGCTGCTCCTGGAAGAAACATTCCAGTACAATTTATTCTCAGGCTGAAAACAACACAGAACCAGTGTTCAGCAGGGACACCACATGGTGGTGAGACACGAGACCATTGGATTAGGCCTCAGGTCTCTGTTTGTAGAAGTGAACCGATTTCCTTTTTGAGATTCCAAAGCCCCAGATAACCTTCAGACAATTCATAGAGAAAACCTAAAAAAGTAGATAATATATTAACTTCCCTACCGATATCTACAGTGTCAACATTTGATTGGAAAAATGAATTTGTTGTATCAGTGTTTGCACCTCAAGTTTGTAGAGCAACCCTTACAGATTGTATAACAAGAGCTAGCCCATCTCTGCTTATGTCTCATGAGTACACATTTAACCTTCCTCACGGCCTCGACAAGGTCAACCACTTTTCAGGGCAGTCAATCTCAAAGTTCTTTGACCAGAGGAGTTTTTGTCCTGAAGCCACTGTTCCCGCCTCTGTTCCCACAGGACTAGTTCTACATCAATGAAGGCCATCAGCATGTACGTCCTTCTCCATAAAACCATGCAGCCTGACTTGGAAGCTGCTACAGCTTGCATCCTGGCCTGCAGCCTTGACTTCCCAGGGCCAAACTCTGTTCTTCCGCGACCCAGAGATTTGGATGCTTTGAGAACTGGGAGGTAAAAGGGGTGGGTGCGTGGAGGAAGGCCAACTGAGAGTCAGAAGACCTCAGTTTCAGCCCTGGTGGTTCCATTCACCCTGTGCGACCTTGAGGGGTGTCCCTCATATCTCTGGCCTGTAGATTCTTCATCAATAAAAGAAAAAGGTGACTTGAGATGGTCTCAGAGGCCTTGTTAGTTCCAGTTACCTGTGGCTCATAGTGGGGAGGTGCTGGTAAAAGGGCTGGAGAGGACCCTGTGGGGGACCAATTTCTCCACACTTTTGTATGCACCAATTCATCCCAAATATTTGATAACCTTACTTGGTCTCTGAAACTTTTATGCAAAAAGACTTTTAAAAAATCTTATACTTTTATTCCTCTGAAGTTTCAGTCTCTGGGATCTGGCCTCTGTGCAGACATAAGGATGTTGAAAGGAATGATGGCATCCACCAATCCAACCTCCCACTGGCACAGTCACCTAAAGGCTTGTGAAAATCTCCATTGCATCAACCCCAGTATCAAAGCCTCAGTGTGCCTCACTTTGCTAGGAGCGATGCCACATCTCCCATTCCTGGATAGAGGGAGGGCTCCAGGAGAACTGAAGTGTGTGAGTCCCTGTGGCCTGGAAGGAGAGGAGAGAAACCAGGGGCATAGTCTGGGGCCATAGTGCCAAGGACTGAGTATCCTGGGGCTTCCAGCTGCAGGAACGGTGCCTGAGGATGGAAGCTGGAGGCCAGGACCAGGTGGACAGCTCCTAATCAGGTAGCCAGCAAACAACAAATTGGGGATGCTACGTTAGAACTAGGAAGAAAAGACGATGCTACATTAGAACTAGGGAGAAAAGACGATGCTACGTTAGAACTAGGGAGAAAAGACGATGCTACGTTAGAACTAGGGAGAAAAGACGATGCTACGTCAGAACTAGGAAGAAAAGACCGTTCAAGCAGGAGATCAGTAAGCTGTAAGTCAGCTAAGGGAGAAGAGGAAAAAGCAGGTTGAAAATGGACAGTGGATGGTGTAGGGCCTGGATCTTTTCTTGCACCGTAGTGAAAGTGGTTGTGGAAACGTTTTACCCAGTTCCTGAGGCATTTAAAGGGGAAATGCCAGCCAGAGTGGACTCAGAGTGCATGAGTTGGGCAAAGATTTGCTTTTTATTTCTTTTTTTTATTTTCCAAAGAAGAGATCTCCATTTAGAGCCCCAGTCCCACTCTGTCAGGACATCCTGAATCTCAGTTCCCAGGTCCACAAAAGACCTCGCCTCCCCAGAACAGCTGTGCATTGACCTCACTGACTACACCCAGCCCCAAGCCCATGTCAGAGTCAAAACCACCATCCCTCAGCCTGTGGGCCGGGTGCCAGGTTCAGTGCACTCAGTGACGCAAGAGCCCTGGGCAGCTGTCCTGGAGCCACTGGCCAAGCCCATGGAAACAGCCCTCCTTGTCACTCACCCGCTGTCACTCCAGGGAGCTGGGGAGTCTGCACCCTGGCAGCAGGGAAAGGGGTCTGATGTTCCGTGTTTTTTGATGAACATTTTTGTTCTATGTATTTATTTTTATATTTATTTATTTACATATTTATGTATTTATTTATTTTTTAAGAGATGGTATCTCGCTCTGTTGCCCACGCTGGAGTGCTGTGATGCTGTCTCGGCTCACTGCAACTTCCACCTCTCAGATTCAAGAGATTCTCCTGCTTCAGCTTCCCAAGTAGCTGGGACTATAGGTATGCACCTCTATGCCCAGCTAATTTTTATATTTTAGTAAAGACAGGGTTTCACTCTATGTTGGTCAGGCTGGTCTTAAACTCCTGACCTCAGGTGATCCAGGTGATCCAACTGCCTTGGCCTCCCAAAGTGCTGGGATTACGGGCATGAGCCACTGCACCCAGCCTATTTATTTTTAATTAATAGACTTTTTAAAGCAGTTTTAGGTTTACAGAATAGTTTACTGGAAAATCCAAAAACTCCCATAGATCCCCTTACCCTCCCTACACATCTTCCTTATTTTTAACATCTTGCCTTAATGTGGTATGTTTGTTACAATTGATGAGCCAAGAGTGAGACATCATTTCACTAAACGTACATACTTTACATTAGGGGCCACTCTTGGTATTATACACTCTATGGATTTTGACAAATATGTAATGACATGTGCCCATCATTACAGTATTATATAGAATAGTTTCACTGCCCTAAAGGTCCTCTGTGCTCCGCCAATGCATCCCTCCCTCCCCCTGACGCCCACCAGCCCCCGGCACTCAATGACCTGTCTTCATAGTTTTCTAGAGTGCCTTATAGTTGGAATCATACAGAATATACCCCTTTCAGATTGGTTTTTTTACTTAGCAATATGCATTTAAGGTTCCTGTATGTCTTTTCATGATTTGATAGTTCATTTCTAAAAAACCACTGAACGTTTCATTGTCCGAATGTACAACAGTTTGACAGACAACTTGGTTGCTTCCAAGTTTTGGCAATCATGATTAAAGCTGCTATAGACAGTCACGTGTGGGGTTTTTGCAGACATAAGTTTTCAATTCATTTGGGTAAATACCTAGGAGAACAATTGCTGGATTTATGGTAAGAGTGTGTTTAATTTTATTATTTTAAAAAACTGCCAAGCTGTCTTCAACAGTAGCTGTACCAGTTTGCATTTCCACCAGAAATAAACAAGAGTTCCTGTTGCTCCACATCCTTGCCAATATTTGATGTTGTCAGCATTTTGGATTTTACTGTTCTAATAAGTGTATAGTGGTATCTCATTCTTTTACTTTGCAATCCTCTGACGACATGATGTTGAGTATTTCTTCATAGGCTTATTTGCCAGCTGCATATCTTGTTTGGTGAGGTGTCTGTTCTGATATTTTCCCCATTTTTAAATTAGGTTGTTGGTTTTCTTATGGTTGAGTTGTGAGAGCTCCTTTCAGATGCCAGTCCTTTATCCAATAAGTTTGCAAACGTTATTTCCCAGTCTGACTCATGCTTTTATTCTTCTAGCAGTGTGTTTCACAGAGCGGAAGTTTTTAATTATAAAGCTGTCCAACTTGTCAGTTTGTTCTTTCATGGATTATGCTTTTGGCATTGTAACTAAAATGTCATCACCAAACCAAAGCTCACCTAGCTTATCACCTATGTTATATGCTGGAAATTTTATAGTTTTGCATTTTACATTTAGGTCTATGATCCATTTGAGTTCATTGTGAAAGGTGTAAGGTCTGCGTATTATTTTGTATGTGGATGTCCAATTGCTCCAAAACTGTTTGTTGAAAAGCCGCTTTCTCCATTAAGTGGTCTTTGCTTCTTTGTCAAAGGTTAGTTGAGTATGTTTGTGTAGATCTATATCTGGGCTCTCCATTCTGTTCCATTGATCCATTTGTCTATTCTTTTGCCAGTAGGGCACTGTGTTGTTTACTATAGCTTTATGTTAAATCTTAAGGTCATGTACAGTTAGTCCTCCAACTTTCTTCTTCCAGTGAATCTTTTTTTTTTGGATTTTTGCCTTTTCCAATTATCTTTAGAATCAGTTTTGTTAAAATATCTACAGGATAACTAGCTGGGACTTTAATTGGGATTGCATTAAATCCATAGACCAGGTAGAGAAGAACTGACATCTTGATAATATTGAGTATTCCTGTCCATGTCCATTGAATATCTATTTTATTTACATCTTTGATTTCTTTCATGAGATTTTGGTAGTTTTCTTCATATGAATATTGTACATATTTTGTTAGATGTTTACCTAAGTACTTTTTGCTGGTAATATAGACAGCATTGAGCTTTTAATTTTAAATTCTAGTCATTCATTTCTCAAAAGAAAGCATAACCTGTATTCTGCAACTTTGTCATAATCACTTATTAGTTCCAAGAGTTTGTTGTTGTTGATGGTAGTGATGGTGGTGGTGGTGGTTCTTTGGGATTTTTTACATAAACAATCATGTCATCTGGGAACAAACACAATTTTATTTCTTCCTTCCCAATCTGTATACATTTCATTTCCTTTCCTTTATTTTTCTTGTTGCATTAGCTAGAACTTCCAGTACAATGTTAAAAAGGAGTGGCAGAACAACAAAACAAGAGAATTTTAGACCGATATCCTTGATGAACATCGATGCAAAAATCCTCAATAAAATACTGGCAAACCGAATCCAGCAGCACATCAAAAAGCTTATCCACCATGATCAAGTGGGCTTCATCCCTGGGATGCAAGGCTGGTTCAACATAAGCAAATCAATAAACATAATCCAGCATATAAACAGAACCAAAGACAAAAACCACATGGTTATCTCAATAGACACAGAAAAGGCCTTTGACAAAATTCAACAACGCTTCATGCTAAAAACTCTCAATAAATTAGGTATTGATGGAACGTATCTCAAAATAATAACAGCTATCTATGACAAATCCACAGCCAATATCATACTGAATGGGCAAAAACTGGAAGCATTCCCTTTGAAAACTGGCACAAGACAGGGATGCCCTCTCTCACCACTCCTATTCAACATAGTGTTGGAAGTTCTGGCCAGGGCAGTCAGGCAGGAGAAGGAAATAAAAGGTATTCAATTAGGAAAACAGGAAGTCAAATTGTCCCTGCTTGCAGGTGACATGATTGTATATCTAGAAAACCCCATCGTCTCAGCCCAAAATCTCTTTAAGCTGATAGGCAACTTCAGCAAAGTCTCAGGATACAAAATCAATGTGCAAAAATCACAAGCATTCTTATACACCAATAACAGACAAACAGAGAGCCAAATCATGAGTGAACTCCCATTCACAATTGCTTCAAAGAGAATAAAATACCTAGGAATCCAACTTACAAGGGATGTGAAGGACCTCTTCAAGGAGAACTACAAACCACTGCTCAATGAAATAAAAGAGGATACAAACAAATAGAAGAACATTCCATGCTCATGGGTAGGAAGAATCAATATCATGAAAATGGCCATACTGCCCAAGGTAATTTATGGATTCAATGCCATCCCCAACAAGCTACCAATGACTTTCTTCACAGAATTGGAGAAAACTACTTTAAAGTTCATATGGAACCAAAAAGAGTCTGCATTGCCATGTCAATCCTAAGCCAAAAGAACAAAGCTGGAGGCATCACACTACCTGACTTCAAACTATACTACAAGGCTACAGTAACCAAAACAGCATGGTACTGGTACCAAAACACAGATATAGACCAATGGAACAGAACAGAGCCCTCAGAAATAATGCCACATATCTACAACTATCTGATATTTGACAAACCTGACAAAAACAAGAAATGGGGAAAGGATTCCCTATTTAATAAATGGTGCTGGTAAAACTGGCTAGCCATAGGTAGAAAGCTGAAACTTGATCCCTTCCTTACACCTTAAACAAAAATTAATTCAAGATGGATTAAAGACTTAAATGTTAGACCTAAAACCATAAAAACCCTAGAAGAAAACCTAGGCAATACCATTCAGGACATAGGCATGGGCAAGGACTTCATATCTAAAACACAAAAAGCAATGGCAACAAAAGCCAAAATTAACAAATGGGATCTAATTAAACTAAGGAGCTTCTGCACAGCAAAAGAAACTACCATCAGAGTGAACAGGCAATCTACAGAATGGGAGAAAATTTTTGCAATCTACTCATCTGACAAAGAGCGAATATCCAGAATCTACAAAGAACTTAAACAACTTTACAAGAAAAAATCAAACGACCCCATCAAAAAGTGGGCGAAGGATACGAACAGACACTTCTCAAAAGAAGACATTTATGCAGCCAAAAGACACATGAAAAAATGCTCATCATCACTGGCCATCAGATAAACGCAAATCAAAACCACAATGAGATACCATCTCACACCAGTTAGAATGGTGATCATTAAAAAGTCAGGGAACAACAGGTGCTGGAGAGGATGTGGAGAAATAGGAACACTTTTACACTGCTGGTGGGATTGTAAACTAGTTCAACCATTGTGGAAGACAGGGTGGCAATTCCTCAAGGATCTAGAACTAGAAATACCATTTGACCCAGCCATCCCATTACTGGGTATATACCCAAAGGATTATAAATCATGCTACCATAAAGACACATGCACACGTATGTTTATTGTGGCACTACTCACAATAGCAAAGACTTGGAACCAAGCCAAATGTCCAACAATGATAGACTGGATTAAGAAAATGTGGCACATATACACCACGGAATACTATGCAGCCATAAAAAATGATGAGTTTATGTCCTTTGTAGGGACATGGATGAAGCTGGAAACCATCATTCTCAGCAAACTATCCCAAGGACAAAAAACCAAACACCGCATGTTCTCACTCATAGGTGGGAATTGAACAATGAGAACACATGGACACAGGAAGGGGAACATCACACACCGGGGCCTGTTGTGGGGTGGGGGGAGTGGGGAGGGATAGCTTTGGGAGATATACCTACCGTTAAATGATGAGTTAATGGGTGCAGCACACCAACATGGCACATGTATACATATGTAACAAACCTGCACATCATACACATGTACCCTAAAACTTAAAGTATATTTAAAAAAAAGAAAAAAGAAAATATGGTACAAAAAAAAGGAGTGGCAGGAGAGAC
Source organism: Pan paniscus (assembly GCF_029289425.2). Taxonomy (NCBI): domain Eukaryota; kingdom Metazoa; phylum Chordata; class Mammalia; order Primates; family Hominidae; genus Pan; species Pan paniscus. The sequence continues at coordinate 135,279,465 of NC_073258.2, read as the reverse complement.
ATTCTTGCCTTCTTCCTGATCTTAGCAGAAAAACATCTAATTTCTCACCATTCAGATGTTTTTCACCATGTTCTCACCATGTTAGATGTAGTTGTTTTGTAGATGTCCTTTATCAAGTTAAGAAAGATCCCCCCTCTATTTCTTGTTTATTGAGAGTTTTTATCATGAAGAGGTATTAGATTTTGTCAACTGCTTTTTCTGCATCTATTGACATAATAATATGTTTTTTTCCTTTTACCTGTTGATATCTTGAATTACATTAATTTAATTTCAACTCTTGAGCCACCCTTGTGTACCTGGGATAAATCCTACTTAGCCATGGTATGTAATTCTTTCTCTGCGTTGTTGGGATTGGCATTTTATTGAGATTTGAGATTTTTTACATGTATATTTATGAGAAATATAAGTTTGTAGCTTTCCTTTAATGTAATGTCTACCCGGTTTAGGTATTAACATAATGCTGGTCTGATATAATGAGTATGAAGTACTCAATCTACTTCTATTTTCTGAAAGAGATTGTTGAGAATTGTAATAATTTCTTCCTTAAATGTATTGTAGAATTCACCAGTGAAACCATGTGGGCTTGTGCTTTCTGTTTTGGAAAGTTATTATTTATTAATTCAGTGTCTTTAATAGATATAGGCCTATTCAAATTATCTATTTCTTTTGTTGTGAGTTTTGAAAAATTGTGTCTTTCAAAGAATTGGTCCATTTCACCTAGGTTATCAAATTTGTGGGTGTACAGTTGTTCTTATAACATTTTCTTATTATCCTTTTAATGTCCATAAGGTCAGCAGAGATTAGCTCTCTTTCATTTTTGATAGCAATCATTTGTGTGTTCTCTCTTTCTTAGTTAACCTGGTTAGTGGCTTATCAATTCTATTGAGTTTTTCAAAGAACCATCTTTTGGTCCTGTTGATATTCTCTATTGATTTCCTGCTTTCAATTTAATTGATTTGTGCTCTACTTAGTATTACTTCTCTTCTATATACTTTGAATTTAATTTCCTCTCCTTATTGTAGCTTCCCACGGTAGAGAATTTGATTATTAATTTTTTCTTTCCTAATATCTGCATCCAATGCTAAAAATAGCCCTCTAAGCATTGACTTAACTGTATCCTACCAATTCTGATAAGTTGTATTTTAATTTTTCATTTATTGTGAAATATTTTTAAATTACTCTTGAGACTTTCTTTGACTCATGTATTATTTAGATGTGTGTTGTTTAATCTCCAAATATTGTGGATTTTCTGGCTACTTTTCTGTTATTGATTTCAATTTTAATTTCATTAATGTTTTAGAGATGATCCAAGACATCTTGGTATAATTTCTGTTATTTTAAATATGCTAAGGTGTGTTTCATGTCCCATAATTCTTTCCATTTTGGTGAATATTTCACGTGGTCTTGAGAAGAATGTGCTTTCTGCTTCTGTTGAATAAACTATTCTACGAATATCAACTGGACCCAGTTGACTGATGGTGCTGTTCAGTTCAACTACGTCCTTACTGATTTTCTGCCTGCTGGGTCTGTCAGTTACTGATAGAAGAGTGTTGAAATCTACAACTGTAATAGTGGATTAACTATTTCTCCTTGTGGTTCTATCCATTTTTGCTCCATGTATTTTGACACTGTTGTTAGACGCATACACTCTAAGGACTGCTGTGTCTCCGTGGAGAATTAACGCTTTTTTCCCTCTTTACCCCTGATAATTTTCCTTGCTCTGAAGTCTGGTCTTTTTTAAATTAATATCTATTCCAGCTTTCTCCTTTGATTGGTGTTAGCGTGGTATCTATTTGTCCATCTATTTTTACGCTGTGTCTTTATATGTAAAACAGGCTTCTTGCAGACAACATAGAGTTGGGTCTTGTTTTTTCATCCACTCTGACACTCTTTGTCTTTTAATTAGTGTCTTTAGAACACTGATATTTAAAATTGTCATTGGTATCTATTTTTTGTTGATATCTATTATATTTGTTACCCTTTTCTATTTAATTCCTTTGTTCTTTGTTTCCTTTTGTTTTCTTATTGTGTCTTCCACTCATTTTCTGCCCTCTCTGGTTTTAATGGCATATTTTGTATAATTCCATTTCTTCTCCTCTCTTAGTGTATGAATTATACTACATTTTAACTTTTTATAATGGTTGTATATTTTTATGCTTTTCTTGAGTTTACAATATATATTTATGACTAATTTTAGCCCTCTCTGTAATAGCACTATACTACTAGCGAGTAGTGCAATTACTCTATAACAGGGTATTTCCAATTCCTTCCCTCCTCCGATCACTTATAACATTGCTGTCATTCCTTTCACTTATACATAAGCTATAATCATCACATACGGTGTGGCTGTTATTATTTCGAACAAACTGTTCTGTGTTACTATAAGAATAGAAAATAAAAACATTTTATTTTACTTTCATTTATTCCTTCTCTTGTGCTCTTCTTTATTTATGTATATCCGATTTCTGACCTGCATCATTTTTTATCTCTCTGAAAAATTTCATTTAACATTTCTTGCAAGGCAGTCTACCGATAAGAAACTTTCTCATTTTTTTAATATATTGTCCACTTTTCCCATTAGACCCCAGCATATTAGTCATGGATGTATCGTACTCCTGCTCTGGCGGTTCCATCGTCTCTTCTCAGTCTGAGTCTGGATCTGATGCTTGCCCTGTCTCTTAGGTGGTTTCTTTGCCTGTGTTCACGATTGCTGTACTGTGGCTATCCAAGTTTAGATAGCTTCTGGATCCTTGTTTTCATCTCCCCTCTCGTCTTAGATTTTCCCAAGAAACTCCTCCTTAAGTAGAGTCTGAATCTTGCATTTATTTTAGCTGTAATCCTTGTGGTTCTACAGGAACCCCATCGGTGTGGGGGTAAGGTGTGTGGGGTAAGGTGTGTGGGGTAAGGTGTGTGGGGTAAGGTGTGTGGGGTAAGGTGTGTGGGGTAAGGGGTAAGGTGTGTGGGGTAAGGTGTGTGGGGTAAGGGGTAAGGTGTGTGGGGTAAGGGGTAAGGTGTGTGGGGTAAGGGGTAAGGTGTGTGGGGTAAGGTGTGTGGGGTAAGGGGTAAGGTGTGTGGGGTAAGGTGTGTGGGGTAAGGGGTAAGGTGTGTGGGGTAAGGGGTAAGGTGTGTGGGGTAAGGTGTGTGGGGTAAGGGGTAAGGTGTGTGGGGTAAGGGGTAAGGTGTGTGGGGTAAGGGGTAAGGTGTGTGGGGTAAAGTGTGTGGGGTAAGGTGTGTGGGGTAAGGGGTAAGGTGTGTGGGGTAAGGGGTTAGGTGTGTGGGGTAAGGTGTGTGGGGTAAGGTGTGTGGGGGTAAGGTGTGTGGGGTAAGGGGTAAGGTGTGTGGGGTAAGGTGTGTGGGGTAAGGTGTGTGGGGTAAGGGGTAAGGTGTGTGGGGGTAAGGTGTGTGGGGTAAGGTGTGTGGGGTAAGGGATAAGGTGTGTGGGGTAAGGTGTGTGGGGGTAAGCTGTGTGGGGTAAGGGGTAAGGTATGTGGGGGTAAGGTGTGTGGGGTACGGTGTGTGGGGGTACGGTGTGTGGGGTAAGGTGTGTGGGGTAAGGTGTGTGGGGTAAAGTGTGTGGGGTAAGGTGTGTCGGGGCTGGAAGCATCCTATGGCCCTATGATGGGGTCTCAGTCTTCTACTGAGCCTGTATACCTGGGCTGTGACCATCATGCATTCTTCCAAGTTATGCTTTATTTTCCTCCTTAAGTGACACAGAGTGGTTAGAGAGAGCTAGAGTAGAATATTTCCCTAGGTTGGTTAGGCCCTGCTAAAACCCTAGTCAGTTAGGCTTTGGTAAAACAGATTCCCCTGGGGTCAGGTCTTGTGAAGAACACAGCATAAATTCCGCATGTTTTGAAATGGCTGCTTTTCCCTCCCTCTGCTGCAAGCATGGGGGATCGTTCTCCTGCCTTCACTGTAAAAACCTGCTCGGGCTCTGGAGGTAAAACTCATGAGAATGTGTGGGCCCCCTACAACCGAGACCCCCTCCTGCAGTTTCTAACTCGCAAACATGTCCACATGGAGCCTCCCTCACTTTGTCGGTTCTAGTTTAGGCTGTCCTGCTCTGGCCCAGGGTTCTGTGGCAGTTACTGATCTTGGGCATCTGCTCCAGTAAGAGCTTCATCTCTATAACTTCAGGGACAGACATTTGCTTGTGACCTCCATTCTTTAATGGATCTAAGGAGAGCTGTTAATTTTCAGTTTGTTCAACATTTTCTTATTGTTAGGATAGAGTCATGACTTCCAAGCTCTTTACACGTCAAAGCATAAACTGAAGTCCTTTAATAGCACTTTTTTTTTTTTGAGGCAGAGTCTCGCTGTGTCACCCAGGCTGGAGTGCAGTGGCATGATCTCAGCTCACTGCAGCCTCCACCTTCTAGATTCAAATTCTTCTCATGCCTCATCCTTCCGAGTAGCTGGGACCACAGGTATGTGCCACCATACCCAACTAATTTCTGTAGTTTTAGTAGAGGTGGAGTTTCACCATGTTGCCCAGGCTGGTCTTACACTCCTGGCCTCAAGTGATCCATCTGCCTTGGCCTCCCAAAGTGCTGGGACACGTCCGGCCTTTAATAAACTTTTAATTTTAAAATAGTTTCAGATATCCAGGAAATTTGAGAAAACAGCCCAGAGAGTCTCCGTATACTCCACACTCAGGCTCCCATTGTCAATATCCTACATTATTATAGTTTAGTTATTACAACTCATGATCCAATATGGATGCATTAATATTAGCTAAAGTCTGTATTTTATTCTTATTTTCTTAATTTTCCCCTAATATTCTTTTTCTTTCCCAGGATTCCATACAGCAGGAATCCCCGACTTCTGGGCCGTGGACCAGTACCCGTTCGTGGCCTGTTAGGAACTGGCCACACAGCAGGAAGTGAGCGGCGGGCAAGGGAGTGTGACCACCTGAGTTCTCCCTCCTGTCAGATCAGAGGCCACATTAGATTCTCATAGGAGCGTGAACCCTATTGTGAACTGCGTACGTGAGAGATCTAGGTTGCACACTCCTTACAAAAATGTAACTAATGCCTGATAATCTGAGGTGGAACAGCTTCATCCTGAAACCTTCCCCCACCACCATCCATGGAAAAAGGTCACCAAAAAGGTTGGGGACTCCTGCCATCCAGGACATGACATTACCTCTTACCATCATGTCTCCTCAGACCCCTCTTGGCTGGGACAATTTCCCAGACTTTTCTTGTTTCTGATGAGTTTTGACGAGTATGATCAGGTTATTGTGTAGAACGACCTTCCGTCGGAGTTTGTCTGATGGTTTTGTTATGATTAGACTGTGCTCTGCATCTGTGGGAGGAAGACCCTGGAGGTAAAATGCCATTCCCGTCCCATCTCTTCAAGGGCACTTAGTGTCAGCATGACTCATCCCTGCGGATGCTGCGTTGGTCGCCTGGCCGAGGGAGTGCTTGTCAAGTTCTCCACTGGAGTTACTTTTCTCCTCTTTTCCCTTTTTCGAAGGAAGTCAGTGCTTGGCAGGATTTTTCAACTCAGGATTCTCATAGAGGGCTTTCCTTCCTGTTTCTTCACAGGGAAAAGCAAACCAGGGGTCCACATGCTCTCACTCACTTATTCACTCATTCAGTAACACTTACCTATGTCCACCCAGAGCCTGACCCCCTGCGGGCCCTGGCTATCAAGTGGAGAAGGAAGCAGAGGTGGGCCTTGTCCTCAGGAAACCTGCAGTCTAGTGGGAAGACAGCCTCTAAACCAGCAATCACAGCCATCAGAGAGCCGTGAGGAGGACTGCACAGAGCAGGGGAGGGGAGAAAGGGTCCTCACTCAGATCGTGTTGAGGGAGGCAAAGCCTGTCTGAGATCCAAGGGGACAGAGGCCAAGAGCTGGCTCCCATGAGGCCCAGCATGTGCAAAGGCCCTGGGGTTGGGTGGTGGAAAGTGGCTAAGCTGTGCTGCTCTCAGCCCTCTAGTCCACCCTTGCTCATTCTTTTCATCAGACTTTGCTCTATTCAAGGTCAGAGACCATGTCTTGTCCTCTGTGTCTCTACCTAATGCAGGTTAACTGACGGAATCAGGGCAGTCATGAGGATCTGCATGGTTTGTTCAGGGGCCATCAGACACTCCACAGGCCTGAGTTTCTGCAACTCTAAAGACCTTGTGCTAAGGAAGAGGGAGGAAGTCGGAGGTCTGGCAGCAGGACAGCAAAGGTAGCCGGCAGTCAGCAAGGACGCAGGCACCTGCCCATGGACAGATGAAACAAGGCCCAGGAGCAGGGAGGATGGAAACAGGCCCAAAGATGCTTTCAGGAAAGTAGGTCAGATCTCAGATTTCTGAGCTCACTGCTCAGCCCCCTGAGAACTTGATAAAGCTGCAGTCTGCCAGAGCAAGTGCAAGCAGATGTTATCCGGATATGCTTAGCTCCCAGGCACAAAGCCCCTGCATTTGACTGGGGGGCAACACCCTGGCTGGCTGTTTCTGTACCTGTAGGACTGAGCATGGTGTGAGCATGGGGGCCAGAGCACCCTTGGGAGAGGGGGAGATGGGAGAGAAGAGGAAAGGAGGGCAGACTTTCCAGCAGCAGAACCTCAGGTGATGAAAGCAACTTCCCTCCTGCCGAGAGCAAAGGAGGTGTGCAGGCTGCTGGCCTGGGAAGGAGGCAGAGAGGGGACTTTCAGCAGCCAGGCCTTTTGTAATGAGCCTCAAGCTCCCCTGCCCCATTGCCCTGGGCTCCAAGCCCACTGTGTCCCTTTTGCACCCCCTTACCCTCTGACCCACAGGCCCACTCCCCACTCAGCCTCTTTGCCGGGCTGTCTCCTGCACACACACACATATGTTCGTATGCATGACAAGCTGGGGCTCAGAAAACAGTACCCCAAAATGCAGGCCTCAGCCTTACAAGCTGTCCCATTCTCCCCAAAGGCTAGCCCTACAAATTAGAATCCCTCTTTACGAAGGCAAGTCATAGAAACCAGAACCCCTTTTCGCCAATGCCAGCCATCAAACTCCTGTGTTAAAACTGGCCATAAAAAAATGACCTGACCTGCCTTGTTTGACTGTAGGTCATAAGACCCCCATTCCAGAGAGGGCCCTGCCCTATACCCGGAAGGGCAGGATGCTGCTCAGAGAGACCAGAAAGAATCTAGACAGACAGGCCTTGCTGGGTTCCCCACTCACTCTATTGGCATTAGGCCACCCCCTTTTTGTCCAGTCCTCTTTCTACATGACTGTCCATACTTTGCTGAACCCAAGCATGAAAATGGACAATTTTCCTGTATCTTTGGGTCTTCTTTCTGAAGGCTCCTGTGTACACACATTAGACACATTTGTGTGCCTCTTCTCCTATTAATCCATCAGCCTCATGTCAGTGATTTTTCAGGGAACATTTAAGGGGCCAAGGGGAAGAACTGAGTTGGCTCCTCATGCTCACCCTGGGTGCAACCTTCACTCATTGATCCAGGCCACACTCACACCTCCCCACCAGCCCTTCTGGATCCCACCTCTGCAGACCCACAGCCAGTGACTGCCATCCGTTGCCTGCCCACCGTGTGAGGGGCCCAGCAGTATTGAGTTGGTGTGACTGTCCCAACTTCACAGTGGCAGACGCACTCTGCAAGAGGACAGGAGGGCTGCACTGTGAAGCAAGTCCATCTGGGTCCTGAACCCATGTTCCTTCTGCCACACTGTGTGGTCCCTCAATGCAGTAAGAGGAAAATGAAGGGAAAGGGCAGGTTCCTTTGGGAGAGGGTAAGGGTGGGGCTGGGGTGGCTGTCTCCAGCTGTGTGGGTTACAACACAACTCCACAGTGTCTGACCAGAGCTGAGATGGATGTTCCCTGGGGTCATGCTGTCAGAGTTTGCCACAACCTTGGGAAGTCCTCGGGCTGGGACTGCCTGCCCTCAGGTCCCAGCTACACCATCCATCTGCTGTGTGGCTCAGGCAAGCCACTTAACATCTCCATGCTCAGATTCATCTGCAAAACAGGGGTGTTCTCATCACTCAGGGGACTCAGGTGAATAGAGAAGTGTGTGCTCACAGAGCACCCAATGCAGCCCCTGCTCAGGAACAGCCCCAGGTAAGCACCTGCTCCCATGGCTACTGTCACCCAGCCCTGGTCACCCAGCCCTAGAGACCCTCCTGAGCAGCTCTCCAGGCCCAGATGGTGCCAACCCACCACGGGGCCCTCTCGGCCGAGGTGGGCAGCCCGTTCTGACTTACCCATCTCACAACCGTCCATGCTTCCTAAATGGAACGCAGCCCATCAGTGCCTTCTCCAAGGGGCCCTCCTGGCCAGGCTCCCTGCTTGTTGGGATGGGCACACATGAATAAAGAAATGAGTGCAGAGTGCATGCCCATTTTGGATTCCTCCAGCCTCACCATGATTAGGCAGATCTGGTGACTAACTAGATATGAACTCTCCTTTACAGACCAAGGAGCTGTGGGCTGGAGAGTTGACTAAGTGGCTTGATCAGAATTATACAGCGGGGAAGAGTTTAAGTGTGGCCTGCAGCCTGAGGCTGAGAGGTGGGAGGCGGTCATGCTTCAGCCTTGGAGACTAGCAGGCCTCACTGGCAATGCTGCCTTGTGTAAGTCCCTCAACCTCAGTTTCTTCATCTGTAAACTAGGCTGATGATACCTGTCTTTGCCTATTTTATCTTGCTCTAAAGGAACACTGGAGACCGGGTAATTTACAAAGAAAAGAGGTTTATTAGGTTCCCAGTTCTGCAAGCTGTGCAAGAAGCACACAGCCAGCATGACCAGGAGCTCACACAGACCCCTCGTAATAACTGTGCGACCTGTGACGGCCACCCCCTCTTTGATGAGGCCCTCAGGGAGATTCCACTCGTGGTGGAAGGTGAAGAGGAGCTGGCTTCACATGGTGAGAGAAGGGGGAAGAGAAAAGAGGGGAGACAGTGTCGAGCTCTTTTCTTTAGTTTTTTTTTCTTTTTTTTTTGAGTTGGAGTTTTAGCTTTTGTCACCCAGGCTGGAGTGCAATGTCATGATCTCTGCTCACTGCAGCCTCTGCCTCCCGGGTTCAAGTGATTCTCCTGCCTCAGCCTCCTGAGTAGCTGGGATTACAGGCCTGCACCACCACGTCCGGCTAATTTTTTGTGTTTTTAGTAGAGATGGGGTTTTGCCATGTTGATCAGGCTGGTCTCGAACTCCTGACCTCAGGTGATCCATCTGCCTTGGCCTCCCAAATTGCTGGGATTACAGGCGTGAGCCACCATGCCCAGTTAGTCAAGCTCTTTTTAACAATCTTTTTAACAATCAGTTCTCCAGAGAACTCTATTAGCAAGAACTCGCTCATAACCACAGGGAGGGCACCAAGTCATTCATGAGGGATCCACCCCCATGACCCAAACACCTCCCACCACACCCCACCTCCAACATTGGGGAATCACATTTTGGCATGAGATTTGGAGGGGACAACTACTCAAGCCATCAATACTTCACAAGAGTGTTTCAAAAATCAAGCTAGGCAACGTATACGGCATACCTGACATTAAAGGGGCTCAGGAGGAGGCACCATTACTGCAGCCAATGTGGGGGATGATGGCTGGGGTCCCTGCCAACCTGAGCACCAGCAAAGAGAATCATTTCAGGCTCCCTGTTACCCGGCCCTTCCCCACTCCCTCCTCCTCCTCCAGCAAAACTTTAATTCTGTATGAAGCTTCCCTCCAGCAGAAGGGTTATAATTAATTTATGTTGGGACCATAATAGATTCCAATACAAACTTCGTTTCATTGCATCCAACTGCACTATGACTGCTGTTTGCTGTGAGGCATAATTCCATAATTCACCGTGAAATGTGGCCCCATGCATGCTCTTCCCCAGCCACTGGAAAGGGGAGTGGAGGCACGTGGCTCTCTTCCGTGCAGCTGACAGAGGCCTTCCACTCTCACCCTCCTAGGCAGCACACACTCTTGTCATGCGGTCCTCCTTGTAATAACCGCACGAACTGTGGCACTCACCACCCTCTCTGACCCTCAGCTTTCTCATTTATAGAAATGGAACAATACAGTAATATATGCCCTGTAAATAATTTGTGAATATAAAATCAGACAGACTTTTGTAAAACACCCACCACAGTATCAGGCACTTGCCACGTGCTTCACGATAGCAACTGACAATAGCAGCTAATATTTAATGAGCACCTGCTGAGTGCCCACACTGTGCTGGCTCCAGCCATGCTTGGGGCCACCTGGGAAGCTAGTCCTACACCCACCTCCCTGAGTGTTATAAAGAGAGGCTGTCGTAACAGTGTGCTTTTTCTTTAGTAAGGCCTCCATCGGGTGGGCAGGGCTGGAAGAAGAGGCCCAGGGCCATCCTAGAAGAGGGCACCGGCACCTGAGCTCCCTGACCAGAGTCACACCTCTGTGTTGCTACCCAAGATCTTTTCAAGGAGCTGGGGCAGAGAGAGGAAAATGCTGTCTCCATCTCCCAGCCCTGGGCACTTAACCCCTCCTCTCACTGTCAGATTGCAAGGAGCTGAGAGTAAGTGACACAAAAGTGGAGGTGGCAAATAGATTATGCCCTTAAAAGATGGGGAGGGGAGCCATGGCTGCAGACTAAGAGGGGAGCAGGCCGAGGAAGAACGCCTGCAATGAGTTCATCAGGGCTGCTGGCCAGTGCGGAGGGTCAGAGCAGCGGAACTCCTTCCCTGAGAGCCTCGACTGCCCGTCCGTCGCCCCAGGGTTCCAGGCAGGAGCTGCTCCCCTGCTCCCAGGAGGCTCCCTTCAACTCTTCACAGATTTCTTTGTCCAGGGCTTGTTTGCACAGTCAGCCACTCCTCACACAGCCCGGCCATTGATCTTCTTCCACTGGGCATCCCTGTGATTGTCTGGAGCTCCTCGCTGCCTTTGTGCCCGAAGCATGCCCTGGCCCTGCTCCCAGCCCCCTCCCTCCAGCCTGCCTCTCCCCCTGCGTCTAAGCCATTTCTCCAGGCCTCCCCAGCGTCGCATGAGAACTGTCTTCTGTAGAATAGGCACCTGCTCATCACTCATCTCAAAGGCACCACGCTTCAAACAGCCTTCTTGATTTGCACCTCCCAACCTGCTTCTCCATGCACAGCACTAGTTTTCACCAATGTGCCCAAAATCCCAGGTGCGTCCTTGACTCCTCTCTTCCATTCACATCTGTTTTCGATCCATCAGGAAGTCGCTGCTTCCTCCTCATTAAGATATCCCTGGGAAGTCACTCTTCACCTCCTCAAGGCTGCTGGCTGCCACTGTGGCAAGGCACCATCCTCCACTCCAGGATCCTACCACGGCCTCCTAAAGCAAAGAGTCTCCTGCCTCCCTCTGCCCTGCCATCCCTGCTGCCTTGCCTGTTGCTTCTCTGCTACATCTTCTCAGCTTCTCAGCATACCCACTCAAGTCTGGTTTTTGAATGTGAATCAGCTCCCATTCGCTCAGTGCTTCATATCCTCCAATAGCTTCCATGACGTTCAGAATAGAATCTAAGTCAGGCCTCATGGCCCTCAAGGACCCAGGAGCGCCATCCGCTGCCTGCCTCTCCCAGTCTCTCACACTGGCCCCTTGGTATTCCTGGAGTAAGTCAAGCCAAGCCTGGGCCCTTTCTGCCCTCTGGCCACCAGACGTTTGCAGAGCTCACTGCCTTAGCTCAGTCAGATTCTGCTCAGACGGCCTCACCACGGAGACCTCCCTGTGCCCTGGGTGAAGTGGTCCCTCCACCTGCACCTTGTCACTGTAGCCCTTAATCCTGATTTATTTGCCATCATAACACCTAAAACTATCTAATATTTTTAAATGTGTTTTTTGTTTGGTTATTGCCTGTGTCCTCCAATAAAATGTCAGATTTGGGTTATAGGCTTTATAAAGTCTTTAAAAAAAAAAACTGTATCCTCAGAACCTATATATACAGGTTTTCAAAAAATAGGTGTTGAATGAAGGAAGGAGCAAAATAATTTGTCTACAACCAAACAGGTGAAAATGTACATCTATTTATATACACACACATGCACACATGTACCTAAACATGCACATACAAGTGGTGTGTGGGTAGGACGCCCAGCAAGAGGAAACCCAACCTCTATGCTCAGGAAGCCATGCTCCAGGAGAAAAATTTGTCACATGCTGGGAAAAGGAAGACATTAGACAAACAAATCACTCTTCAAGGAACGAGCAAAGGGACGCTGGCCAGGATCATAGAGCTGCGTATCTGAGTGTGGAGGGACTGACCTAAGCAGAACCGGGGAGGGGGAGAGGAGCTTCCTGGGCGGGAGAGGAGCTTCCTGGGTGGCCAGCAAGCCCTGCCCCGGCAGTCCGTGGAGGGAACTGCCATCTGCCCCTAGTCAGGTTTGACCCAGAAAGAGAGCAGCACTAGGGTGGATCACCTGAGGTCAGGAGCTTGAGACCAGCCTGGCCAATATGGTGAAACTTCATCTCTACTGAAAATACAAAAAGTAGCTGGGCATGGTGGCGGGTACCTGTAATCCCAGCTACTTGGGAGGCTGAGGCAGGAGAATCACTTGAACCCGGGAGGCAGAGGTTGCAGTGAGCTGAGATCGCGCCATTGCACTCGAGCCTGGGTGACAAGAGCAAAACTCAGTCTCAAAAAAAAGAGAAGAGACATTTTAGAAAATATTGCCATTGGGGTAATGTGCCTCTGACATTCCCATTGTAATTTAGCTTATATTCTCTATGAGAGCTTTAAAGTAGATTCATTATTTATTTTAATTGAAAAAAAAAAAAGAAAGAGAGCAGCACTCGGCTGCCAGTGAATGAAGGGTCAGGCAGGGAGGAAGTGACCCCAAACCTCTGGGGATGGTGGGCTGCCGTCAGGAAGTGCCTGTGGCCTCTGCACTTCCCCAGTGGAGCTGGGGATGGTGCCCCACTAACCTGCTGGCCGGCCTTGCCGTCCAGGGTTACAGGGCAGAAGAAGGGCTAATAGCTTAGCATTGGAAGTCCTAGATTTGCCTCTGAGCCTCACGCAAAACTAACTCACACCTGAGTCTGTTTTACCACCGGGGAGTTGGTCGCTCAGTTTGCCTGGGACCCTCACAGTGAACGTTCTCGTGCCCCCACATAATCATCCATCACACTTCTTTCACTTCCAAGAGTCTCAGCTCAGACAGTAAATAACGTCGTCACTAAAAGTAGTAGCATACCCCTTACGGAGTTTCTGGGAGGACTGCACGAGAGGGTGGGTGTGACTGTGCCCAGCACCGCCTTTGGCCCATGAGTGCCACAGGTGCTCACAGGACATGCAAAGCCATGCTGTGCGTGGCCTGCGGAGCCCACAGCACCCTGCCCACGCTGCCTGCATCCTGGGTGCTGCTGCGCCACTGCACCTGCTCTGGGCCTGCCTTCTCCTCCCCCACTCCCTACACCATGGCTGTCTGCGCCTGAACTGAGCAATTCATAGCCACAGTGAAGGCCCTGCGGAGAGTGCGTCTCCTGGCCCCGGATGAATGCTCTCCTGTCCTGGCCACACAGGTAATCAATGGCCGGGGCCATCCAGGGAAACACTCCCTTATCTCACCCTGGCAAGCCTCCCTCTTCCTCTTTTTGAGAGATGGACAGCGGGCCCATCTGGGAGCCGTGGCCACCCATCACAGAGCCTTCACCGGGAGTGATGGATGGAACTTCTTCTCTTTCCAAAGAGAAATTCCACAGGGCGAGCCTCTCCCCTAGGCTTTGCCTGCCTCCCTGTGAGGAAGCATGAACTGTGGGAGCTTGAAGGAAGCTGTTGTGCCAAAGTTTTCTTCCACAGATGAGGAAGAGTGGTTCAGAGAGGAAGGGCGGGCACAGGGCCACAGAGCTCCAGGCGTAGAACCCCGGGCAGCACGCGCACCTCTTCACACTGGGAGCTTGGTGGGAACCTGAGCAGTTGTAAGAGCAGCAGGAGGAGCACGGAGCCCAGTCGGAGTAGGAGGGAGCACTCCAGCCCTGCTCCGGAAGGGCTCCCCAGCAGCCTGCACCCCTCTATCCCATCCCTGTGAAGCCCCTGTCCACACCTTGTTATGCTAGGAGCTGACCCAGTGTTCTGCCTCTACCGTGTAGCCATGCAACATACACGCACGTGTACGTACACACAGTGCACCCTGCGGTGTGAGAGACACGCTTCAGATTTCTCAAGTGCTGTTATCTGAAATGCACTTTTAACCTGGCTCCCCTGCAGGCACAAGACCTTCTCCACTCTGCCTGGAGCACAAGCAGGTGCTGCCAGGGATGTCGTTCATAGGGAACAGGGTCCAGGGTCAGGGCCTCGAGGCCTTCAAAGAGGTCCCAATAGACAAGAGCAGGCAGGGCCCCACACAGTGTGGGGAAGGGGGCCCCAAAGCTCTGGGACTGCCAGGCCTCAGGACATGGGCCAGTCTCTAGCCTAGAGCAAGGCATCTGCTAGAAACCGAGAGGGACCACCGGAGAAGGAAGGGATGTCTTGGGAGCAGGTGTCAGGAGCACAGGGTGCCTTCGTCCCTCTGCTGCCTGGCTCCGGCCCCTCTGGAACAGGAGGTAGAGTGAGCAGAGCCCACAGGGAGCAGACAACCCTGGCCCCCAGCTCAGCCATGCTGCTCCCCCACCATGGACCAATGGCAAATCATCTAACCTCTCTCAGAGCTACTCCCGTGCTCAATATTCCTGCACAGACTGTTGTAATCTGGAGCAAATGCTGTTGCCCAGGCCCTGCGAAAGGGCCAGCTCTGAAGGTCACCATCTCCCATCCTGCTCCTCAGCTAACGCACCCCTGCCCGTGTCTCAGAGGTGCTCAGAATATATTTGCTGTATGAATAAATTGACTCAGCCCAATAATAGAACAGTTCTTCAATTTCCGTGCTTCTGTTTTCTCCATCTGAACACTCGTGTCTTTCATTGGTCCTGCTAATTCCTCAGCCATTTTCTCACTGAGTACAGCATCTCCCCCACCCTCTTTATCATCCCACTTGCTAAGTCTCTCCTCTGTGTCTCCGAACTTCTCTGTTGTATTCCTTTTATTTTTATTTTTCAGAGATGGGATTTCACTCTGTCACCCAGGCTGGAGTGCAGTGGCATGATCATGGCTCACCACAGCCCTGAATTCCTGGACTCGCGTGATCCTCCCGTCTCAGCCTCCCAAGTAGCTGAGACCACAGATGCCTGCCATCACACCCAGCTAATTTTTTTAAAATTTTAATTTTGTGGGCAGATGGGGTCTCGCTCTGTCTGAGAGTTAGGCTGGTCTCGAACTCCTGGCCTCAAGGATCCTCCAGCCTCAGCCTCCGAAAGTGCTAAGATTACAGGTGTGAGCTACTGCACCCAGCCTTCTGTTGTATTTCTCATCTCGTCTCCCCATGCCACAGCCTGGGTGATGTCCTCTAACCAATCTCCTCTTCACTTGTGATTTTCTTCACTGTATTTCACGAGCTGTTGAGCTCACCTGTTCAGGGCTTCATTTTAGCGTTACCCATGTTATTTTCAGACGTCCATTTCTTCAAACCTCCTTGTTCTTGTATCATAATGTCTTGTTCCCCCTTTAGGGTTTGTGCTCCTCCCAGCTCCTTAATAACCATCATTATTACTCTTCCATTGTGCCTCATTACCCTCAGCGCTTAGAGTCCGGTACTCCTGCTTCTTGGGCTGCTGAGCTGAGTTCATAAAGAAACACATGGGGTCCGGCTCAAGCTGTATTGTGAGCTGGTAATCATCAAGACTTTCTTCTCAACATAACTCCTACAAGACTTAAGTGTTTTGTTGATTTATTCGCAGCACCTTGAGGTATCCCAGGCCTGAGACTGATTCCTACGATCATTCTCTGCTTGGAACTTCTGGCCCCACCTGGAAAGTGTCAGCTCCAGCTCCAAAGCAGCTCACAACAGAGGCTCAGGACACCGCTTTCTCACAGGAAAGTTTCCCCCACCAGAATCCCAGGCGGAGCTGTGCCATCCTGCTGTATCCTGGGGATTCCCTTTCCATTTCCTTCCCTGAGTAGACTCAAGCCCTCCCCTCCCATCCCGGCATGATAAGAGTCCAAAGCTTTCACACATGTGCACGCATACACAAACATGTGCACGTATGTATGCACACACACTCATGCACAGGCATGCAGACACACATGTGTGCACACACGGTCACTGAGCATTATCTCCCGCTCCCACAGTGCTGGCTCTTAGTGACTTTTTACTGCTGGCATCTGGAGTTTTGAAATTCTTTCTTGTGTCTTCACCTGTACATGTAAAGCATGTGTGTAAGGTCATCTATTCAACAAATCTGTAAGCTTGTTTGGGGAAAGACCCGGCCCTTGCCCCATGGGCCCTGGGGCTGGCACCAGAAGTCACACTGTGTTCTATGGGTGCAATGTGCTTTGTGCCCCTTTCAGCTGCCCACAGAGCAGGGCTTTGGCTCCCCAGGGTCTCCCAGGCCTCTTTGTTGCCATCTGATGGTCATTGAGGGGACACTTGAGCCCAGATCTCCCACTGTGTAGGAAGAGAATGGAGACAGGGTACACAGGGCCAGCTTGGCACAACTGTCACTTAGAACATTGGCCCTTGGGCACACCCAGCTCTCCCTGCAGCCTGAACCCCTGATCCCAGCATCAGGACCTGGCATCCAGGGTGGTTGGCAGCCAGTCCACGACACACAGCCAAACAAAAGCAGCATGGCAGAGCACCTCGGCCCCTGCCTGGGAAGCAGAGTGTGCATGCCCTCCCGGGCCGGAACCTGAGCTGACTCTGCCCGGTTACACCTTGGCCTTCAGGCAGGGTCTCCTGCTGACCCTCCCCGACCTGTGGGCTGGCCTGGTGCGCTGCACGGCTGCTCTCTGCCAGCCCCAAGCCTCGGGAGGATGTGCCCGCAGTGCTCGGGGCCTCCGGGCCAGCCCCTGTGCCCTCAGCAGCAGCCCCTCACAGCTCTGCAGTGCAGCAGAATGGAAAGTGCTTCCAAGGCAGAGCCCGTGCAGGGTCCCAGGCAGCCAAACAAGCCCCGAGAGCACAAGCACACGAGACCACTGGGCCCAAGCCACCCTCCTCCCAGGCGGCAGGAGGACTACACAGGCCCTGCAAAAGGGCCAGCTCTGAAGGTCACCATCTCCCATCCTGCCCCTCAGCTAATGCACCCATGCCCAGGGGCAGCCCAGCCTCGCCTGGGGGAAGGGTGCCCCCTCGGCCCTGACCGCAGAGGAGCAAGCCTTTTGCACCCTGACTTTCTGCCCCATGGCCCACCGTGAAAATACCCTGAGAGGCACGGGGACAGTGCTCGGTTCCTCCTACACCAAACTGCTTAGAGGAGGTCTGGGCAGAGGAGAGAAGTGGGAGATGAGTGCGCTCTGCTAGCCCGAGTGGTCCCTGGGACAGCCTGGAGCTAATCCGCTGAGTCTCCCCTGCACCCAGCCTCAGCCTGGCCCTCCAGCACATGCCAGCCTGCTGGCTTGGCACACACAACCCATGTCCATCGCTTGTTCCAAAGGAGAGGAGAAAGGCCCCCCTGCCTTCCTAATTCCTCACTCCCTCCTCCCTTCCTTCCGCTGCCTCCGAGTTCATTCACCCATGGTTCATTTATTCATCAACTCTGCAAAGCCCTCTCCATGCCAGGAGAGGCCCTGGACCCTCAGGAAACAATGAGAGGTCACAGGCCTGCTTTGAAAAGCTGCAGTTCAGGAGAGAGCCAGGCACGTAAACAGACGTTCCCACGGATTTGTCCTAAATGTCCCCAAAAGAAGCCCATGGGCAGGAGCCGCCAGCCAGTCTGGGAGGGGCCGCCTGAGCTGGGCCTGAAGTGGTCAGGGGTGTCAGCACAGGAGGGCAGGAAGAGGGTCCGGCAGACTGGGACAGACAGCGCCGGTCACCGAGGAGGGGCTCAGGGGTGTGGACTCTCACAGCAGCCGAGGAGGGTGAACTTGGTCCCGGGAGCAATGGGGAGCCAGAGGAGGGCCCTGAGTGAGGCAGCTGCAGGGGTCAGATGGGTCTTAGCAAGGTCACTCCCCTGCAGGTGGCTGCACTGGAGGTGGGGGGCTGCAGAGGCCATGGCCTTAATCTTGGGGGTGCAGTGAGGGCCAGGACACAGGCAGAGGCTGTAGGGAAGGAAACCAGACGGTGAGCTGAGGTCACAGAGCAGCAGAATCCAGGACCTGGCAGCCCGGGGATGTGGGGGAGAGGGAGGAGGTGAGGACGGCCCTTGGGACATGGCCAGCTCTTGGTGATGGACAGCAGGAGAGGCCCAGGAAAGGCTCTTCCATGCAGCAGCGAGGCCTCTGCATGCTTCCACGCAGACCAGCCCAGGCCTGCTCCCCAAGGCCAGCCCCGTGTGAGGCCAGGGCAGGACCAGGCAGGCTCTCGGCAGAGAGGATCCTCTGCAGCACCCTGGAAGGGCCAAGGCCAGCCCCGTGTGAGGCCAGGGCAGGACCAGGCAGGCTCTCGGCAGAGAGGATCCTCTGCAGCACCCTGGAAGGGCCAAGGCCAGCCCCGTGTGAGGCCAGGGCAGGACCAGGCAGGCTCTCGGCAGAGAGGATCCTCTGCAGCACCCTGGAAGGGAGGAGGGATGCAGGAGGAAAGCTCATCCATTATTAATTCCTCCTGGAGACTCTGGGGCCTCCGAAGCCAATTGCATTATTTAAAACTGGCTTAAATTTGGCCCAGAACACAGAGCTTCATCTCTCGTTGATAGCCTCCCCCTTTCCAAGGAGGCATCCTCAGGAGAGATGCTGAGCTTCCAGTGAAGAGTCAGGCCTGCACCTCTGCTGCACAGCTTGTGCACCACCACACACACCACATCACATCCCCTGCCCGGCTGCCAGATGCACCCAGCCATTCACCCCTCCTTCAGCCTCGGGGCTCACAAACAGAGTATAGGACATGCATTTCCCGTGGCCTTCGGGCAGAAATCCAAGGGATCTGAGTTTCTCTGGTTGACCGCCCTGAGTTGGACAGTCCTGGCACTGTCATGGGCGTCACTGGGCAGAGGGACTGGCCTGTCCCCTAGAAGCAGCAGCTCAGGTAGCTGCATCCTAAGAGGACTGAGGTCTCAGCCTGGGGAAGAAGGACAGAGCCAGGAACTGGTTGCTATGGAGATTTGTTCCCCAGCAAGGGGAGTAGTTGGGGCTAACCTTGAAGGATTTCACCATGAGAAAGAGGAAAACAGACACAGATACATACATGCGATGTGAAATCTGACCTTTCCCTGGGAGGCTGGGGAGGAGAGACCTGCCAGAATAGACACTATGCGGACGGGGAGGGAAGAGGGGAAGACAGTGGCGGTGGGGGAGGAGGGTGGGGAACGGAGGAGTGTGGGGGAGGAGGGTGGGGAACGGAGGAGGGTGGGGGAGGAGGGTGGGGAATGGAGGAGGGTGGGGGAGGAGGGTGGGGAACGGAGGAGGGTGGGGAACGGAGGAGGGTGGGGAACGGAGGAGGGTGGGGAACGGAGGAGGGTGGGGACCAAGCAGACCACACTCACTGAGTGCCTGGTGAGTGCCACTCACTGATATCAAAGCCAAGTGTGTTTATCCCATTTGGCCCTCACCTAAGCCCTGTGAAGAAGGTGCCTCTAGTCCCACTTTACAGATGAAGACACTGAGACCTTGCGGGACTTGCCCAGAGCCTCAGATCAGTCAACGCTGGGGCTGGAATCCAGGTTTCTCTGACTCTGAAACTCCTATTCATGCTCCTCCTGCGGGATCCTGCAGAACCACCCCCTGAGCCGGTCAGCTCTCTGGGAGGCAGAGGCTCCAGGCCCGCCAAACAAGCCGAGCAGACGAGACTCCTCATTCATATGGTGCTGCTGCCCAGACCCCCGCAGCCCTCCACCATCTGTGAGACGGTGCTCCCAGCCAGCATGGAGGTCTTGGGCTCTGGTCCCCACCCACATCCACAAGACATCTCCCATTCCCCACCCCGCCTCTCCACGGGCGTGCACGGCCCTGCCCCAGGGTTCTCCTCTCTCACCTGCCCTCAGCTCTAGGCTGGCTGCCCCTCTGCAGACCTCTCCTTCTTTTCCAAAGCCTCTCCCAAGTCCACCTCCAGGATCTGTCCCTGAGCTCTGTAGCTACTCTGGCTCTGTGGGAGAGCTCCGTGTGCGTGTTCACCTCTTTTCTGAGAATTCCTGCTAAGGACTCAGAGTAAGGAGGGCCGGGTGCTCACATCCGCAGGACCAGAGGAAGCCGCTGGTAGGACAGGGCTCTGCACAGTGGGGTGGTGAGCAGAGGGCAGGCCGGCCTCTGAAGAATCCAGGCAGCAGCTGCTGTGAGCTGAGGGCCTTTCCAGCCCGAGAGCCACTGCATCAGCAGCGGCTAACTTGGCCCAGGACTGCCTGCAAGGCAGGAGCTACAGACTCTGGGCCGTGTGGACTTTGTCTTACTCGGTTTCTGCATCCTAGTTGAAACATTTAAGGCAATCTATGCCCACAGAGTATCAGGACAATGATAAGTAATCAGCACTATTTTTCTAGATAAAAGATAAACTGCCCTGGGATCCCCAAGGCCTGGAGTCTCAGAGGCACCAGAGCTGTCCCAGAGGTCTTGTTGCTCTCATCAAAGCCTTTGTGTCATCCACAGAGTTCAGTTCTCACCTGGGCTCAGTGCTTGAGATTTAGAAACTTGTGTCTCAAGGGACAGAAGCAAGCTACAGTGTGGCCGTAAGTTCCGAAAGCACAGGTAACGGTAGGTAGTAAATGGCTTTGATATTACAGCACGAGATAGACTGGATGGTGACACAGGCTATGCTCTAGGTGTTATCTTGCATTCACGATGTGTAGTGCAGGGCGCAGCGCAGAATTGCAAGGAGCATGTTGCAACCTGGTGAACCTCCCCAACACCACCGCACATGCATCTGTGAGACATTGTCACATACGATTCGGGTCACCTGTTTTCAAAAATATATCTGTGCCTATACCATTCCAGAAGAAATCCTCAAGGGGGTTAAGAACTGGGGGCATCCAGCCTCCTCTACCCAGCCACTACCCAATCCAGGCTGGGACTTCTCCATCCTCCAGCCACCCGCAGTCTCTGGCCCCTCTGCTGTGGTGTGTGGCCCTCAGACTTGAGCAGAGACATCCTGAGCGGCCTCTCCCTAGCCTGTCCAGTGCAGGTGAGTAGTGACTGGCCACTAAACATGGCCACATAAAGGAATAGACAGCTATGTTTCTGCAACTAACGGCCACATCACAGCTCAGTCCAAGGGGGAATTGATTTACTTAGTTCAAGTTGTAGAAAGGGAAAGGCCAGAAGGGTAGATGCGGCCTCAGCGGGGGCTGCATGCAAGGCTTGATTCAGATCTCTCTCCCCATCTCTCTCCCTCTTCCTTCCTGTCTCTTCCTGTCTGTCTCCCTCTCTCTGTCTCTGTCTCTCTCTCTCTCTCACACACACACACAGACACACACACACACACACACACACACACACAGCTTCTTGCTCCCTGTGGGCCAGCTGTTGTCCCTGCGAGGCTGCACCCTGGCAGCACATCCTCACACACCCAGAGCAGACAGCAGAGAAGCCTCCTCCACCAGCTCTGGTTAGAAAATGCCAAGGGGGGCCTGGGATTGGTCCCAGACTGGTTCACTCTTGTCCCTGGATGGGTCAGGCCAGGCAGGAGCAGGGGCACTGGGGTGGGTGGTGCTACCATGTGCTCCCCACATCAGAAGGGAGCACGCTGATCAGCGACCCCCACCCCAAACCATGCAGTTGGCAAAGAGGGACCCTTCCTCTAAAGGAAAGGGTGGGGTCTGACTAGCCCCAGCAAGAAATGTGTGCTGCAAGAACCTTTCCATAGTACAAATGGCTCTGACTGGCAAAGGCAGACCACCCCCGAGAGACCCCCACTGGGCTTCTTTCAAAACCACGCAGTTCAGGTGGAAGAACATCTACAGTCTTCAGGAGGCTGAGCCACACTCATGTGGAACTCAGCTGGGCACACAGCCTTCTCGATACTGTTCTTGAGTCCGGTGCCTCCCAGTGACACTGACTCACCGAACACCCTGCCCTGTGTCACACTGTGTAGGGGCCACGATTTAGCAAATGAAACGACAGGACACCGAACTAAACTGGAATTTCAGATAAACAGCAAATAACATTTTAGTACAAGTGTGTCCCATGCAGTATTGGGGACATATCGTACTAAAAAGTTCTTCCTTGTTTATCTGAGATTCAGATTAACTGGGCAGCTTGAGCTGTAGCTGGCACCCAATCCCGAGCCCTGGGCTCGCCTGGGCCTGCTCGTCTGGGACTCTGAACCTGGCGTGCTCTTTCTCTGTCAGTGGCACTGCATTGGGAAAAGGAGAATTTTCTTCTATTTGACATATTCTGATCCTCTTGCTAAAGGATGCTCCCCTTTAAAATCACAGGTATTGAAGAGACAAGAGTATTTTCTACTGAATATTTTATACTCACCAAATAAAACACAATGTAATCTAAACATGGTTATAAAAAATACCTTCACACTTATTTCAAAAAGTCGTTTACGCCACAAATGACCCAATTTAAAAATGGGCAAAGGACTTGAGTAGACATTTCTCCAAAGGAGATGCACAAATGGCCAGTAAGCACACGGAAAGACCTTCTGCATGACTAGTCATGAGAAAATACAAATCAAAGCCATGAGGGATCACCTTATGCCCATTAGGATATTATCAGAAAAACGAAAACTAGTAAGTGTTGGTGATGATATGGAGAAATTGGAACACTTGTACCTTGCTAATGAGCATATAAAACTCTACAGCCTCTGTAAGAAAAAGTACAGTGGTTCCTCCAAAAATTACACTTAAAACTATCACATGATCAAGGAATTCCACTTCTGGGTATATACACACAAGAACTGAAAGCAGGGACTCAGACAGATATGTGCACCCATGATGACAGCAGCTTTATTCTGGGTATATACACACAAGAACTGAAAGCGGGGACTCAGACAGATACGTGCACCCATGACCACAGCAGCTTTATTCACAATAGCCAAAACAGCAACCCAGGTGTCCATGGATGGGTAAGTGGATAAGCCAAATGTGGTCTATGCGTATCGTGGAACATCAGGCAGCCCCATAGAGGAAAGAAATCCTGACACCTGCTACCACACAGTTGAAACCAGAGGCCATTGTGCTGGTGAATAAGCCAGTCAGGAAAGAAATACTCTATGGTTCCACTTATGAGAGCTACCCAGGGTCGTCAGATTCATAGAGGTAGAAAATAGAACAGTGGGTATCAGGGACTGGAGGCAGGGGAAAACAGAAAGTTCATATTTAATGGGTGCAAAGGTTTCATTTTACAAGATGAAAGAGTTCTGGAGATGGATATTGGTGATGATTGCATAATCATGTGAATGAACTTAATCTCACTGAATGACTTAAAACCGGTAAAATGCTAAATTTTATGTTATGTATATTTTCTCACAATAAAACAATTTGAAGAGGAGTATTTCACTTACTTCCATCCCTTTGAACAATATCAATGCAGATGTTTTACATCCTCTGAAGAGCTGGGCACATATATATATCACTTTTTTTTTTCCAAGACAGAGTCTCACTCTGTTGCCCAAGCTGGAGTGCAGTGGCACGATCTCAGCTCACTGCAACCTCCACCTCCCAGGTTCGAGTGATTCTCCTGCCTCAGCCTCCAGAGTAGCTAGGAGTACAGGCATGCATCATCATTCCCAGCTTATTTTTGTATTTTTAGTAGAGACGGGGATTTCCCCATGTTGGCCAGGCTGGTCTCAAACTCTTGACCTCAGGTAATCTGCCCGCCTCGGCCTCCCAAAGTGTGGGATTACAGGCATGAGCATATATCACATTTTACTCAATCCTGAATCTATGCAGGCCTTCATTTGTGTACTCGATTTGCAGAATATATCCTTGCCCCCATACACTCATGTGCGGTTTTGTCCATGTTCATGCCATTGCTTAACAAAACGAATAAATAAAGACAGTGTCTCTTTCTCAGGCGGGATTTGCAGAACATGGTTTCAGGTAAAGGAGGGACGAGCCACTCAGGGCAGTGCCCTGCTCAGAGCCGGCGGTGCTCTGCTCTGCTCCAGTGACCCGCAGAGAGATGGCTGTGCACAAACAGGGTGTGTGCACAGAAGAGGGGTCAGGGCAGTAAGAGATCTAGAAACCCCTTCTTATGGGGCCTGGGAAAAAGAGCACGAAGCTGGGTGTGGCTTCAGAGGAGAGGTCAGTGGTCTCGGAACATCCGAGGAGTTGCTATGCAGAAGCCTGATTCGATTCATTTCACATTTCTCCAAACGACAAGCTCCACCCTGTTTAGAGTTCTAAGAACTGCTATCAATCATGCCACGTGCAGACATATACGCCTCTTTGTGCGTAATGAGCCCCCTGGCTCTCGGACAGGCCAAAGGGATGTCAGTGCTCAAGGCAGCATGGGACAGCGGGCGCTTCTCACTTTGGGTGAGAGCTTGGGGTAGAATTCTTCTCAGTCCCTTCAGAATCATAGATTCCAGGACACGACCCACGGAACGCCTGCTGCACTGACATCACCCTGTGAGTTCATCTATTTTGTTAGGCATCCAACGTTAAGGCATGGCGACTCTTGTTTCTTTGTTCCAGTCCCACGACTCCTTGGACAGAGCCAGCGATCCCTGCTAACCACCCTCCCAGCAACTGAACCGTGTTTCTGAGGCACCATTCAGTGCCCAGCACTATGCCAGATGCTCCGACAAGCTGGCCTGTAAGACATGTTCCCGCCTCTAATGGAACTGACATTCAGTGGAGGAAATTCTTAGCAAAAATGTCTGGCACATGGTTGATGCTCAATGATGATGACTTAGTTGGATTAATTACACAATACAGGATTAATTATACAGGATAATCATTAGGCTCAAACTCAACAGGGTTCTCAAGGAAGCAAAGGGATCCAATTTAGTGTATATTAGTCATGGTACGTTTCAAGAAAGAAATGGCACTTGAGCTAGGCCTGGAAAATTCAGAAGGAAATAGCAGGTTAAATAATGGGCAAGCCCCATTAGAGGTGAAACAGAACATTTTAAATACCAGTTACTGGTGCTGGGCATTGAGCTAAGTCCTCTACACATTATTCCGTTTAATCCTCACGTAGCCCAATGAGATCAGTGTCGACACCCATTTTGTAGTCAGGAAATCGAGGCCTAAAGATGTATGCAGTTCACCAATGGCCACATGGCCAGCAAATCACTGGGCTTAGATTTGAGCCCTGGGTGGAAACCGCTACACAGTTGGCCCCTCCTAGGCTGGGGGCAATTAAGAGCAGTCTGTGCAGAGACAAGGTGGCTCTGAGAAGATGGGGAACAAGGTTCAGGAGGGAAAGCAGGCCTCGGTTAGGGGCCTTGGGATCCAGGCAGAGGAGGTGCCACAGTCAGCAGCAAGAGCCGCCGCAGGGTCCTGAGGCGGGAGCCGGCCCGGTTCTCACTGTGCCTCCCCGCGGCCGGGCGGGTCCTCACTGTGCCTCCCCGCGGCCGGCCCGGTTCTCACGGCGCCTCCCCGCGGCCGGGCGGGCTTCACGGCGCCTCCCTGCGGCCGGGCGGGTCCTCACTGTGCCTCCCCGCGGCCGGGCGGGTCCTCACTGTGCCTCCCCGCGGCCGGCCCGGTTCTCACGGCGCCTCCCCGCGGCCGGGCGGGTCCTCACTGTGCCTCCCCGCGGCCGGCCCGGTTCTCACGGCGCCTCCCCGCGGCCGGGCGGGCTTCACGGCGCCTCCCTGCGGCCGGCCCGGTTCTCACGGCGCCTCCCCGCGGCCGGGCGGGCTTCACTGCGCCTCCCTGCGGCCGGCCCGGTTCTCACGGCGCCTCCCCGCGGCCCGGCGGGTTCTCACGGCGCCTCCCCGCGGCCGGGCGGGCTCTCACGGCACCTCCCCGCGGCCGGCCCGGTCCTCACTGCGCCTCCCCGCGGCCGGGCGGGCTCTCACGGCACCTCCCCGCGGCCGGGCGGGTCCTCACTGTGCCTCCCCGCGGCCGGGCGGGCTTCACGGCGCCTCCCTACAGCCGGCCCGGTTCTCACGGCGCCTCCCCGCGGCCCGGCGGGTCCTCACGGCGCCTCCCTGCGGCCGGGCGGGTCCTCACGGCGCCTCCCTGCGGCCGGGCGGGCTCTCACGGCGCCTCCCCGCGGCCGGGCGGGTCCTCACTGCGCCTCCCCGCGGCCGGGCGGGTTCTCACGGCGCCTCCCCGCGGCCGGGCGGGCTCTCACGGCGCCTCCCTGCGGCCGGGCGGGCTTCACGGCGCCTCCCTGCGGCCGGGCGGGTTCTCACTGCGCCTCCCTGCTGCCGGGCCAGCCACCCTGCATTCCCAGAGCACCTCCCCGTGTCAGAGCCAGAACATCCCAGAATGGACAATGCCAGACAGCTCGTTTCTCTCCCTCCAACAATAAACAAGATAACCACTTGTCAGTCCTCCCCCTGGGGCCACCGATCAGGAGGAAAATCCCACAGTTTCCTGCAATGGCTGTGTTCCCCCGGCCTTCTAGCAATTTCAGGAAGCATGAAAGACTTTACTCATCAGGACCCAAAACCAATCTGCCTTTTCCTCCAGCTTCATCCATCACTATCTTTACCTGCTGCTGGGGGGGTGGGAAGGGAGAGGAAGGAAACACCCACCTTCCTTCCATCCCCACTCTCTGCTGGCCTGCAGCCCTCCAAGGCGCTCCTATCAATTGGATCAAAGGTCACTGGCTTAGAAGTGAGCAGGTGTTTCCCACGCCTTCAGCTATTAGGAGCCCTGCGGGGACTGGAGCCGGCTGCCCTGGGGAATCTGCAGGTGCAAGTGTGAGTGCGGGATGCAGGACCCTCAGGGCAGGCACTGGAGCTGGGCCAGAGGCGAGAGGGGCTGAGCAGCAGTTCCAGCAAGCACCGAGGACATACGACAGGACAGGCACACCCGTATTCAAGGAGAGACAGGCAGCACTTGTGTCTAACACATGCCTGCCATTAGCACCCATGACCAACATCCCGGGGCAAGTGTACACGAACTGCACCCCTGTGCACACAGCAGATCCACACAAGGACAAGCTTGCGCTCCTCCTGATTTATAAACATGTTTACCCGACCGCTCACTCACTGCCTGTCCCATCAGCCACACTCACTCACTGCCTGTCCCATCAGCCACACTCCTCATCAGTGCCTGTGCTCCTCAGATGGGTGCTGACTCCCTCTCGCTCTTTCTTTTTATGTCAGCAAATGCCACCACGTCCACAAGAAAGCCACAATGCCCGTGGCTCTGATCCAGTGTGTGTGATGGTGCCCACACAGGGAGTGGTCACAAGTACCCCAGTGTTTGTGTGTGTCTGTGTGTGTGCTTCTGTGTTTGCAGGTGTCTCCGCATGTATGATTGGATCTGTGTGTCTGTATCTGTGTGTGTCTCTGTGTAGTATGTATGCGTACATGTGTCTGTATGTGTGAGTCTGTGTGTGTTATCTGTGTGTGTGCATGTGTCTGTGTGTGTGTGTGAGCTGGTCTGTGCATGTGTGTGTGTGAGCTGGTCTGTGCATCTGTGTGTCCGTGGGTGTGCTTGTGTGTGAATGGATCTGTGCATGTGTGTCTGTGTGTGAGCAGGTCTGTGCATGTGTGTGTGTGAGCTGGTCTGTGCGTGTCTCTGTGAGCTGGTCTTTGGGTGTCTGTGTGTGAGCTGGTCTGTGCACATGTGTGTGAGCTGGTCTGTGCGTGTCTGTGTGTGAGCTGATCTGTGCGTGTGTGTGTGAGCTGGTCTGTGCATGTGTGTGTGTGAGCTGGTCTGTGCGTGTCTCTGTGTGAGCTGGTCTGTGCATGTGTGTGTGTGAGCTGGTCTGTGCGTGTGTGTGTGAGCTGGTCTGTGCATGTGTGTGTGTGAGCTGGTCTGTGCGTGTCTCTGTGTGAGCTGGTCTGTGGGTGTCTGTGTGTGAGCTGGTCTGTGCACGTGTGTGTGAGCTGGTCTGTGCATGTCTGTCTGTGAGCTGGTCTGTGCGTGTCTCTGTGTGAGCTGGTCTTTGGGTGTCTGTGTGTGAGCTGGTCTGTGCGTGTCTGTGTGTGAACTGGTCTGTGCGTGTCTGTGTGTGAGCTGATCTGTGCGTGTGTGTGTGAGCTGGTCTGTGGGTGTCTGTGGGTGTGCATGTGTGTGTGTGAGCTGGTCTGTGCGTGTCTCTGTGTGAGCTGGTCTGTGGGTGTCTGTGTGTGAGCTGGTCTGTGCACATGTGTGTGAGCTGGTCTGTGCGTGTCTGTGGGTGTGCATGTGTGTGTGTAAGCTGGTCTGTGCGTGTCTGTCTGTGAGCTGGTCTGTGCATGTGTGTCCGTGGGTGTGCCTGTGTGTGAATGGATCTATGCATGTGTGTCTGTGGGTGTGCTGGTCTGTGCATGTGTGTGTCCATGGGTGTGCATGCCTATGGACTCCCAGCTCCATGTCACCACATTCTGCCCCTCCCTGGTGCTAACCTCGGCATCTGCAAAGTGAGCACAGACGTCGGGTCTCCCTGGGGGCCACCCCCTCCTACTCCCTGGGCAGGGCCTCTTCCTCCAGGATCTGGAGGTAGCCTGTAACCCACAGCCTCCAGAGAAGGATCTGTCTCCCTGCTCCACCCTCACTCCAGGCCCCACTGCTTGCTCAGTGTGGAAGACGCTGCACTCTGTCCACACTGCAGACAGAGCGGATGGACGGGAATCACTCCACAGTCAATGCAATGGAGAAACGGGAATCCGCTGGCCCGTGGGAAGGGGTGGCCAGGGAGAGGAGGGGTCTGCAGTGCTTACAGTTCTGGGTGGACTGAGGCAGCCCTGGAAATCCCGAGGCAGGAGCGTGGTGTGTGGAGAGAATGACCATTGACAAGGTGAGGCTGGGAGGTGGCACCGGGACTCAGGCCTGGGTAGGGAAGGTGGATGGAAAGCTTTTACAGAAAAGAGACAGAAAAGGGTAAGTGTGAAACAAGGAAACACTCCAGTGAAACAGATACAGTGGCTGAAGTCACCACAGCAGCATTGAGAGACCCATAAGGAGAATATCACGTGTCAACGAAAAGCCCACTGGTCACGTCTGTTCACAGCGCGGCGGTGAGCTGTCCTCCACAGGGCTCCACTCAGCATGGGTGCAATTCCAGAGACGCAGGGACTGTGAAGGGCTCACATCTGAAAATGGGGCCCTCTACCTTACCTGTAGAGGAGGGACCCTCTCCAGCCCATCGGCCTTTGGGAGGTGAATCTGTTTGCTGGGACGCAGGATGAACCTCCTGTCTAAGGGGCCTGGCGCTGAGACTTTGGCCTGTGTCTCCGACTCTAAAAGCCTGGTGCTCCAAACACCTGCCACCACGTGCTGCTGGCTTGTTCATCTGCACACCGTCGTCACAGTTCAATGCTCCCTTGAAAATGAGATTTTCCTCTGCGTGGGGCAGGAGTGATGGACCTGTCTGAAAGATGTGTGTCCTTCTGCAAACGAGCCTGCTTTTAATGTAGTTGAGGATAGATTGACAGAGGCAGATGGATGGATGATACAAGATAGATACATAGATGGATGATTGATTGATTGAAGATATATATTGTAACTGGTTTCGGAGAATAGTGTCGTAGTAGAGTAATAGACCAAAAATAATAAAATCATTAGAAACCTAAGAAATAAATGAAAAAATGAAAATTGGCAAGAAAATTAGTGTAAAGAATATTTTTCATTTGGTGGGAATAAATGATTGGCAATGGGTAACTGGCACAGGCAGCGGGAGATGGATGGATGGTGCCAACCTTCACGTCTGCGGGCTGTGGCCTGTAACCAGCTGTTGACAAGCCCCCTGTCACTTAGACCTCCTGACAAGCCTGCGAGGAGACACTCCTATTATCCCATTATTGAGGCACAGAAAGGTTGACCGATTTGTCCAAATCCCACAGCCTGTGAGAAGAAGAGAGAGGACCTCAGCCCAGCTGCTGGAATGAAAAGTCAAAGTTCTTGGCCATTTGGCTGTGCTCCCTCTCCCTGGGGTGGGCAGAGGCAGACAGGACCAATCCACAGGAGCACATGGCACCACACTGGCCTGATTCTTCCAACCCTGCCGTCTCCTGTCACAATCCTCCTAACTAAACCACAAATGTGACAGAAACCTTCCAATCCACATGTGCCAACACAGAGACTCTGATGCCGCCTTAACCCAGAGTTCTGCAAAACAGCAGAGGGGCCAGTGTCCTCTTTTTACCAAAATGGCTCATCTCACAGTCTCACCTTCCCTTCAATCCCAGCCTGCTTCCTGGCTGTGGAGAGAACCTCGTCCTGCTCTTAGTCGAGCTAGTTGCTTTTGCTGTGACTGTTTCCAACTACAGGCCACGCCAGAGGGACAGGGAGGGAAAGGCGAGCACGGAACGCATCCTCCGTGAGGTCCCCAGGAGGCTTCTGTAAAGAAAGAAGTCAGCTTTGGAGCAGGAAGCATCTGCTGTGCTCTGGTAAGCAGCTGTTGGGGGAAGGCCTGGAACCTGCTTTTCGTGCTGGGGCTGCCAGGCCATCCTCCAGCCTCACTCAAGGCAGAATTCAGAAGGTTCTGGGATCTTTCAAATGCAAATGGGCTCCCTCTTTCTGGGCCCAAGGGTGTGCCCTTTGCCCTTAAACCTCCACTGAGCTTATAGATCAAAATGCTTACAGAAGATAAAAGCTAGAGGGAAAGCTAAATCTTAGACACAGGATTCAAACTTTTAGGTATGTAACTGGGGAAACTGAGGCCCAGTGAGGTGAAGTGTCTTACTGAAGGTCATCCCTTCAAGTCGTGCACCCTGGGCTGGATGTTTGGTCCTGCACAGGACCCCTGTGTGGCCTGGACTCATGGGACCCCGCCCCAGAGGGAGCCCTCTCTGCCTCATGAACCTGCCACCCAGCCCTGGGCGACTGGTGCCTGAGCTCATAGCTTACTTCAACATGAGCTTCAAATAATAAGAATCATAATGCAAGTAAGACTTCCTCCAACTGAACACGTAAGTTTTCCAGCCTCTCCCTGGATAACCTGCTGTCTCTGACACCAGCTGACCTTGGCAGATTGCAGAGAACCATGTGGCCTTTCCACTCCAAGCCTGCCCTGCAATGCTCCTCCTGAAAGGGCCAACAGCGCTTCTGCACCCTCAGACCTCCAGGCAGCCCGCAGGATGCACACCCCGTCAGGGCTGGTGCTGCTAGCATGAGTTTCCTCACTGCTGCTGGCCATGTCATCGGAAGTCAGGGGTCCAGACTGCTACGGCGTTCAGTTCTAGATGTTGTCCTTTGGCGTTAGAAATCAGCATGATTCTTGGCAACAATATAGTACACAGTGATTACCAAATGGGGCACCGGGGAAGTAATAGTGATGCTTTCCATGCCAAGCAGGGTGAGAAGCAGGCGGGGGATCTGGGAGAGGAGCAGGAGGGGGTCAGGAGACTGCGTGGTGTTCTGCCATTTTGCCTTCATGACAACCTCCTGAAGTGGGTGCCACTGTCCTGTTTCACAGATGAGAAAACTGAGGCTTAAGAGAAAAAGCAGTGACTGGCCCAGGCACGCACACATCGTGAGGGTGACTCTGGCTTTGAAGCAGCCGGCCTGGTTCTGGTGTGCTCACCGGCTCCTTGGGGCACACACAAGGAATGGCCGTGCAGTGCTACAGTTAAGACCACACATTCCGGGGCAAGACCGGCTGGATGGGAATTCTGCTCTGCCGCTTTGGGCTGTAGGTCCTTGGGCTAGTTGATTAATAACCCCCTATGCCTCGATTTCCCCATCTCTGAAATGGAAATAATAATAGTGCTGCCCTATAGGGCTATTGTAATAAGTATACGTTTGGAAGCAGGCTTGTCACATAGTAAGCTCTACACAAGTGTTACCCATTGCTAGCATTCTGTCTGTATCTCTTCTCCTTACCTCACACGGCCATGTCTCCAAAATCAAACCCTCAGCTGCAAGACCCCTGCTGCCCTGAGGGAACAGGGTCTACAACAAATCAGCTTGTCTACTGAAAGGTGGGGTAGGGTTCTAAGCAAGAGAGGCTGCTCAGGGCAGAAGACACACTTGGTGACAGGCAGGGAGTCCCCCAGAATTAATTGCTCACCACCATGTCACTGCTGGTGACACATTTGCAATTACTGTCTCCCTGGGAGAAAAAACGGCCCATCCTCTCCCAGCTCCAGTCCCCACAGTCTCGGGCCTGATTTTAGTAGGTCTGAGAGGCAGCACCTGCCAGTCCCAAAGAGTGAAATGACCACAAGATAAGGAGATCCTGGGCCTTAAATGACAGGCTGGCTTTTCCGGTCTGTTCCAGTCAGTGACGGGAACTGGGCATGTGCTGGCGTCCTTCCAGTGGGGTCTGTAATTGAGATGGAGCCTCTGGGAGCCTGGGGTGGGAGCACAAATACGAAGCATAGCATTTATTGATGAGGACAAGTCTGGGAGGTAAACCTGAATGCTCTCTGTTCTCACCTGGCCTCAGACTTTTGTCTCAACATGCGTGAGAGCAGACCTGAGGAAAGAAGGAAAATAAACATTGGGTCCCCTGCCGGATTTCCTGGAGACAGGGATAGTCCCTGGACAGGCCCAAACATCAGCTTTGCTTCTGTTGTTTGCATCTGAGCTCAGCCTGTGTCAACATTGTAGAGAACAGAGCATGAGAAGTGCTAAATTTCCTCCACCGGCACACTCCGCAGTGGAGCACATTTTGTTTGCACCACCAAAGTCCTTCACAAACTCTTCATCTGAGGTGTCCAGGATTCCACCAGGCCCCTGTGTCGGCAGAAGCCCAGAGCCACGCGAGTTGTCTTTCTTGGGTTTGTAGCATCCGCCCCAACACAACCTACAGCATAGGTGGGTGAAGGGAACCCCCGGTCTCAGAGTCACAAACCCAAGGTTGTAGACCTACAGATGTCCCTCAACTTAATGACAGGATTATGTCCCTATAAACCCACAATAAGTTGAAAATATCTTAAGTAAAAAATGCAACTAATGCACCTAAACTACCGAGCATCACAGCTTAGCTTAGCCTACATTAATATGCTCAGAGCGCTGACATTAACCTACCATTGTGCAAAATCATCCAACGCGAAGCCTATTACGTAATAAAGTGTTACATATCTCAGGGAATTCTTTGAATACTGTGAAAGCAAAAGGCAGAATGGTTGTGTCGGTAGTACAGTTTCTATTGAACGTGTATTGCTTTGGCACCATTGAAAAGCCAAAGCACTGAAAGTCAAACCGTCATAAGTTGGGGACTGTCTGTAGTTCTGTCAATGACCATGTGTGCCCAGTGGGCACCGGGAGCAAAGCTGTAGCCTCCCTTGAGCATCTCTCCCTCTGAACCTGTTTAAACCCTACAGTGTCCTCCATCCCCGTGACATTGCCCCCAGCCCGGCACGAGCAGAATGAAAGGCTCCTTCTCTGGGTTCCCTGGGCTTCCTCCTCTGGTCCCTCATTGAAACTGCTGTCCCCCTCTCCACTCCAAGCTCCCTGCCAGCAGGAACTGTGTCTCTCCAACCTTATTCTCACTCATGGCACAGCGCTTGGCATGCTGCAGGTGCTCAAGAGATGACTGTGAATGGATGGAGGCGTGCCTCTTGCGGAACAGATGGCTGGGGGCGGAGCCTGGGCACTGTGTCACGCAAGGGGGCCCCCAGAGGTATGCAAGGAGCTGCTGCTTTTGAAGTACTCTCATCTGTTTGGGGAGTTGGGGTTTAGGCAGAAAGAGATGGTGCAAAGCCCAGGCGGCAGATGCCACATGCCCAAAGAGCAGCTCAGGCGGTGACACCACGGCATGCGCGGTGATCAGTGCAGCTCAGGTGATGAGGCCACGGCATGCGCGGCGATCAGTGCAGCCATGAGGGGCTATCAAACCACAAGCTGAGTGACCAGTGCCCTCAAGGATGAGGACAGTGATTTATTCGGGGTCCTTCCTTATTCAACTATGCATACACGTATCCTCTGCTCTGGGAATTAGGAGGAGGACCCAGCAGTGGGGTTAGGGAGGGGCTCAGCTTCAGATGCCAAGAAACAGTTCTGCTTCCTTTAACACACACCCCAGCCTGGGCAACCATGGAAGCCTCCTCCTCCTGTTATCAGTGTTCACTTGCAGAGTTAAGGCTCCAAGGTGTGAAGGGAAAGGGCTC
This sequence comes from Pan paniscus, assembly GCF_029289425.2. Lineage (NCBI taxonomy): Eukaryota > Metazoa > Chordata > Mammalia > Primates > Hominidae > Pan > Pan paniscus. The sequence goes on along the minus strand of NC_073258.2, from coordinate 135,245,544 downwards.
GCCCTGCTTGGAGAAGGGGGAGGCTCTGTGCCTGCCTATGACACTGCCCCTGAGAGACCTGCAAACCTGGTGTCCCAAACTTTTCCTACCACCCAGTCTCTCTGTACGGCTGGAGCGATGGTCCTGTCTATCTAGGGGCTGCCTGCCCTTCAAAGCCAGCTCAGGCCTTACCTCCTTCACAAAGCCTGCCAGGGCTGCACCCCAGAGGCTCTCACCTTCCTCTGAACCCCTCCTCCTTACTGTCTGTCCACTATTGCCACCATTCATTCATTCTTAAAAGTAAGAGTATTTGCAAATAGGAACCATAATATTTTGACTTCCTATTTCCTCTCCAAAGGTAGTGGAGACCAATGGGGAGAAAAAGACACAATTGGGAATCAGTTCCTGCTGTTCTATCCCATAAGCTGGAGACATGGAAGAGAAGGAGGAGGTGCAGGTGAGGGGAGAGGACTGAGAGAGGGCTGCTGTAAGACCAGCTCAGCACGGGAGAAAGGCGGGAGCGCGTCTCCAGGGGGAGGAGGCTCCGGGTGTGCTCCCCATGCCAGGGTCAGGTACCTCCCGGTGATTCCCAGCCCCAAACCCACACGCTGAGTCAGGGGTCTGCATCTGCTGCTCAGCACTGCTGATGCTGGGGCTGCTACGCCGTCATTACCCACCAAGTGTCTGGTTATTTCTGTCTCCAGCAGGAGGACAGACCAGGAGGGGCAGAGTCCAGAAATAGCAAAAGCAATTAGCGGGCCGGCTTCTGAGGGCATAATTACTGTGCAAGAATCAGGCCCTGGCAGGTAACCCTCGGCCTAGTTACCAGGTAGCGAGAGGCAGGGACACCAGCGTGCCCTCCCCAGCCCCAAAGCGGTGCTCGGTGCTGGGTGCGCAGGGTGCAGTGTGAAGGAACGTCAGCGTCCAGGGCGCCTTCTCCCTCAGGGCCCTTGGTGGACCCAGAGCTCTGGGTGGGCTGAGAGGTCCTGCCTGGCACATACTCTGTGCTCTCAAGACAGGCTAAAAGGCCTGGGGGACCCTGGAGGGGAGTGCCAAAGACCACCTACCGTTATCCCCAGGAATCTGTGAAAACCTGGAGGGAATAGTCCCTATCCCCGCCACCTCACCGTCCACCTGCTACCGCCACCTTCTTTGAGTCAATTCCTGTTTGCAGTCCCTGTTAGATTCACGTGCCCTGCCACAGTGTCAAAGTGGTGCTGAGGTGGGGAAGCCGCGCGGGGCAGAGGCGGGAGGGGAGATGGAGCCCAGAGCGTCCCCTCTGTGCCCTCAAAGTCTCACCCTCCTGCCGAGGAGGAAGGACAAGAGCAGCCCTTCAAATCAGTGTTCACGATGTCCGCCCACCACGCTGCAGGATTGAGCGATCTGGGTGTGAAATAAATCAGGGAAGGCTTCCTGGGGGCAAGTGCCTGCAGAGCAAGCCTGACCTTTCCAGCCTCCAGCCCTCCTCAGCCTCACTGCCATGCCCAGCAGTGCCCCTCCCTCCACCGAGCTGCCCTCTTGCTTCTTCAGCCTTCCCAGCCCTCTGGATGCTTTCCCAGGTGCCTGGGACAGAGAGTGGCCTCACCTGCCCAGGTCGGACATCACACCCTCGCTCCGGGCCCCCAGCCCTCTGTGTAGTTGGGCACAGCGGATAGGGTCAGGAGGCGGGAGTGGGAGAGTGTCAAGTTAAGTTCCAGCTCTGCCACAGGGGGATGTGGGGGCTCAGCGAACCCCTAACACACTCAGGGGCCTTGTGTAGACTGGTGGGCGTTGCCAGGACTGTGAAGGCACCTGCCGTGCCCAGCACCTGAGCTCTGGTGTGGTGGGAGCTTCTCCACTTCTGCTCCACCAGGCCCATGCAGGCCAGCCCCGGCTCACTGGCACTGCCCCCAGCAGCCAAATATCCACCACCAGGCTGCATCTTCCCCAGTGGAGACCCAGCACCGCCTCCCTGGAGAGTCAGCCTGCATTGGTCACTGTGCCAACAGCCCTGGCATGGGCACCCCCTCTAGCGAGGAACTCCGGTCCCTGCCCTGAGGCTGCTTCCAGGGACCACAAGCTTCTCAGCTGGGTCCCTGTACCAACTGATGAGGAGAAAACAGCATTTCTCTCTCAACACACAGAGCCGAGAGGCAGCTGCTTGTGGATCCAGCTGGAGCTGGCGTCAGAAACTCTGTCCCTGGGTTCTAGGCCCTGGTTTGCAGTATTCGTGAGGCCCTGAGTGAATCACTTCCTAGCTCTGAATATTAGTTTCCTGTCTATAAGCGGGAGGGCTTCCTCCCACCTGCTCCACAGTGATTGTGAGGAGAGGTAGGGAGAGGCGGATGAAAATCCGTTCTGTGCTTGGGTTTCTCTCCAGCCATCCTCTCTGAGCCTTGAGGGACAGGTGAGAGCTGGAGCTCAGAAAGTGAAGGTAAGTTTCACAAGGCCCACCTAGCCATACCTGGGGAAGAGCACTGGGGCCACCAGCACCCCGGACCCCTCCTCTGCACTGCCCAGCCAGTCTCTGCAGGCTCTGACCCCTTGACCAGGCTGGCCAGCCCCGGCAGAGCCCCGTCCCCTCACACCCACGCGGCAGACACTGTCAATAACGGAGTGCAGGCTCTGACCCCTTGGCCAGGCTGGCCAGCCCCGGCAGAGCCCCGTCCCCGCACACCCGCGCGGCAGACACTGTCAATAATGGAGTGCAGGCTCTGACCCCTTGGCCAGGCTGGCCAGCACCGGCAGAGCCCCGTCCCCTCACACCCGCACATCAGACACTGTCAATAACGGAGTGCAGGCTCTGACCCCTTGGCCAGGCTGGCCAGCCCCGGCAGAGCCCCGTCCCCTCACACCCACGTGGCAGACACTGTCAATAACGGAGTGCAGGCTCTGACCCCTTGGCCAGGCTGGCCAGCCCCGGCAGAGCCCTGTCCCCGCACACCTGCGCAGCAGACACTGTCAATAACGGAGCGCCATGTTTGTCTAATGGATTTATCACTCTTACGAATGCAGCTTCATCAACAAAAGCCGGTGAAAATCGATGTCAAGGCAGCTAAGTGAGCTGCACTTTCCCTCACGGCTTGGCAAGTATTGATAGCCTTTTTGTCCACTTGGTGTTTTGCACCCAATGTGACACTGAAAACAGGAACAAAAATGCCCTTGGCTCTTCTTGCCGACAGTCCCTTGGCTCCGGTTCAGGACAGGGTGCTGGAGCTACGCGCTCCCCATCCAGCCCTCACCGTCCTGCCCTGGAGCAGTGCATCACCTCCGGGGCTTCCTCTCTCCAGGAAAGAAGGGCAGCTCCTCTGCAGCCCCACACGGCTCTCGCTGATACAGGCAAGAACATCACCTGCAGAGCTGGGGAAAGCCACCCACCCTGAGCCGGACCAGAGAGAGGACAGGCGTTTGTTTTCACACGTGCACATGCATGTGTGTGCGGGGGTGTGTGCAGGTGTGTGTGGGTGTGTGCACGTGTGGTTGGTTTGCTAGTTGGTTTCGTTTGGTTTGGTTTTTGGCTGAAGTGGGGATTGGCTGGTTGGGGTTGGAAGAAGATTTTGGAGGAATGTTGGGTGCTTCTTGGCAAAACTGCATTAGGATTTGGAAATAAAATGGGACAGGAAGGCGGCGATGCCTTAGAAGTTGCGCTGGATTTCTGTGTGTTGAAATGTGTCCTGCACAGCTACCTCGGCTTCCTCCTGTGTTCAGTGACTGCTGGGGTGACTCGGGAAGACAGGGAACCATCCAGTGGAATGAGCTCCGGATGACAAGTGCTTAAAATGCTTTCAATTAATTTTGTTTATATATTAATTGCCAATTAAGGGCAAAGCACCATTCCAAGTTCTGGGGAAAATAGGGAGAAGAGGTACAGATGGAGGAGGGCTTCATCATCTGTCTTCTTATTTGACAAGAACTTGTGCCAAGAATTTCCCATATGTTACTTCCAATCCCTACGAGGACCCTCAGACTAGGCATTATTACCCCATTTTAGAGAGATCACAACAGAGGAGTCCGGCTTCCCCAAATCACACAAACAACAAGAGACTAAAATGGGATTTGAATGCAGATTTGCCCACCACCCAAACTCAAGCTCTCTGCACACTGAGACGCAGGAAAGCAGACAGTGGTGTTGCCCCATCTTACAATTCAGATGTCCACAATTCTGTCTTCCTACTGACCCGCATCAGCAACCCCCAGGAGGGCTTGTTAAAACAAGGATTGCTGGCCCACCCCGGAGGCTCTTCCCCAGTAGGTCTGGAATGGGGCCCAGGAATGTGCACTTCAAAAAGACCCCAGGTGGTGCTGGCACCGTCGGTCCAGGGATCACACTTGGACCACTATAGACTATCCTGGGTGCTGGAGACTCCAGGAGGGTCAGGTGGCTGTTCAGTGAAGTTGCTGTGGAACCTTCTGGGGTTCCTGGACTACTGACAGGCCCTTCTCTGCAGGAGCACCGCTGCCAGCCAGTGGGAGGGACTGGGGGCTCAGTGCCCCGACTCCCAGTGCGCAGGAGTCCCCTTGGCTTCCCCACTTGGGCCCCAGGCTCCCTTTTGCCTTCCCTTCCTTGCTCTTAATTCAGAGCCTTTTTCTTCTTTCCAGATGGTGAAGCCCTCTCGGCAAGGAGAGAACCGTCTCACTCTCCCTTCTTGTTTTCCATTCTTCTCATGGAAGCAGAGTGAGGATTCTGTCTTATTTAAACAGGCTTGAGGGACTTGCTTCTGATTTTGTGCAGAGCAGATTTTTTATATGTGGTAATGTATTTCTGGGTTTATGTTCTCCAAAAGCATGTACAAATTTTGGATAGATATATGTGTGCCTTATTCTTGAGAAACAAAGAGGAGATGGGTCATAGCACTGCTATTACTGCCAATCATAATCATCATCATCAGTTGTGAGTGTGTATTATTGTGTATTATGTGCTACAGCACATGCATTGAGATCTGTCTCACCCCCTCCCAACCCTTTGAGTTCCTCAACATAACTCACATGTATCAGATACATACAGTGGACCTGGCACTATTCAAAGCCCTCTGCCTGATTCATCTCATTTAATCTTCACGGCTCCTCAATGAGGCAGGTTCCATTCTGCCTCCCTTATTAAGAAAAGGAAGCTGGGCACAGAGAGGTGGAGTGGCTGCCCAAAGTCACAGGGTTCCTGAGCCCATGTCCTAGCCAGCCTCCTGAGGCAGGCGCTATTATCCCACAGTGTACCGTGGGCCCGGAAGCGGTCCTCCAGGCCATATGGGAAGTCACAGCACAGGCACAAACCCAAGGCAGTGTGACTTTAGAACCCATGATCTTAATCCACACACGCTGTGTGATGTCAGGTCAGAGCCCCAGACTTCTGGGCTCCTAAGCCAGATGTCTAGTCTCTAGAAAATACCAAGCAAGATTGTGCACCCCAAACCCCAAAGCCACCGCTACAGCTGATGCCTCCTGACGCCCACAGCATCCTTGCTGGCCACACTGAGCACACTGCCTCTCAGTGTGCAGCTTCCCCTCCCACCTGCCTTTGAACTCAGCAACTTGTCATGCTTTCCAAGGCACAAGGCAACTCAGAAGCCAGCTTGCAGCAGAGACTCCCAATTCACCACACATACACAACCAGCCTCCTCAAAATCCATGCGGGCCAATGCCCTCATCTTTACCAAAGAGAGGGCATCCTGCCCCTGTGGCTCGGTGGCTCCAGGGCTCACACACACTCCCATAGGAAGGGGCGTCTCCAGCATCTGTCAGGAAAGTGTTCTTGTTGTCTCAGGGTTGCTATGGCGTTCTCTCTCATGTGAATATGCACCCAGCCTCGCCACGTGGTTTCTGGTCTATGAGAGAGTGGGGGGTGAAGGCAGGGTGAGCAGGGGCAGGCAGGGGCAGCTGGAGGAGCAGGGAGGGCTGCGTGTGGGAGGGGACCAGGACTTCCAGCCCTCAGCCTCAGCCTCTCCTGTGGGGCACCCGGGTCCTTTTGAGACAGAGGTGGCTGAGCTGCCCCAGCAGGCCCTGGGCACCAGTCTCCCTTCAGCCCCCAGGCAGGATGCCAGGCTGGGTGGAGGAGGCACCGTGGGCTTGACATGGACTTCTAGGCTCACTTCCTTCTCCACCAGCTGCTGTCTTGAGAACGTGTATTTGTCCAAGGCTGAACATGGTGAGATTCCTATGCATTTGCCTGTCAGAGGGCCAGTGGGGCCAGAAGCCTCCTGCAGAGGCTAAACCCAGTGCTCCCAGTCTCCCCCAGTTGCTGGCTGGGCAGGGCAAGGTGCTGGTTCCACTGTGTTTGTTTGTGGTGAGAGAAGGCCCCCACCAAGGTGGGGTCAGAACCCCCAGGCGTGAGTCGCCCGCCCTGCCCTGTGAGTGTCTCCACTGGACGCTGTCGGGGGTGCGGGGGTGGGATTTTTTTTCCTGTGAGATTCCAGAAGACAGAACAAGAGCCAATTGGTGAAAGATTCAGGAAGACAGATACTGACTCATTAAAAGGAGTCACGTTCTCACATTGAAATTGGAATCGCTTCCCCAGGAAATGGTGAGAAATCTGCCACTCAAGTGTTCAGGCAGAGTCGGGGGCTGCCAGCCTGGGAGCTGAGGATGTGGAGGGACGCCTGCCACAGGGGCGGGCTGCTCTGACGACCAGGAGGCCCCTCTGCACAGAGGCCCAGCTTCTCAGACTGCAGTCTCCACAGGGCCTGGGCTAAGCGAGGCAGCCCCACACCTCACTCCTGGCCCATCAGAGAGTTGGGAAGCATCTACCCAGAGAACTGCCAAGGCCACGGAGAGGCGTAGCTGGAGCCCTGGCCTCAAAGGAGGCACAATGCGGCTGGGAGAGGTGGCAGCTCACAGGAGACAGCTAGGAGGTGGCGGCGGCAGGGGCTGTGAGCCACCTGGCACCCTGCAAGGTGCAAACCACCCCACAAAGAGGTGGCGGTGCTGGGGCTGAGGGCAAGGGGAGGAGGGTGGGAGGTGTCTCCAGAATCAGCCAAGAGCACGGGGTCTGCCCTGGGAGCTGGAGGGGCATCAGCGAGAAAGGCAAGAAAGGCAGGCCCAGGACGTGGCTGGCTGAGGGCACCGGCATGAACATCTGAACCCAGCTGTGGCTTGGGGAGCCCCCAGGTAAGACATCTGCCCTCCCAGCGGTGGCTTTCATGATTGGGATTCAGGGACCACTCCTGGCCAAGTGCAGTTCTTGGACCTGAGAGAGCTAAAGCTCCGTGGCCTCCCTGGTGGGAAGGAAAGCAATGATGCTCATGGCCTCCTCCACCTGTCCAGCTCAGGGCCACTTCACTGGCCTCTGGGGCTTACTGTTTTCTGCCGTGGACTACAATTATCTGCGCAAGTGTCTGACCTCTTGAATTAGACTGCGAGTTCCTCAAGAGCAAAATCCATCTTCTACCCACTCCTTCACACCCACCCTGGCCACACTCACTCACACCTGCACACACACACACACACACACACAATTTGTTGATCGACTGCTGCATAAGCAAATAAAGTGATACATTTTCCTAGGAACATTTTTCAGAGCTGAGGAGTATGAGCCTAAGCCCTTAAAAACTGGCCAGTGGCTGGCTGAGCGGGTGATTCCACATTACGGAAAGCATGGGCTCAGAACCATGAATATTTCTGAGAAGAGGGAAGCTAAAGGAAGCTGCCATACAGGACTGAACACCTACAATGAGATTGGTGAATGGCAGCTGCCTCTTAGGCCTTCACCCTGCCCCCACACAACCACTTTTCACACGCTTCCCGCACCCGTGCGGCACATGCACCTCCCAGCGTGTTCTCCCGACCTCACCCACAGGCCTTCCCTGGCTAGCCTCCTCACGCATGGAGAGGCAGAGGCAGCATATCTGGTCCCTGCAAGGAACCTGGCAGGTTGCATCCCCTATGCCCCATTCCCCGTCCCTTCACCCTCTGGGACCCACTGCTGATGAGCCTCTTGACTCCCTGGTGGTCAAGCTCTACTCTCCTCCCAAAACAGCTGATTTGGCCTCACTCTTCTTTGAGAGAGAACCTTCCCCCCATAGAATACCACATCGCATCTCAGTGGCAGCAAAGTCAAAATAGGACCCTGGCCTCCACCTTGAGCTTCGGCTGGACTGGCTCATGGATGGCGTCTTGGGCTCCAGGGCCTCCAGTGGCATCCAGAGAAGAGTCTGCTTCTCAGAACGGTGCAGGGGCAGCCTGGTTCTCAGCAACACTCAAGGGAAGAGCAGTCCACACAGCCCAGATTCTTTCATAGTCTTGCTTAGGGGGCCCACGGCCTACACCGGCCTAGGCCATCGGCTTTTCAGATCTGTAGGAAACCAGCTGGAAGCCTGAGGGCAGGACTTAATGATACTTCTTTGTGCACAGGTCAGTCGAGTACCCTGTATTCATTTGCAGGGGAGAGAAGACAGAACAAAGAGAGAGAAGAAGAAAGGAGGAAGACAGGCTGAGGGTACCCTTCATTCTTCCACTCGTTCTTCCACTTGTTTTTGGATACCATGGCTTGAGTTCATTCCTGATTTAGCCCCAGTTAACTGTCCCCGGCCTCTCTGAGCCTCACCGTCCTCATCTGGGAAGTAAAGATGGAGCCCCTGTCTCTCAGGACAACTTGCAAAGGCAGTTAGCATGCCGGGGAAGAAGGTGGTTAGCATGCTGGAGAGGAAGGCAGTTAGCATGCTGGGGAGTGATGCTGTAACAGCAGGGAGTTTTGGGTACAGTTCCTGGGTTCTGCCAGGCTACAAGTATCACAAGGCCTGCATGTGCAGACCATGGCCACCGCAGTGTCACCCAGCTTCCAATCCTTGAGGACCTGTTGGGTGAGAAAGGGGCATCTCCAGGGAGTTTTAGTTTGTGTTTCTCTTCATCTCAGTAAAGATGAACATCTCTTCACATTTATGAGCTATTTGTATTTCCTTTACTGTGAAGTGTCTCTGTGAATCCTTTGCCTATTTTTATTTAGAATTTTTGGTCTTATTTTGTGGGAGCTCTTTATGTATTAAAGAAATTGACCTCAGTCCGTGATCAGAGTTCCAAACTTGTTTTCCAGTTTGTTGTTTATTATTCGGTTTTGCTTATGGGTGGATATTGTCATGCAGAATTCTTTTAGGTAGTCAAACTTATCAAGACTTTATTTTATGATTTCTGGGGTTTCTTTGTTTCTTTGTTTACTGTCATAGGACTTTACTACTCTGAGACTATAAATAACTCTCCTATGTTTTAATTTTTTGAGTAGTATGTCTTTGGTTTTTTTTTTTTTTTTGACCTTTAAATCTTTGATTCATTTGGAATATATCTCACTTGGAGATCTCCATTATTAGCCTAGTTATGGGCCAGTAATTTTCTCAGATGGCTGCTTTGTGGTCCCAACACTGTTCATCGAATAACCCATCTTTTCCCCACTATTTAAGAATATCTGAGGAAGAATCATCATACAACTTTCAGTTTCCTCCTGTAACTGGTTCTGTTTTTGGACTCTATATTCTGTTCCCTTGACCGGATTCCCTATCCATGCACCAGCACCACACAGTTTTATTTATTATAGCTTAAAACATATAGCTATACCCCTCATCACCCACTACTACACCTCTGTTTTGGAATTTCTTGAACAATTCTTACTTGCTCATTTTTCTATGTGAATTTTAGCAACAGCTTGACTAAATCCAAAACATGCTATTTCTGTATATATTTGAAGATCAAATTAAATTTATAGATTAATGAGGAGAATTGACACATTAATATTGAGGCTTACAGTCTGTTTCAGTTAGGAGGTTTGTTCAACAGCCAATAGACTCAAGTGCATTGGCTTAGCCACATATGGGTTTAAGGAGGCCCAGGCTGGAGGCTGGCTTGGCAGCTCAGTAGAACCATCAGGGAGCTCAGTAACTCCTGTCTTTCTTCTCTGCCATCCTCAAGCTGGCTTGCATCCTCAAGGTCGTCCAAGTTGAAGGTCCTTTAATCACCACTGGCTGCAGTCAGTATGTCCCCCCGATTCCAGGAAGGAGGGCAGGGAAAGGCAAGTGGATCATGGCCAACTATCACCTCCCCACTCTTACTGAGTTTTCATGGAAGTCCATTCAACAAGTGTCATCAGCTTGTCTAGGTGTAGCCTTTCCAGAGAGCTGGAAAATGTAGTCTTTTCATCTGGGCACATTGCCATCCTAAATACATTTAGATTTCTATTACTAAGGAGAAAGGAGAAAATTGGAGACACAGCCTGCAGACTCCACTGCCCTATCTTGGATGAGGAGCCAGTCCCATCGCCCAAGTCCCTGCCCTCCTGAACTCCCTCTCATGCAGGTCTCATCACTGCTGCAACCCTGAAACTGCTCTTGTCAAGGTCAGCAAAAACCGCCATCTTTCTAAATCCAGTGCTCAATTTTCACTCTTTATCATATGCAGGCATTCAGCAACAATTGGCCACTAGCTCGCTCTCTCTTTTTAAAATCCTTTCTTGGTTGGACCATAGAGCACGGTCCTTGATTTCTTTCTGTCTAGCTGGGTGCCCTGCCCATGGCCCTTTGCTCAGACCTTTCCCAGCTGCTGTGTGTGTTCACTCCTTACGAGTGCATGTGGCCGGTGACTGTGGAGGTGTGAAAGGCACACACACACATACTGACGCCTCTCAAATTTAAATTTAAGTCCAGTCCTACACACCTACTGAGAGTGGCTGAAGTCTTTTAAATGGGCACACCAGGTGCTGGAAAGGACGCAGAACAGCTAAAACGCTCACACAATGCAAAATGGAGCAACCGCTTTGGAAACAGCTTGTCAGTTTCTTATAAAGTGAAACACACGTTTACCCTATGGCCCAGAAATCTCATGCCTTGTTATTTACTCAACAGAAATGAAGACGTGTCTACATAAAATCCATGTCTGTTTATAGCAGCTTTATTCATAATTGCCAAAAATCTCAAATGTACATCAACAGGTGAATGGATAGGCAAATTGCAGTACATCCATACAACGAAATACTACTCAGCAGAAAAAGAATTGAACCCCTGATGCCTGAGACATGGATTAATTTCAAATGCATCACGCTAAACAAAAGGAGCTAGACTCAGAAGACCCCCTACCATAAGATTTCGTACATCTGATTCCATTCACGTCTGGAAAAGATAAAACAACTTGGAATCACATCTGATTCCATTCACATCCATACAGTCTGGAAAAGATAAAACCACTGGAACATAAAGCAGACAGCAATCTCCAGGGGCTGGGGCTGGGGCTGTGGAATGGGGCATGACCATCAAGGGACACAGCAAACTTTTTGATGGTGGGAATATTCTACATCTTGATCGTGGTGGTGATTAAATGCCTACACATATTTGGCAAACCTCAGGCCTGCACACTTAAAAGGGGAAAGTTTACTATGTAAAGTATACATTAATAACCCTGACTCTAAAAATTTAGCCCATCTGCTTCCCTGCACTCTGCACTTGGGGGAAAAATGTGAAATGGAGAGTCCGTCATTTCAGTAAATGACACCCTTGCTCCTGGAGTGACTGTGGGAAAGATGGAGAGTGGCAGCCTCCTGTTTTCTGCTCTATTCCAGCTTCTCATCTTCGTCCACAGACTGGTGGCACCCCCTCCTCTGATCTCACCAGGTCTCTAACTGCGGGCCCAGCTGCACACCCTCCTTCACAGCACCCATCCTCGCTCCTCCGGGCTTGTTCCTTGTGTCGGCTTTTGGGCGGCTGTCACCTGGTCCTCACAGGGCTCGTGTTGGTTTGTGTTGCCTTTTTCAAAACATAAATAAGATCACATTTGTTACAAGTTCACAATCACCCAGGCACAGGTGGCCTGAGGTCCGTGTCCTTCTCCAGCCTGGCAGGAGCTGGCCTGCCCCCCTTCCCACCCTTGCTCCTCCAGGCCCGGGGCCGTCGTGCTGCTCTACAAGCCCAGGCCAGTCCCTCTGCAAGTCCTGTGCACCGGCTCAGCCTCTGGGTGCAGATGCAGCTCAGGGGCTCACTTGTCCAGTTCTCAAAGCAAACATCATCTCCGCAACGCCATCACAGCAGCCTCTCTTGATTTCCTACTTTGTTTTAATTTTGTTTCATCTTATCGTTGACTCAGAGTCCATCGTTTGGCGTCGTTGCGTCTCTTCCCCAACAAAATGTAGGCTCATTCACAGCAGGCAATGGTGATTGCATGAGTGCCCGGGCAGCCTCAAGAAGCCCTATTGTTTTTGCCTGCTCTGCAAGGTTGTGCTTCTGAGTTGACTCTCCAAGACGCTCATTGTTCAGCCTTCCTCAGGATGACGCACCTCCCAAGGAGGCCTTCTTCTTCCCCTACTTCTCCCTCTCTTACAATCACATGCTCGCAGATACCCATTAAAAGAGACAGCCCTGTCTCCCCTTCCCCACCCCACCCACACCCAAATGCCCTCGGCAACATGTTCCTGTGCCCGCAGACACTGGGCGCCTCAGGGGCACAGCCTGCTAAGGCGCCAGCATTCCTCCAAGCCCACTCCATCCCCCCAAAACTTGCCTCTACATCTTCACCCTGGGCTCAACCTTCAGGGTGTTTGGAGAGAAATGGCACCAGGCTAAGGAGCTGCTCGCTGTGCAGAAAACACCGCCCTCCCAGCCTCCTCCTCCCCAGGTCTGTTTCTCCCGCCGCTTGACTGACAGGCAGCAAAGCCCGTTTCTGTGGCACCCAAGGGTTCGGTCCCAGGACTCAGCCAGAGCTTCTTTCTCCAGGGAGGGGAGGATGCAGGGTCTGCAGAAGCAGCCGCTCAGTTTTCTGAGACCGGGCCTCCTCAGCAGGATCAGCGGCTGGGTCCCACCGCTTTGAGAGTGGCGTCCCAGTACCCTGGCAGGCAGGCAGGCTCTGGCCGGCGCGCAGGCCTTCGTGGGGCTCCCTGAGACAGGACAGGCCCTACATCAATTGCTCATCTATTCACTCCTTTATTAATTTACTCATAGCAAATATTCACCTATAACACATATTTATTTACAAACTACTATTGCCAGTTTCATGACAGAGTGAAGAGAAGAAAAAACAAAATATCAAGCATCCAAAAAACACAGCCAACCTGTGCAGCCCCGGACAGCGTATCCTCCTGGAAGCAGCAGGGCCCAGCGTCCCACGCAGCCCAACCCTCCAGCATCCATCTGAAGACAGAAACACGCCCACTCCAGGACGGGCCATTTCCTCGGCCTCCCTGGGAGGTCTGAAAAACCAGCGGCCACTCCTGCCTGCCTCCCCACTGCCCGAGCCTGGATGTGAAAACTCTTAGGCCCCCTCCCCTATTAACGAAGCTGAGGCGCGGCCGCACTGGCCAGTGAGGAGGCACCACGGTGACAGCCGCAGGGGCTAGACGGGCCTCTCCGCCTCCCCCTCCTGGCCCCTTCGCCTGGTGAGGCAGCAGCTTCCCTGCCTGTTCCTGAGTCCACGGTGGGAGCCCTGCCTGCAAGTCCCCGTGCATCCACAGGTGTGGGCTGGACGGTGCATCGGGCAGGGGTTTCTGGTGGTGTGGCTCTCCACAGTCTCATGCCTGGTCTTCTCCATCTCTCTTCATCCACGTGCCTGCCCGGGCCCCGGGGTGATGGATCAGCAGGTGTCCAATGTCACGCTGTTCATTCAATGCACTGAATAAAACATTCCTCACAGATTAACTGAGCAGTTTTACGTGAACAACCACCATTTTCATCGTTTTAAATTTTCATGGTACTTTCCTGAAGAACAAGTACATTGTTAATAATTGAGGGGAATGAGACCTTGTTAATCTCTCTGTATTTTAATAAGAGCCTACTGTGCCCTCGCCATTTATATTTAAAACAGCTTCATTTTTTTCCCTAAAGTTGTTTCCTTTGAGCAGGGTCCTGGTGGGGCAGGTGGGGTGGGGTCATTTGAGTCTGGAAAGCACATTGGGAAATAATTTTTGGGTTTCAGGAGGACATCGGGGAGGACGTGGGATCAGGGCCCATGAGGGAGGCTCAAGCACACCCGGCACTAGCAGGAGCCCGGGCAGGGTCTTCAAAGGGGAAGAGGCCCCAAGGTCCGATCATCAGAAATGGAGAGACGAGAAGGGGGTGACACACGGGGGAGAGAGAGGGAAGGAGGCCCACGCAGTGAGACCCTCCCTCTCCCACCTCAGCACCCTGGAGGTCCCCACTGTGCTTGGAAGTTCTGATGCACCCCCAAATAAGCACCCCCAGAGCCAGATCTATGCCCTGCCCGACACCCCACCCCGTCCATGCACACCTCGCTGAAGCCTCACACAGCCCCTCAGCACTGGCATCACTGGCATTTTACAGCTGTGGGATGGAACAAGGCCCAGGCGGTGGAGCCACCTAGGGTTCTACATTTAATATGGAGCTCAGGTCCGCATGGGTTTAAAATCTTTCCTTTAACCACCGGCCAGTGCTGGGAAGATGACCTGCCAAAACCTGCCTGGATAGGAAGAGTCCTGTTTCCAGGATCCGGCTCTCCCCAGGCAGGAATCTCCTAAGTCCCTCCTAGGCTCTGGAGACCCCGGAGCCCCACCTCCTGCCTCTGGCCCCACCCTGTGCAGCTCCCTCAGTTCCCTACCACAGCAGGAGCCTGCCTTCCCCATCCCTGCCCAGCCCAGCCCCTGCCCAGCCCCTGCCCCTGGACCTGGCCCACCCTTCAGACGCCTGGCCACGCTCCTCCACACTCAGCCAGGTGATGAGACTGGCTGGCATGCAGGGCCAGGAGGCACACTGAGGCCACTGGATTTGGGGTGAGGTGGTCAAGACGGAAAGGGATTGGTTTGGATGGCACGGCTTCAGGCTGCAGCAAAAGCCACTCAAGTGAGTGATTTCATGCAACAAGCTGCTAGAACATGCTGAGAGGGAAGCGTAGGGCAGCCCTACACCAAAGCCTTACTTGCTGGAAAAATCAGCTCTTCACATTCACGGGCAGGAGAGCAGCCACCCTGCCTGCTGGACGAGGTTAGCTGGAAGCTGCCTGGCCTGGGGAAGAATAAAGGCAAAGAAGAGCAGTGCTCCCCCAGGTCAGGCAGAGCTCGAGACTGTCCAGGGCTGGGATGTGCAGTGTCAGGCAGAGCTCAAGACTGTCCAGGGCTGGGGTGTGCAGCGGCGCCCTTACGCTCCAGAGCAGAAAAGCAATGCAAGGCCTTTCACGGGCCTCGCTCAAGCGCACGTGTGTTACCCATCATTTGTGGAAAGGGAAACCTCTGAACAGCACGTTTCCAGGATGCCAAAAAGCTCTCCTCTCAACCTGCCCCAAATTTCTCCCCCAATAAAACTGCCCCAAATGTCTAGAATTTCATCATGAAGCATCAACAGCAAAAGGAACCCCCACAGCGAGACTGTACGTTCCGCTCCTCAGCCTTGCCCACGGCACGGCACTCCGTGTGTGCACTTCTGTGCCCTCTTCCATCTGCTTAGGAAAGCAGAAGATCTAACGACTACAAAATAAATGTATCTCTCAAACATCTCTAAAATAAATGCAGTGCAACTGCAGCCCACACAAAATCCAGAAGAATGTACAAGCCATCAGCATTGGATACCGGCTTGGTGACTCCGAATGACTTCAAGCCTCTGAGCCTTACTTCTGACATTTATATAATTATGGAAAAAGAGTGTGGGTCTCTGTCTGGGCCTTGAGCTGCACTCCCCGTTCCATCAGGTCAGGCCACCTGTGGGAATAAGAACTTGCAAATCCACCCTGCCACGCAGGCACATCTCTTAGCACAGTCCGGCGTGCATTCAGCACCAAGGAATTACGTTATTCTGACGACTGTCTCTTTGCGTAACACTCTAAACTTTACTCGCTCCTTTGCACCCCACCACCATGTGTAGTTGGCCAAGCTGGCAGGCTCAGCCTCGTTTTATAGAGACCAAGGATTCAGTGGCTGGTCCTTGGCCAGGTCCTGGGCAAGCCCCACTCACCTGCCTCTCTGGGCAACACTCCACATCCACAGGTGGAAAGAGGCCACTCTCCTCCACACTTGCCCATGTCTGGCTGCTCTTCCTGTGTCTCAATTCACAGGAGGAAGTTTCTGCCACCCCTCCTGTTATGTGTGAATTGTGTCCCACAGAAATTCATATGTGGAAGTCTTGACCTCTAATGCCTCAAAACTTGACTGTATTTGAAGACAGGACCTTAAAGGGGCCATGAAGGCAACAGGAGGTCACTGGAGCAGCCCCCATCCAGGATGATTGGCGTCCTCCTAAGAAGAGTAGCCTGGGACACAGACACACAGAAGGACGGCCATGTGAGGACACAGGGAGAAGATAGCCACGTAGTCACATGCAAGCCGAGAGGAGAGGAAGCCTCAGAAGGAACAAACTCTGCTGACAGCTTGATCTCAGACTTCCAGCCTTGGGAGCTCCTTTCACAATTCCGAGAGCTGAGCCGCCCAACCCCTGGGAGGTTCATCATAGGACAGCCTGAGCCAACTCACACACCTCTGGTTTCCACACTGGAAGTGCAAACTAAGCCCCTGCCGCCCTCCAAAGTTTCCAAGCCGCCGACACTCACCGGCAGCCCACCATGTCCCCAGCAGCTCTGGGGACCTCCTCTCCCCTCCCTGCCAAGATCAAGCTTTCCAATCGTGTCTTTAATGCCTCCAAGAGGCCTCCTCTGACTACTTATTTGGGAGCTCCTTCACTCAACCTTATACATTTCCATGCCCGTGCACATGTGTACGTGTGTGTGTATGTGTGTGAGAGTGTATGTGTGTGATTGTTTGTGTGTGTGTGTGTGTGTGTGTGTGCGGTTATGTACTTAGGTATCTCTTCGAGCCCTATTTGTAAGATAGAATCCCTAAGGGCAGGGGTCATGTCCAGACTCATGGAATGTCAAGGTTCAATAGCGCTTTCGGGACTGTTTAGTCTACGATCATGATTTTACGAATGAGAAAACCAAGGCGACAGCCTGAGATCATATCACTGGTCGGGGCAGAGTTAGGGTGATGGCCAGACTCTGAGTGGTCCCACCAGGCCACTCATCGGCTCTTTCAGGGACCTTAGAGTCCCGTGCATGGCTCGGTCTCCTGGGGCCCATCAACACAGTCTCCAGGACATCCTCAGACATTGCTCCCTGCTCTCTCTTTCCAGATCCTCAGATTCAGTATGTCGTGCACATCCAGTCTTCTTTTCTGCAGCCCTCTTATAGAGACGAGGTGCGTGCAAGAACCAGCATGGGTGTGCACAGGCACACACGGGAGCACCAGCAGACACAAGTTTCCTCCCAGGGACACAGTTGCCCCTCAGAAGCGTACATTCACTAATACATGAGAACTCACAGGAGCGTGTCTCACATTTGACAGTTTACATGTAACCTTTAATTGCTCAATTCATATCCGCCTCCCCTGTTGGACTAAACAGTCCATAAGAGCAAAAAAAGCATCGAGTTTGCAGTCCCCGAGTACCCTACAGGGCCTGGCCCATAGCAGACCTTCAATAGCAGGTCTTCGATAAACCTGGATTGAGTCGAGTACATACACAGACACATGAGCAGACACAGAGGAGTGTGCATGTGAGCACGGGTGTCTTGTGGGACACACACCTGCGTGCACACGTGGGCATGTTCACCCACTCTCACACGTGCACAGCCACGCTGCACATGGGAGGCATGGAGGCACACACAACACTCTCGGGTACCAGTGGCACCTTCCTCTTCACTGGTGGGAGGGGGAGGGGAAGCTCCTATAGAGCCCCCAGGCCACCATGGGCTGCTCCCAAAGCGTGTTCCGGCAGGGCCTACTGTTTTTCTCCATCCGCAGGCTGGGGTGAGCTACAGAGATCATCTGTAGGGGAGCTGAGCCCCACTGGGAACTAACAGCAGCGACCCAGATGGCAGTCAGTGGCGGCAACGACAAAATTGTGTCCAGCTGAAGGCCTGGCCTCAACCAGCACCAGGCGCCCTACCCCATGGGGTTGTGGAGCTCTCCAGAGGTCCCCACACCTCCTGGAATGAAGTCCACAGTGGCATTAAACTGCCTGGGCTCAGAGCCCAGTCCAGGAGCCAGAGACAGAGCAAAGCACCATGGGCTGACACTGCCTTCCCCCAAGATGCCCTGCTGCTTGGGAGGTGAGCCGAGAGGCAGCTTCAGTGCCAGAGCCAGGCACCCAGCCAGCCCACTCCGGCTTCAGCCAGAACATGGCTTCCTCGGGCTCTTCACTGCAGAGGGAGGGCTCTGCACACAACAAGGCTCTGGTTGGGACCGTGATACAGATCTGAGTGCTGAGGCTTCTGAGGCTGTCTCTCCTGCCCTAGGAGCTGGCACTGGGAGCCCCCATTCTGCCTAGGACTGTGAGCCCCTCCCCAGGTAACAGAGCTCCCTCCCAGGTAAATGCAGAGGATGGACCCCTGGGAAAATGAAGGGAAGGAGAAAGAGCACCACAGAGGAAAGCTGTCCACCACCCAAAGTAGAGAGAACAAAAGCAAAGCACCATTCCAGTTAATACATGCCCCCACTACACACTGAGCACCAAGGAGCTAGGCCCGTGCCCAGGGCTGGAGCGAGGACACTCCTGCCTTCATGCCTGCACTCCAGGAGCTCACAGTTTCTCCCTCTGAAGCCCGTCCTCCACCCAGGCACCAAGGAACCCTTTTTTTTGGTCTCTAAAATCACAGTTTGTTACCCTCCTTCAAGCCTCCCAGTGGCTTCCCAATAAGGTTCAAACTCATTTCCTGGTGGCCCAGCCTCCAAGGCCTGGCTCCTGCCCGCCTCTCTCACCTCTCTCATGTCTCCTTTCTGCCCCTGAGCAGGTTCACTTCCTCCTGGGCCTCGGCCCATCCCTCTGGCACGTCCCTCTCCAGGAGACCTGCCCTGGCGTCCTGTGTAAACAGCCAGGCACACTCTGCCACTCAGCTATGGTTTCCTTCTTCATTCTTGTTTGTTTACTAAATCAGCTGCCAAAACAAAACAATGGGGGACTTCAATCACACGGCAGGGTGCCCCTCTGAGGTGAAGCTTCCAGAAGAACAATCAGGCAGCAACATTTGCTGTTCTGCAATATTTGCTGTTCTGCAGACTCCACTGGTGATACCCAGGCAAACAGGATCTGGAGTGGACCTCCAGCAAACTCCAACAGACCTGCAGCTGAGGGTCCTGACTGCTAGAAGGAAAACTAACAAACAGAAAGGACATCCATACCAAAACCCCATCGGTATGTCACCATCATCAAAGACCAAAGGTTGATAAAACCACAAAGATGGGGAGAAACCAAAGCAGAAAAGCTGAACATTCTAAAAATCAAAGCTCCTCTTCCCCTCCAAAGAAATGCAGCTCCTCGCCAGCAACAGAACAAAGATAGACAGAGAATGACTTTGACGAGGTGAGAGAAGAAGGCTTCAGATGATCAAACTTCTCCAAGCTAAAGGAGGAAGTTTGAACCCATGGCAAAGAAGTTAAAAACCTTGAAAAAACATTAGACGAATGGCTAACTAGAATAACCAGAGTAGAGAAGACCTTAAATGACCTGATGGAGCTGAAAATCATGGCACGAGAACTACGTGATGAATGCACAAGCTTCAGTAGCCAATTCGATCAACCGGAAGGAAGGGTATCAGTGATTGAAGATCAAATGAATGAAATGAAGCGAGAAGAGAAGTTTAGAGAAAAAAGAGAAAAAGAAATGAACAAAGCCTCCAAGAAATATAGGACTATGTGAAAAGACTAAATCTACGTCTGATTGGTGTACCTGAAAGTGACAGAGAGAATGAAACCAAGTTGGAAAACACTATGCAGGATATTATCCAGGAGAACTTCCCCAACCTACCAAGGCAGGCCAACATTCAAATTCAGGAAATACAGAGAACATCACAAAGATACTCCTCAAGAAGAGCAACTCCAAGACACATAATTGTCAGATACACCAAAGTTGAAATAAAGGAAAAAATGTTAAGGGCAGGCAGAGAGAAAGGTCGAGTTACCCACAAAGGGAAGCCCATCAGACTAACAGCTGATCTCTCAGCAGAAACTCTACAAGCCAGAAGAGAGTGGTGGCCAATATTCAACATCCTTAAAGAAAGAATTTTCAACCCAGAATTTCATATCCAGCCAAACTAAGCTTCATAAGTGAGGGAGAAATAAAATCCTTTACAGACAAGCAAATGCTGAGAGATTTTGTCACCACCAGGCCTGCCTACAAGAGCTCCTGAAGGAAGCACTAAACATGGAAAGGAAAAATCAGTACCAGCCACTGCATAAACATGCCAAATTGTAAAGATCATTGATGCTAGGAAGAAACTGCATAAACTAATGAGCAAAATAAGCATCTAACATCATAATGACAGGATCAAATTCACACATAACAATATTAACCTTAAATGTAAATGGGTTAAATGCTCCAATTAAAAGACACAGACTGGCAAATTGGATAAAGAGTCAAGACCCATCAGTATGCTGTATTCAGGAGACCCATATCATGTGTAGAGACACACATAGGCTCAAAATAAAAGGGATGGAGGAAGATCTACCAAGCAAATGGAAAACAAAAAAAAGGCAGGGGTTGCAATCCTAGTCTCTGATAAAGCAGACTTTAAACCAACAAAGATCAAAAGAGACAAAGAAGGCCATTACATAATGGTAAAAGGATCAATTCAACAAGAAGAGCTAACTATCCTAAATATATATGCACCCAATACAGGAGCACCCAGATTCATAAAGCAAGTTCTTACAGACCTACAAAGAGACTTAGACTCCCACACAATAATAATGGGAGACTTTAACACCCCACTGTCAACATTAGACAGATCAATGAGACAGAAAGTTAACAAGGATATCCAGGAATTGAACTCAGCTCTGCACCAAGTGGACCTACTAGACATCTACAGAACTTTCCACCCCAAATCAACAGAATATACATTCTTCTCAGCACCACATTGCACTTATTCCAAAATTGACCACGTAGTTGGAAGTAAAGCACTCCTCAGCAAATATAAAAGAACAGAAATTATAACAAACTGTCTCTCAGACCACAGTGCAATCAAACTAGAACTCAGGATTAAGAAACTCACTCAAAACTGCTCAACTACATGGAAACTGAAAAACCTGCTCCTGGATGACTACTGGGTACATAACAAAATAAAGGAAGAAATAAAGATGTTCTTTGAAACCAATGAGAACAAAGACACAACATAACATACCAGAATCTCTAGGACACATTTAAAGAAATGCGTAGAAGGAAATTTATAGCACTAAATGCCCACAAGAGAATGCAGGAAAGATCTAAAATTGACACCCTAACATCACAATTAAAAGAACTAGAGAAGCAAGAGCAAACACATTCAAAAGCTAGCAGAAGGCAAGAAATAACTAAGATCAGAGTAGAACTGAAGGAGATAGCACACAAAAAAACCTTCAAAAAATCAATGAATCCAGGAGCTGGTATTTTGAAAAGATTAACAAAATTGATAGACCACTAGCAAGACTAATAGAGAAGAAAAGAGAGAAGAATTAAATAGATGCAATAAAAAATAATACAGGGGATATCACCACCTATCCCACAGAGATACAAACTACCATCAGAGACACCTCTATGCAAATAAACTAGAAAATCTAAAAGAAATGGATAAATTCCTGGATATATACACCCTCCCAAGACTAAACCAGGAAGAAATTGAATCCCTGAATAGACCAATAACAGGCTCTAAAATTGAGGCAATAATTAAGAGCCTACCAACCAAAAAATGTCCAAGACCAGACGGATTCACAGCTGAATTCTACCAGAGGTACAAGAAGGAACTGGTACCATTCCTTCTGAAACCATTCCAATCAATAGAAAAAGAGGAAATCCTCCCTAACTCATTTTATGAGGCCAGCATATCCTGATACCAAAGCCTGGCAGAGACACAACAAAAAAAGAGAATTTTAGACCAATATCCCTGTAAACATTGATCCAAAAATCCTTGATAAAATATTGGCAAACTGAATCCAGCAGCACATCAAAAAGCTTATCCACCATGATCAAGTGGGCTTCATCCCTGGAATGCAAGGCTGGTTCAACATACGCAAATCAATAAACGTAATCCAGCATATAAACAGAACCAAAGACAAAAACCACATGATTATCTCAATAGACACAGAAAAGGCCTTTGACAAAATTCAACAGCCCTTCATGCTAAAAACTCTCAATAAATTAGGTATTGATGGGATGTATCTCAAAATAATAAGAGCTATTTATGACAAACCCACAGCCAATGTCATACCGCATGGGCAAAAACTGGAAGCATTCCCTTTGAAAACTGGCACAAGACAGGGATGCCCTCTCTCACCACTCCTATTCAACATAGTGTTGGAAGTTCTGGCCAGGGCAATCAGGCAGGAGAAAGAAATAAAGGGTATTCAATTAGGAAAACAGGAAGTCAAATTGTCCCTGTTTGGAGATGACATGATTGTATATTTAGAAAACCCCATCGTCTCAGCCCAAAATCTCCTTAAGCTGATAAGCAACTTCAGCAAAGTCTCAGGACACAAAATCAATGTGCAAAAATCACAAGCATTCTTATACACCAATAACAGACAAACAGAGAGCCAAATCATCAGTGAACTCCCATTCACAATTAATTCAAAGAGAATAAAATACCTAGGAATCCAACTTACAAGGGATGTGAAGGACCTCTTCAAGGAGAACTACAAACCACTGCTCAATGAAATAAAAGAGGACACAAACAAATGGAAGAACATTCCATGCTCATGGATAGGAAGAATCAATATCGCAAAAATGGCCATACTGCCCAAAGTAATATATAGATTCAATGCCATACCCATCAAGCTACCAATGACTTTCTTCACAGAATTGGAAAAAACAACTTTAAAGTTCATATGGAACCAAAAAAGAGCCCGCATCGCCAAGTCAATCCTAAGCCAAAAGAACAAAGCTGAAGGCATCATGCTACCTGACTTCAAACTATACTACAAGTCTACAGTAACCAAAAGAGCATGGTACTGGTACCAAAACACAGATATAGACCAATGGAACAGAACAGAGCCATACCACACATCTACAACCATCTGATCTTTGAGAAACCTGACAAAAATAAGAAATGGGGAAAGGATTCCCTATTTAATAAATGGTGCTGGGAAAACTGGCTAGCCATATGTAGAAAGCTGAAACTAGATCCCTTCCTTACACCTTATACAAAAATTAATTCAAGATGGATTAAACACTTAAATGTTAGACCTAAAACCATAAAAACCCTAGAAGAACACCTAGGCAATACCATTCAGGACATAGGCATGGGCAAGGACTTCATGTCTAAAACACCAAAAGCAATGGCAACAAAAGCCAAAATTGACCAATGGGATCTAATTAAACTAAACAGCTTCTGCACACCAAAGAAACTACCAACAGAGTAAAGAGGCAACCAACAGAATGGGAGAAAATTTTTGCAATCTACCCACCTGACAAAGGGCTAATATCCAGAATCTACAAAGAACTTAAACAAATTTACAAGAAAAAATCAAACAACCCCATCAAAAAGTGGGCAAAGGATATAAAGAGACATTTCTCAAAAGAAGACATTTATGCAGCCAACAAACACATGAAGAAATGCTCATTATCAGTGGCAATCAGAGAAATGCAAATCAAAACCACAATGAGATGCCATCTCACACCAGTTAGAATGGCAATCATTAAAAACTCAGGAAACAGCAGGTGCTGGAGAGGATGTGGAGAAATAGGAACACTTTTACACTGTTGGTGGGATTGTAAACTAGTTCAACCATTGTGGAAGACAGTGTGGTGATTCCTCAAGGATCTAGAACTAGAAATACCATTTGACCCAGCCATCCCATTACTGGGTATATACCCAAAGGATTATAAATCATGCTGCTATAAAGACACACAAGCATGTATGTTTATTGTGACACTATTCACAATAGCAAAGACTTGGAACCAACACAAATGTCCATCAATGATAGACTAGATTAAGAAAATGTGGCACATATACACCATGGAATACTATGCAGCCATAAAAAAGGATGAGTTCATGTCCTTTGTAGGGACATGGATGAAGCTGGAAACCATCATTCTGAGCAAACTATCGCAAGGACAGAAAACCAAACACTGTATGTTCTCACTCATAGGTGGGAATTGAACAATGAGAACACATGGACACAGGAAGGGGAACGTCACACACTGGGGCCTGTTGTGGGGTAGGGGAGGAGGGAGGGATAGCATTAGGAGATGTATCTAATGTAAATGACGAGTTAATGGGTGCAGCACACCAACATGGCACATGTATACATATGTAACAAACCTGCACGTTGTGTACATGTACCCTAGAACTTAAAGTATAATAATAAAAATAATGATAATAAATAAAAACAAAAACAGAAAAAAAACAGGCATTCATTGCTCATAGTTCTGGAGGCTGGGACTTCAAGGTCAAGGGTGGTGCCTGGTGAGGCCTCCCTTCCTAGCCTGCACATGGCCATCTTCTCACTGTGTCCTCACATGGTCTTTCCTTCCCTATGTGACACTCTCAGCCCTGGTGTCTCTTCCTCTTCCTAAAAGGACACCAGTCTTATCTGATGAGAGCCCTACCCTATGAGCTCCTCAAAGACCCTATGTCCAAATACACTCACATTGGGGGTTAGGGCTTTCACATGTAAATCAGAAGGAGCCACAGTTCAGGCCGTAACAGTTACGCAGAGAATATTGATTCTGAACCCACTACATGCTGGTCACTGTTCTAGATGCTACAACATCATAGTGAACGGAATCGAAAAAGACCCCCTTAGAGACTGCACTCTGATCAAGGAGAGACAGTACACAACACAGGTGTTGTGGACAGAAGTGTATCCCCCAGAATGCACACACCAAAATCCACTGCCTATGAGCAGAAGTGTATCCCCCAGAATGCATACACCAAAATCCACTGCCTGTAAGCAGAAGTGTATCCCCCAGAATGCACACACCAAAATCTAATGCATGTGAGCAGAAGTGTATCCCCCAGAATGCATACAGCAAAATCCAATGCCCAGTGCCATGGTGTTTGGAAATGGGGTGTTTGGGAGGTAATCAGGTCATCAGGGAGGAGCCCCCATGATGAGAAAGAGGAGGAAACACCGCATCTCTCCATCTGCCTGCAGCCGCGTGAGGACAAGTGAGGAGACAGCCACCTGCAAAGCAGGAAGGTCCCACCACACAGAGGCTCCACAGCCTCCAGAACCATGGACAGGTGGATCTAAGCCTCCCTGCCCAAGGTGTACTCCTCCGGCAGCCCAAGTGGACTAAGACAGCAGAGAAACAAGAGATTACATGGTAGAGCAGTGAGTTCTTGGGAGGAACAGAGGAGACAGCAAGTAGAAATGGAGGGCCCAGGGCCAGGGAAAGGCTGGCAACCTCACATGGGGTTCCCAAGGCGGGGTAGGAGGGGATACCCACATACAGTTGGTATAGGAGGGTGGCAAGGTAACATGCGGTTGTCGGGGGTTGCTGTTATGTCACCTGGGTTGTCAGGCAGAGGTTGCCGACATGTGGCTGTCAGGAGAAGCATTGCCATGTCACATGGGTTGTCAAGGGAGGGTTGCTATGTTACCTAGGGTTGTCAGGCAAGGAGTTGCTATGTCAGAAGTTGTCTGAGGAGGGGTGGCTGTGTGACCTGAGGTTGTGAGGGGAGGGGTGGCTGTGTCACCTGAGATTGTCAGGTGAGGGGTGGCTGTGTGACCTGAGGTTGTCAGGGGAGGGGTGGCTGTGTGACCTGAGGTTGTCAGGGGAGGGGTGGCTGTGTGACCTGAAGTTGTCAGGAGAGGGGTGGCTGTGTCACCTGAGGTTGTCGGGAGAGGGGTGGCTGTGTCACCTGAGGTTGTCAGTTGAAGGGTTACTGCGTGACCTGAGGTTGTCAGGGGAGGGGTGGCTGTGTGACCTGAGGTTGTCAGGGAAGGGGTGGCTGTGTGACCTGAGGTTGTCAGGGGAGGGGTGGCTGTGTGACCTGAGGTTGTCAGGGGAGGGGTGGCTGTGTGACCTGAAGTTGTCAGGAGAGGGGTGGCTGTGTCACCTGAGGTTGTCAGGAGAGGGGTGGCTGTGTCACCTGAGGTTGTCAGTTGAAGGGTTACTGTGTGACCTGAGGTTGTCAGGGGAGGGGTGGCTGTGTGACCTGAGGTTGTCAGGGGAGGGGTGGCTGTGTGACCTGAGGTTGTCAGGGGAGGGGTGGCTGTGTGACCTGAAGTTGTCAGGAGAGGGGTGGCTGTGTCACCTGAGGTTGTCAGGAGAGGGGTGGCTGTGTCACCTGAGGTTGTCAGTTGAAGGGTTACTGTGTGACCTGAGGTTGTCAGGGGAGGGGTGGCTGTGTGACCTGAGGTTGTCAGGGAAGGGGTGGCTGTGTGACCTGAGGTTGTCAGGGGAGGGGTGGCTGTGTGACCTGAAGTTGTCAGGAGAGGGGTGGCTGTGTCACTTGAGGTTGTCAGGGAAGGGGTGGCTGTGTGATCTGAGGTTGTCAGGGAAGGGGTGGCTGTGTGACCTGATGTTGTCAGGGGAGGGGTGGCTGTGTGACCTGAGGTTGTCAGGGGAGGGGTGGCTGTGTGACCTGAGGTTGTCAGGGGAGGGGTGGCTGTGTGACCTGAGGTTGTCAGGGGAGGGGTGGCTGTGTGACCTGAGGTTGTCAGGGGAGGGGTGGCTGTGTGACCTGAGGTTGTCAGGGGAGGGGTGGCTGTGTGACCTGAGGTTGTCAGTTGAAGGGTGGCTGTGTGACCTGATGTTGTCAGGGGAGGGGTGGCTGTGTGACCTGAGGTTGTCAGTTGAAGGGTTACTGTGTCACCTGAGGTTGTCAGGGGAGGGGTGGCTGTGTGACCTGAGGTTGTCAGGGGAGGGGTGGCTGTGTGACCTGAGGTTGTCAGTTGAAGGGTAGCTGTGTGACCTGAGGTTGTCAGGGGAGGGGTGGCTGTGTGACCTGAGGTTGTCAGGGAAGGGGTGGCTGTGTGACCTGAGGTTGTCAGGGGAGGGGTGGCTGTGTGACCTGAGGTTGTCAGGGAAGGGGTGGCTGTGTGACCTGAGGTTGTCAGGGGAGGGGTGGCTGTGTGACCTGAGGTTGTCAGTTGAAGGGTAGCTGTGTGACCTGAGGTTGTCAGGGGAGGGGTGGCTGTGTGACCTGAGGTTGTCAGGGGAGGGGTGGCTGTGTGACCTGAGGTTGTCAGGGGAGGGGTGGCTGTGTGACCTGAGGTTGTCAGGGGAGGGGTGGCTGTGTCACCTGAGGTCAGTTGAAGGGTTACTGTGTGACCTGAGGTTGTCAGGGGAGAGTCTGCTGTGTCACCTGAGACTTTAAAAGGAGAAGTTGCTGTGTGACCTTAGGGTGTCAGGGGAGGAGCTGCTGTGTGACCTGAGGTTGTCACAAGCGGGGTGGCTTTGTCACCAGAAGCTGTCAGAGGAGGGGTTGCCTTCTTGTGGGGTTGTCATGGTGTGTGTTGCTATGTTGCCTAGGGCTATTCAAGACATGAGGTCTAAGAAGAACTTTGAGGTTGTTAGCATCCTGCTCAGTCATCCCAGCTCTAGATCCTTCTCCGCGGGTGGTGGGTGCAGGTTCTTCCTGTGCAGGGGAAGTCAGCGCTGGCCATGTGACTTACTGTGGCGTGGACTGTGCATGGAACGGACTGTGTCTCTCATTGAGTCAGCTCCATGAGACATACTTCAGGTGGCCGCCCCAGCCAGCTTTGTTGCCAGGACAAGGGGCACATGGAGCTGAGCCCCTAGCTGGCCCGAGAGGGACACATCGTGTAAGGGTGAATATGGGGTGTGGTTATGACAGTATAATGTCTCTGCCATCCTGAAAGGAAGGGAGGGTCTTCAGTGCAGAGGGAGGAGAAGGAGCTCCAGGCAGAAAGGACAGCAAGTGCCAAAACCGTGGGGCAGAAACATGCTGGATATGTCCAAGGGAAACACAAAGCCATGTGGCTGGAGTATAGTGGCCGAGGGTACAGGACAGCAGGCACTACCTGAGGCCAGGAAGGCCACTGCAGGATCTCAACTCTGAGAGAGAAGCCACTGGAGGGTTTTGAGAAAAGACTTGCCTCCTACCGTATTTTAAAGGGCAGCTGGAAAGACATGGAATTCAGCAGCACCAGCCAGGATACATTTAGGAAGCATTTGGGTAAGGGTTATGGAGGCTCAGATCAGGGCAGTAGCAATGGAAGGGAAAAATTGGATTCTAGGAGTTTTTGAAGGTGATTCTGCTGGGATTTCTGGAGGTGGAATGAAAGACAAAGGGGAACCAAGAGGAGCTCCTGTGGTTTGTATGCTTTTTTTGTTTTTATTTTTGTTTTTGAGACAGGATTTCACTCTGTTGCCCAGGCTGGAGTGCAGTGGTGTGATCTCAACTCACTGCCATCTCCACCTCCTGGGTTCAAGCGATTCTCCTGCCTCAGCCTCCAGAGTAGCTGGGACTACAGGTGTGCACCCCCATGCCCAGCTAATTTTTGTATTTTTAGTAGAGACACGATTTCACCAGGTTGGCCAGGCTGGTCTCTAACTCCTGACCTCCACCTCCATCCATGTTGCTGCAAAAGGCATGATTTCATTCTTTGCTGTGCCTGAGTAGTATTCCATGCTGTGTGCGTAACACATTCTCTTTATCCAGTCTACCACTGTTGGACACTTAGCTCAACTGCCCATCTTTGCTATAGTAAATGGTGCTGCAATGAACATCCACATGCATATTCTATCTTTCTGATATAATGATTTCCTTTTCTTTGGGTGTATTCCCAGTAGGGGGATGGCTGGATCAAATGCTAGTTCTAGTTTCAATTCTTTAAAAAAAATTCCACACAGTTTTCCAGAGAGGTTGTTTTTGGACTGAGCAACCGAGAGGGAAAGTGACCACCTCCTGATGGAGGAGCAGCCCCACGGGTGTAGACCAGGAGGGGGAGTGACCATCTTCTGAGGGAGGAGAATCCCATGGGTATAGACCAGGAGGGAGAGTGACCATCTTCTGAGGGAGGAGAATCCCACGGGTATAGACCAGCAGGGGAGTGACCACCTCCTGATTGAGGAGAACCCCACGCGTATAGACCAGGAGGGGAGTGACCATCTCCAGATGGAGGAGAATCTCACGGGTATAGACCAGGAGGGAGAGTGACCATCTCCAGATGGAGGAGAATCCCACGGGTATAGACCAGGAGGGAGAGTGACCATCTCCTGATGGAGGAGCAGCCCCACGGGTATAGACCAGGAGGGGGAGTGACCACCTCCTGATGGAGGAGCAGCCCCACAGGTATAGACCAGGAGGGGAGTGACCATCTCCAGATGGAGGAGAATCCCACGGGTATAGACCAGGAGGGGAGTGACCATCTCCTGATGGAGGAGAATTCCACGGGTATAGACCAGGAGGGAGAGTGACCATCTCCAGATGGAGGAGAATTCCACGGGTATAGACCAGGAGGGGAGTGACCATCTCCTGATGGAGGAGAATTCCACGGGTATAGACCAGGAGGGGAGTGACCATCTCCTGATCGAGGAGCAGCCCCACAGGCACAGACCCGGAGCTTGGCTTTGAACTGGCCTCTTGAGAGCCTTCATGCAGGAGGTCGACCTCTCACCAGGAAGCCTGCCCCTGGCAAGGGTGAAGAGACCCAAGGATGAACTGGAGAGGAAGAGACGCTGCCCAGACCCAGCAAAGGCTCCAGAGCCACAGGGACCTAGTACTGAGGCAGCATCTGGGGTCATCTGGTGCAGAATCCACAAGGACAGACATTCCTTCTGAATCTGGAAGCCAACCACGTGGGGAAGTGATATCTTCTCTTCGTCCCTGGCAGTTTTCCTTAAAAGCCTGGAGCTTCTCCGGTCTCAAGGGCACCAGCCCCACTCTCCTCACCCCAGTGCAGGAAGCAGCAAGGAGAGACGTGAGGAGCCCGGCAGCGGTAATGGAGCGGAGCAGGCGGGGAAGGCCCCAGCGAGGGGCCGCCAGTGTCACTAGTGGAGCTGGGGAGCAAGCACTCACATGCCCACAGCAGTGCCCCGGGGAGCAAGCACTCGCATGCCCACAGCAGTGCCCCGGGGAGCAAGCACTCGCATGCCCACAGCAGTGCCCCGGGGAGCAAGCACTCGCATGCCCACAGCAGTGCCCCGGGGAGCAAGCACTCGCATGCCCACAGCAGTGCCCCGGGGAGCAAGCACTCGCATGCCCACAGCAGTGCCCCGGGGAGCAAGCACTCGCATGCCCACAGCAGTGCCCCGGGGAGCAAGCACTCGCATGCCCACAGCAGTGCCCCGGGGAGCAAGCACTCGCATGCCCACAGCAGTGCCCCAGGAAGTGGACAGCGTGTGGGTGGAAGGGCCCCAATAACTGAGTGCTGTACTCATTGTCAGGAACTCGCTGTAGCCACCCAGGTAGTCATGGGTGAGCCTGGTGGTCAGAGCAGGCCACTCGGCTGGCGCACCCTTCAGACAGGCCAGGGCCCCTCGGGCGGCACCCTCTGAAGGTCAGGACTTGCTGTGCACTCACAGTAGGACATAGCTGAGGACCCCACTGCTTTGCCTCCGCCCCATGCCAGGCCCTGGGCAAGAAGCAGTCTTTCTTCTCTCTCTCCCCTACTCCCTTTCCCCTTTCTCCCTTTCTCCACTCCTTTCTTTCCACGAATATTTACTGGATGCTTTCTGAGTGCTAGGTATTAGACATGTCCAAGGAGGGATGCAAAGCCCTTCAGACGTGGTCTCCTCTGGTGAGACACTCCAATTCTCTCTGGGAAGACAGACATACATACAGAGAGACGTCATACAGATGGTCACAGCACATGAGTTGGATGGTGGTGCCTAGAAAGTTACAGTCATCCCTGTCCTGGGGAGAAGATGATGGAGGCTTGAAGGCAGGGGCTGCACCTTCAGATATGCCACATTGCCTGTACACAGGGAGTCCGCATGTGGGGACGCGCAGCTGCCCCTCTCCCGCACCTGAGCTAGTCCTGTTTCCCGATCCAGAATTCTTCTCATTGTCAGAGCAACACCCCCAGCTTGTCCAGCAGTGTGTTCTTGGACAATGCCTTCTCCTATCAGGACCTCAGTCTGCAGCTGTCTGAATACAGGCCACAGCTGAAAACAGTCTTCCACTCAGGGTTCCTCTCCATTCGGTCTCTCTTCCTCCAGAGGACCCACATCCTTCTGCTGCCCCTGGATCCCCAGGGCCACACACTAGGGTTCCCTCCTGGCTCCCCTTCCCCAAACCTCCACCCAGGCCTGCTCTGCTTCCCGGTTCCCTATCTGCCAGGGGCACAGGGTTGAGAACCCAGAACCACCTTTGACTCTTCTCTTTTTATCCTCCCCACCACCACCTACACACACACACTGCACATGGTTGCCAAAACCATATTGAATTCTTTGGGGGAGAAGGAAGGGAGGGAGGGAGAGAGGATCTTTGGATAGTGCAATGCTTAAGAGTAAGGCCCTGATATCAGATGGCCTGGAAATAAAGATCTAACTATTTTTTTTCTTTGAGATGGAGTCTCAGTCTGTCACCCAGGCTGCAGGGCAGTGGCTCAATCTGTGCTTACTGCAACCACCGCCTCCCTAGTTCAAGTGATTCTCAGCCTCAGCCTCCCAAGTAGCTGGGATTACAGGTGTGCACTGCCATGCCAGGCTAATTTGTGTTTGTTTGTTTGTTTGTTTGCTTGTTTGTTTGTTTGTTTTAGAAGCGATGGGATTTCACCATGTTGGCCAGGCTGGTCTCAAACTCCTGACCTCAGGTGATCCACCCACCTTGGCCTCTCAAAGTGCTGGGATTACAGGCATGAGCCTCCATGCCTGGACACAAATATCTAATTTTGGCTCTTCCACTCACTGTGACTTGGACAGCTTCACCTTTCTGCATCTCACTTTCATCATCTAAAAATGGGTTATAATTAATACCTCCTTCATTAAAGTTGTTAGGATGATCAAATGATAGCACATAAATAATAACCCACTTATCACCTTGCCCAGGAAATGATCAGGAAATATCAGGGAGTGTTTTTAGGCCATTTGCAGCCAGCAAGACACACATTTGAATCCACACCCCATCAGTTACTAGCTGGTGAGCTTTGAGCAAGTTGCTGGTTTTCTCTCTCAGTTTTCTCCTCTCTGAAAAGAGCCATGCAAAAGATATGAGAAGGTCGGCTCTCTGAGAGTGAAGGCTGTGTCTATCCCACAAGTGGATCAAAGAAGCACTCAATGCATATTGAGTTGGAAGAATGAATGGTGGGAATCGCCTTCACTCGACTGGCTGATTGCTACGATTAGTTACCGGTGTAAACTCTCTGCATATGGTAGGCACTTAGTGAGTACTACCTGAGAGTATTTCTTCTCCAAAGGCCGCTTGCCGGGGCAAGCTTTCACCACGCTAGACAGCTGTAAGGGCCTCATGACTGTTCTCTGTGCTGCCATCATCAGGCCCTCTCCAATCTTAGCCACCAGATCAGCTTTTCAAAGCACATGTCAGTCTCCGGGTCAGAAACCCCAGCTGGTCCCCTAGAAGTACAGACTTCTGAATCTGGCATTCAGGAGTTCCTCAAGCCCCAAGCCTAACTGCCTCCTGTAAGGATCCTTCATTCAGTTCAACTGAACTTTATTAGGCCACTGCCTCCTCTGGAGACACACCCTCTCCTTACTCACACACACGCACCCACCCATGCGCACACACCTCACTTCTGCCATAAGAATTCTGCACATCCATCAATACTTCACCCAGATGCCAGGCCCTCATCTTCAACCACCCTCTATACAACGTTCCTATTGACATGGATTTGAGTCTCCCAGCATTGTGACTAATTGGGTGCTCCGGGTAGGAGCAGAAACTGTCTTTCCACAGAACCAATTTCAGAGCCAAATAAATAGTGGGTTAAATGCATCAGGTTAAAATAACTCATGCCCATCTGGACACTTTTCTTCTTGATTCAGACTGAATCTGAATATGTCATTCCCTCTGTGTCCTGGTCCACGGCTCCAGTGCCCAGCTCACTTCTACTTAGAGCAGCTCTCTGAGTGCAGCTGGTCTAAGATGTTGCCCCTTTGCGACATCATGCCTGCACACTGGCAGGGGGCCTTCAGGATTTTAACCCGTATCAGTTAGACAGAACTTCCGGCCGGAGGGGGAGAAAGAGGAGCTCTCCAGTGCCCCTCGAGTCCCACTGTGTGTGGGAGCTGATCCCCTGCCTGAGAGTTGGCTCTCTGGGAATGGCTGGCCTCGCTGCCTTAGGCATTGGCTGCAGAAGGGCCCAGAAGCCAGAAGCCTCCTGACCACCCCCAGGGATGCTTCTCCAGCTGGGCCACACCCAACACCCCTGAGACCACGACATTGGCAGGCTTCCTATTGGCAGGATGGCCATGGGGATAGAACTCTTCCCAGAATTTTATTCTCCACTTCTGTTTCCAGACCTTTCCCCAGCCAGGGGCTTGACTGGTGAAAGGAAGCTTTGATGGAGATGGGCAATGGAATCAGGGTGGATCAGGCCCTGCTGAGTTAGAATCACTAGGCACTCCCTTGGGAATGCAGATTCCGGGGTCCTGCCCAGACGTGTTCACCTACTCCTGGAATGGGGGTCCAAGGGTCACATGGCCTACAGCTTCCAGCTGATTCCTGTATTCACTACAAACCTTGAGCCCCTCTGGGCGGCCTCAGAGACCTGGGCCCCCAACACTTCTCACTGTGGTGTGTGGTGAACTTTGAGCATTTACCTTCCTGGCATTTTTTGTTTCACACCTTGCCATCTCTGGAGATTCTTAATTTTTCTCATATAATTTTTACTCAATAGGACTCTGATACACACTAACCAATAATCAATATTTATACAAATGCTTAGATGGGAAGTGGAGTCCTATTTGGGGGTGAGAAATGGGAAATCACATACCCAAAAAATCCTTGAGTCGTTCAGCACACACCCTTGCCTGGACAGAAACATTTTTCAGCCTTTTTCAAACGTGCCTCACTCTTCTCTGCAACTTCTGCTGCCTCCTGGAATGTAGAGAAATGTGCTCACATGGATCGATGCCTCATCCACATTACACGCTGATCGCAATCACAAAAAATGGTCCT
The DNA here is from genome assembly GCF_029289425.2 of Pan paniscus. Classification (NCBI taxonomy): domain Eukaryota; kingdom Metazoa; phylum Chordata; class Mammalia; order Primates; family Hominidae; genus Pan; species Pan paniscus. Next base: position 135,211,677 of record NC_073258.2, on the reverse strand, counting down.
CACCCTTCTTTTGCTGATGAAATTGAAGTTTGGGCCCATTCATGAGCATGCCCAGGTCTCACAGCAAGTATCTTTCAGAACCAAGGTTTGTGCCTACTCTGAGGCTGTGAAACCCACCTTCTTTCCCTCACCCTCCACCACCTCTTCCCCATCTCTCTGCTTGGGGGAATCCTCAGTGCCCCCCACCCACCCAGTGGCAACCCTCTGAGGGCTCTGCAGACCCCCGCAGGTGGAATCATTGCCTCTCATCTCTCTCCTCCCTGGGTACTTCTCTCTCCTCCCTGGGTACTCCCTCCCAGCAGTGGCCACCACTGTTCCTCCTTAAATGAACTTGGCTGCCTGTCTACCTCTGCCACCAGACGGAGTTCCTGGACTCCAGCCCTGCATCTTAAACAGTGCTTTTTCCCCAGACTGGAGGAGTGGCTGACCCACGAAAAGTGCTCAGTGACAGTGGAAGGAATGATGCAGACCTACACCCTTGGGCTGAGAGTGGAGGACAGCTTTGTGAGCTCTTGCTGTGGCCTCTTCCGGCTCCTTTAACCCTGAAGAGGCAGGGCCCCAGGGCTCTGAGCTTAACCACCGCTCAGAACCCGCACCCTAGGAGCCCAGGCTTGAGGCTGCTTGATGGGAGCTCAGCTCAGGCTCTCCGCTGGTGCATGCACTCTCCTATTTCCCTCTTCTCCACAGCCATACATAGCTTGTAAGGACCTGAATGGACATTGAATGCCTAGAATCTAGCTTCCCCTCATTATGGATTTGATTGATTCTCAACCCTTATTGTACAAAGCAACACAGGCCATTAAATAAGCATGATTTTGGAGGTCCAGCGATTGGACTCAAAGTTGGCTCTGGAATTATACAACGTGTGCCTGATCAGCCCTCAGAGCCCCAAATTCAAGTGTGGAAGGAACGGCAAAGGCATAACATCATGGCAGTTTCTCCTCCAATGACTGGTGTGGCAGGAAGGGAGGCTGACAGGCTCACAGGACAGTCTAGGGGGCACCTGACATTTTCGGGAGTTGTCTAAAGCAGGAGAAGACACAGACCTCATTAATCCCTGCAAAGGGCAGCTCGGGGAGCTGGCAGCCACCTCTCACTTCTCCTTGGCTTCCCCTGTGTCTCCTGACAGTTGCAGGAGTTTCATTACCATTAACAGCTCTGCAAATTGCACCATCAGCAAAATGCCCCGGTAGTTAATAAACAACTACACAAGCAAATCCCAGTCAGGGACTCTTCTCTCTGCCTCCTAATGAAAGGTGCAACTCTCTGGCATTTCTACCAACTTCTGGATGTGAGAGGCAAATTTATCCTAAGGGTTCAGGAACAGGACTATCTCTCTAGGCTAGCTAGGAGCCCATTAAACTTGGAAACAGAAGGTCTGTGTTCCATCCCAGGCTCTGATGTCTACCAGTTATATGACCTTGCAAAACTAACTTAATTCCACTGGGTCTCAGTTACTCATCCATAAAATGGAAGCAGTAATAGTATGTACTTCACAGGGTTGTTATGAGGATCAAATGAGATCATCTATGTAATTAGTAAAGTGATGGCACAAAATAAGGACTCAAGAAGAGATAGCCATTGTCATTGCTACCTGTCACATGTTCGTGACCACGTTGACTCAGCCCATGTCAGGGGTACTGGGAGTTCCAGTCCATGCCCTGAAAACACAGATGAGAGAAATTGCCATTATTATTATTCTCGAGCCAGTGTCTCCCACTCCCTGAGGTCTCAAAGGCCCTCCTTCTCAAACACCCCCATCTGTCTGTTCTCTCTGCCTTCTGTTCCTATCTTTGCTGTGACTCCTCCTTCTTGGTTCTAATCCTGAATCCAGAAGCTGCCAATGCCTGCTGAAGTCCTCTAGCACTGCCTAAAGCAATGTTTTCCCACCGCGGGGATGGGGACCTGGAAGGATGGAACATTGTGACAAAGTGATCCATAAACCAGCTGCGCCCAGACGACTGCTAGGTCTGAGTGTAATCAAGCATTCAGTATGACCATGTGGCCCATTCATGGAGGCCCAGGCCACCTGGAGGCCATAGGAACAAATGGGATCACAGCCTTAGCTCACACCAACCCCAACCAAAGCAAAGGAGCAGGGATTCACCAGCTTAGGGTCAGAAGGAAATTTGGCTGAGTCTCAAAATTAATAGGGCCCTTGTCCAGCCTGCAGTGTCGATACTGTTGTCAGAGGCCATCTCTGCTGGGGACTGAGTCAGTGTGGGATTGATTTTTAAAGCCTGACTGTCTGCTGATAGATGGTGTGATGAAATGAGAGATATAAATTGTCACGCTTTGCAATCACAGATGCTGTCACTGCAGCTGTCAGGGACTAAGAGGGCAGGCTGGCTGCTGTCATGGGGGTACCCAACCCTGGCAGATTTCCATTTGTCTGGCCAGCATTCAGGAGGACATTTCTTACATGCTAACCCCTCAGAGAAGTGACTGCCAGCAGCTTTATGGGGTGGTGCAATGGCCAGCAGGGGTAGCTCAGGGGGTGCCCTGAGCCCTCCTCCAGAACCTGCCAGCCGCATGGCCTTGGGCAAGCTACTGAAACACTGTGCCATAAATCTCATCCTCAGCATAATGATGGTGGTGCTAATACTACCTCATCAGGTCATTGGTTCACAGAGCAAGCGTATGGATGTTGATGGGAGCGAAACATCCCGATTAGCAAGCCAACCCCAATAAGGCAACTCATTATCCCACAAAACACACTGCCGGAGAGAGGAAAATTCCAGGGATTTTTAATTGAATGACTCAACAAGGACAGGAAAATCTAGGTTCCTTTCACCTTCTCCCTCTGCCACTCTTCTGCTGTTGAATCTGTGCTTATGCTGGGTTCCCCATGGTTGCAGTAAGCCTGCATCTGTTTTGGCTTCACATCCGGGTAGGACATGTGGAGAGGAGGAAGAGAGGCAACGTCCTGCTTTTGTCTCATTTTTAAAACCTCTCTCTGAAGCCTCTCACCTCATGTCCACTTTTATCACATTGGCTAAGATAGCATCCCATGCCGTTACCCTTATGTAAGGCAATGGCTTACTAGAAATGTGACCGGGACTGGCCAGCCCTGTAGGTAAGGCCAGCTTTTCTTAACACACATGGCAGTGTATCCCTGATCCAACAGAAAGAAAAGGCAACAGGCATGGGAGGTCAGCCACAGTCGGCTATGGCAGGTGAAGCACCGAGGACGCTGCCAGGCATTTGATGAGCGCACATTCGATGGTAGCTCTTCAATGCGACGTGTCCTAACTGTAACTCCGTATTATGAACGTCTAGGCTTACAGCAGATGTGACGATGTGGTTCACACCTCCCAGCTCACTCTTCTAGCAAATACACTTGCCTTCTGAAAACACAACACTGCCCTACAACTAAGCAAATTATTAAAGACTACTATTCAAGATTCATGTGATTTATTTCCAAAACTAAAGAAAGCTGCATTTATGTGAGACACACAGGTTACAGAAGTATTTAACAGAACACGAATATGTAAGCACATTTAGATAGAACTCAGACCAATTTTCAACTTTTGCCCTTTGCAGTAGATGGTAAGAATTTCTACTTTTGGGGCTGCAAAGATCCCTCCTTTCTGACTCATTGTGTGTCTTCACTGGCTCCTGTGTCCTCTGGCTTCTGCTGCTGTGCCTCCTCTACACTCAACTGCTTTCACCCGCGCCCTCAGGCCGGTTTCCATTGTCCCTAATCAAAGAGGCAGCCTGGCCAGCATGCACAGGACAGCTTCCTCCCAAGGGAGGGTTTTCTTCTCCCAGCTCCATTCTGCCAGCCTCCTCAAATCTTTTTGAATATGGGTAAGTGCCCATACCTAAAAAAGATAGATTCTGTCCCCTGACCCCATTCAACTCTCTGAGAAGTCAAGGTAGCTTTCTCCATTTAAAAAAAAAAAAAAGAAGTTTTTCACAGATACACAGGCAGAAGGAAGAAGGACAGAGCCCATGGTTGCAGAGTCTCTGTGGCCGTCCCCTCTGGTCTGTAGTAGGCAGTGATGACAAGGTGGGGGGTCAGGCTGTAACACTGAGGCAGTATCCTCCAGAGGTGAGGCCAGCACACTCCCCAGCCCCAGGCTCAGGCCTCAGAGGCAGGCATCGGGGAGCCGGCAGCAACCCGCAGAGGGTGGAAAGGACCCTTCTTTGCAGCACGGTGCCCTTCTCACACCTGCACACAGGTGCGTGGATGGAAGAGGTAGACAGTGATAGCGCCTCCTGTCCCACAGCCTCCTCAGCAGCTGTGCGGGTCCCTCTGCAACCCCTGACCACCATCCCTCAGCCAGGGTCTGAGAGGCCACTTTGAGAATCAGGCTTGTTAAGCCAGAAGGTTAGATTTTATAAACCTTCTTAATATGGTTTTTACCTGCATGCAGGCTCAAATTATATCAATTGGTTTTCATAATGGATGTATCCATTCTCTTTCACAGAGGAGAAAATAGCCCAGGTCCCCAAGGAGGCACAAAGGGAGAGGGAGGAACTTGTACTCAGCCAGAGACTGAAAACACCATAAAATCCGAGTTTCGGGGGTCATTTAGTCCAGACCACCACTGCCTTTAACCTGTAGTATTCTTACCATTTCTAGACAGACCAACCATCCTTCTATTTGAGACGCCCTTCTCCCCAATAAAGTGTACCAGTGGGAAGCAATTCTTGACATTTGGGCTTTTCTTAAGGAGTACAACCTAAATCTATCACTAAGAAACATTTTCATGGCTGTATTTCAGCAGGGATGTGACACCAACTATTATTTGATACTGAAGACTTAAAAGCTGGGCTAAACTCCTGTGTGAAAGCCCCGGCATTAAATAACAAAAGGAAACCATTCCAATAGCCAGCTCTGCTCTGAGAGGCCTTTGTCTTATCCAAAAAACACCTTTCGAAAAACTCTATCTCCCACCCCACTGTCTCCCTTCCATTTCTAGGTAGTAGGGGAATAAAGAGATCAGTGTGGGGAAGGGAGACTCAGGCATAGAAATAACTGGATGTGTTTTGCTGGTGGACTAGGAGCAAGATCTACCTCTGGTACACAGCCTTCCTCCTACACCAGCCTAAGGGCAGTGGAAGCAGCTCCATGGGCAGAGATGATCCCTCCTGAGGACTTACCCTGAGGGAGAAGTAACCAGAAGTAACCAGACAAGTGCGGAGGCAGCCCCTTGCTGCTCCTAATGGCTCCAGCTCTTTAACTCTGGGCCTAGAGGCATGCCACAGGGCACCTCCTTCTGAGAAGGGAGAAGTCATAGCCCTGTGAGGAGCTTGCTTAATCAGTGTGAAGTACCTTCCCGTTTCTCGCCTCTCCATTCCTCTCCTTCCTCATCCATACCCAGCACCCTCCTCCCAGACTAAATTCCAAGCCCCTGGCTTGGCTCGGCACCATGGAACCACCTGGACCACCACAGTGGCTTGTCTTCAGAATCTCCTTCACATTTGTTTCTGCCCTTCTCTTCCCCCCCGGCTCCTTATCTCTGGCCTCCTCTCCCTCCTCCTCCTCTCTGTCCTATTCCCTTGCCACTCCCTCCCCCTTCTCTTCGCAAAGACTGCACACCCCTTTTTGCTCATCTACCTCTTCTGCTTGAAATTTCACCCATTTGTCACCAAATTGTGTCCAGTCATAATTAAAGCCCATTTCAAACCTCAGCCCACCCAACTCTTTACAGCTCTTTTCCTTCTCTGTCTTCTGAACCCATGTGCCAGCAATTGTGTTTTTCGATAGCAGAGTCCTAGAAATTCCAGTGTTTGTGCTGACCTCCCTGCGTGTAAGCTCCTTGGGGACAAGGTCAATATTCGCTACTCCCCTCCTTGGCACCGGATGTGCTGCAGAGCACAGCGTGACAGCCAGGCCCTGGCGGAATGGAATGTTCCCTGAAGGGTTTCAGCAGCTTCTCTGCTGGACAGTTCCCTGCCCCTTGCCAATTCTGCCATTGGGCGTAATTCCTTAGAACTGCACATCTTCACTCTGAGAGAAGAGATGTGTAATCAAAAACACGGGCATCAAAGTCTCCCCAGGTCCCTGGAGTCACAGTGGGTCGATTTAACTTATTTTTCCACAAGTCTTTCAGCTTTTTCACTGAGCTGCTTCTTCTCTAACTACCTATCATCTCTCCCTACCAAAGAACATAAAAGATCAAGTATGTTAAAATAATGAAGAGAAGAAGCTCCCTTTTCCCTAAAGTTTTCCAGGGACCATAATCTCAGAATGAGTAAAATCTTCAGAAATCCTTTAATCCCAAATCCATGATGTACAGATGAGAAAGCTGAGGCCAAAAAGGCAAAGTGACTGACCTGAGATCCCACCACAGCAGCCAGAGCTGGTGCTGAGGCCGGCACAGCGCGCCCCTGCCTCCTCCAGTGGGGTGTCCTGCCCCGCAGAAGCCGTCCCACCTGGCTTCACGCTGGGCCCCCTTCCCTCTCACTCACAGCCACCTGATAAGCACAAGATATCTTCTACTGCTAAGCGTGTGACTGGCAGCAAGCAGCTCAGAGTGACTCCTCTTGGTAAGCGTGGATGCTGCCAAGGAAGGTGCATAACCGAAGGAATAGAGCACTGTGTGGCAAGCCTAGCCCTGGCATCAGTCCCACAGGGGGTGTCCCTGAGCAGGAGTCGCCTCGGGATCCATTTAATCACAGCACAGAGTTAATGGCACTGAGGCGGCCGTCACTCCTTCTCCAATGAACGGAGATGGGGGTGGCTGGTTATAATTTCCTGAGCACTGAGGGTCCTAGGAGGCCTCAGCCTCATGGGGAAGAAGGTCTCTTTGGCAAGGAGTCCTTTGCAGTCAAGGGAATGCATTAAGCCACCTCCACAGGGTGCAGGGGGGATGCTGACCATGCTTACTTCAGCAAGAGGCCACCAGCCGTGGAGGTGCCATAGCCTCTCCTCACCAGCCAGCAGTCACCATTTAGATTATCCTTCTATGACATACATTCTAGCTCCTGTCTTGACCCTGGGGAGACTCTGCACAGAACCCATCTCGGGGCAGTGGGACGTTCCTTCCTATCAGCAGAAGAAATGGCTCACAGGGGTGCCCAGAGAGCAGCCTGCATGACTCCAAAGCTGAGTCCACAAGGAAGGTGGAGCCACCACCTCCTAGACATAGACTGGCCATGCCCCTGCCTTCTCACTCCAGTGTCTTTGTGTACCCCATTCCACAGTGCAAAAATCCCACCAGCTGTCACTCACTTGGGTGGAGAAAGGTACAAGCTTCATACAGGACAAGAGGGTGTTGCCACGAGTCTCCCAGGGAAGCCACCTGCAGTTTGGTGGGGGGTTAAGAGCAGGGGAAGTGGCAATCGTGGTGGCCTGAACTCCTGCGTGATCCTGTAAACAGCATCTTCCTAACAGGAACAAGCAAGTGGTGAGGGTGGGAGTGAGGTGGCGAAGCTTGCGTCATGCCCTGGGGAAACGCGAGGCCATTCATGATTCAAAGTAGGACTCCTTTGAGGTCTCAGGAATGTGTCATCAGCAAAGGGTCGGGGAGGCATGGAGGGGAGGAGAGTAGAAAGCACACTGAACCTAGAGGCAGGTGACTAGCTCAAATCCCAGCCCCTTCACTGATTGACAATGCGATTTGGGACAAGTCGCTTAACCTCTCTGAGCCTCAGCTTCCACATCTGTAAAATAGGAGCAAACTACGTGGAGCTTGTCCTAAGAATCGAGATGAAATAGCTTATTTCAAACCTGTGCCTGGCTCCAAGCATGTGCTTGCCACATGTGAGTCCTCCTTCCTCTCAGCTGAGAAGGCTCCTACACGTGGTTATTTCCAGGCCAGCTCCAGGCTTCTGCAGCTTACTGACCACTGGCCCCCAAGGAGCCCTTTCCACGCGACTTCTCGGACCCAACAGAGCCGAGCAGAGGGTAAGTTGTGGGCACTGCCGTCGCCTCTTGCTCAATGTCCTCATGCCCAGAGCTCCCTCCTTGTCTGAAGCTGAGGAGGGGCCTCCCGGCCAGGGCCCAAGTCACCTCTTATCCCGGATTCTTTAAGATAAGCAGGCACAGGAGGAGGGCCTCGCGGGCCAGAAGACATGGGGTCTGCACAGTCTGCCTTCCTTTCTGGGCTGTCTCTCCTCATCCTCCACACCAAGCCAGAATTAGAACAGAGATCTGACTGGGCCTCTGCGGTGGCTCCAGGGCTGTCACATCAGGGAGGGAAGGGCCTTACCTGGCAGTGCCAGCCTTCATTTCTGAACACCTGCCCAGTCACTCCAGACACATACGAACTCTGAACCCCAGCCAGCCCGCAGGCCGCGTGCCCCAGGCTCCTCCAGGCCTCTGCGTCTCTGCCCAGGCTGCAGCCTTGGCCTAGGGAGTTGGATCTGTGGGCTCCTCAGGAGAGCTCCAGACAGTGCTCCTGCCACTGCCCAGCAGAGTCCAGGCTCGGGACTGGCCCCAGCTGCCCCAGGCTCCAAAGCTACCAACCAGAAAGAAGCTGGAAGATGGCAGATGGCAGAAACGTGTATCCAGACCCTGCGTCCTCTGGGTAACAAGAATCACCTCCACTCCCCTGGCTCTCTTCCATGATCACGTGACACAGCCTCCAAGGCAACAGTTAGAGAAATAGCAGTCCCATCATTAACTCATTCAAGAGAAATACGGTGGGTTCCAACCCCATTATCAGCACACTGGGGGGTCCAGAGACACAAAGTGAAGGGATCCAGGTCTTGAGAGAGACGGAGATGCATGCCCAGCCCAACGTGTGCAGACACGAGGTAGCTGCAGGATGCAATGGGGATATGGGTGTGGTGCTTGGTGACTGGGATGGAGGGAAAGGAGAGAGGGTGAGGGACAGCTTCCTGGAGGAGAGGATACTGAGCCAAGCCTTCAAGGATGCCTAGGAGTTAGCCAGAAGCAGAAGGTGAGGGCGGGGGGCATCCCAAAGAGAAGGAAAACAGGTAGGTGAGAAGCAGCCCAGTTTGTGGATGTCACTGTGCAGCTCTCCTTTGCTAGAAGATGCATCTGAGGAGGCCACGTATTGCTGGGGGGCATGGAGCCAGCTACTAGGGCTTTGCAAGCCGCTTTTCGGAAGAGGGACTTTTGCCTGTAGGCGATAGAAAGCTATTGAAGCTTTTACGCAGGGAAGTGACCAGTTGAGATCTGCATTTTAGCTAAATTACTTTGGCAATAGACGGAAGATAAATTGTGGATTGATTATCCATGCAGGGCCAAAACTTTGGGATGCACTAGCTTGCACTAGTAATGAATGCTAGAGGGGAAAAAAAGAAAAAAGAAAAAAGAAATTCTGGCTTCTAGCCCAGTGTCCCTAGGCACTGGCCCTGTGAAATGCAGGTGGCTGTGGGTAGCTACATGCTGGATGAGGGGAGAAGCCAGCTCCCCAAGCCTTCCAGATCGCCTAGACGGAGCCCTGCAGAACGCAGTTCGGTGCTGCCCTATGCTCTGATGGTCTGTTTCACAAGCAGTTACTCTGCTCTAGAAACATGTATGGGTTTGTGTAGGTGAAGGGACTCAGCTCTGCTCTGTTCCTTCCTGTCCCTCCTAGTGGAGTGGGGCCTGGGCTCTCAGACAGGACTCTTGCAGGACCAGCTCTGGGTCCAGAGCCCTCAAGATGCCTCACCGTCGGACAAAGGATGCCTTGATGGAGCCTTGTCCAAACAGACAAAGCCCAGGCTCTCCAGCACCACCTAACATCTCACATCTCCCTACAAACTGTTCTGTTTACAAAAATAGAAGATCTCAGAGCTGCGGTCTACACGGGTCTCTTAGTTGATGAGGACAGACATCCCCAGCACGATGCAGAGGCAGGGAACAGGAAGAGAGCATCTCCGTCTTATGAAGTGGCCCCTCTCCTCCTGTACTTCCATCCCCAGAGAGAGGTCAGATGGCCACAGAGCCCAAGGATAACAGGGCCATCGCTCAGGGAAGGGATTGGGTGGTTTTCATTTTCCTCTTTGTACCTCTGCCATTTTACTTTGTAACCATTTAGGGGGGAAAATATCTATGAAGTGATACTATGTTCTTCCTAAATAGTGCTTCAAGGTTTATTTTAATTCCTCATACCCAGAAAGTGTTTTCCCAGGTCCAGGCTTGAGGCTTCCCACTATAATAAAAAGCCTCCTACCCCAACCCTCTTGAAGACAAGGCTTCCAGCCCAGAGGAGACCCCAGCATGGCCAAAGCACTCCTCACACTCAGTTGCATGCATAGCTCCACCCACCACCTGCTCAACTCCCAGCTTCCTTCTCTCCCACAACCAGAATCACAACCTTCCAAACCTGCTAATGATGTCCTCAAAATGTGCACCATATGGCAGGTCCAGGGTCCTGCCTGCACTTGCCAAGCTAGCCGGAGCTTGACCAGAGAGGAAGCCTGTCTTCAGCACCCTACCCGGGCTGGCCAGTGGGACTAGGAGGCAGGCGGTGGGGACCTCGCACCCAACTCCACCCGCCCAGTGCTGCTGTCCATCCCTCATCCAGCCACAGGGCTGCTCCCAGGGTACGCCCCAGCTTCTGCATGCCAACTCCATTAGAAAAACCTCCTGGGCGCTGAGACACCGGGACTGTAGGCTCCTTCCTAGCCTTCTACCTCATCTCAACCAGGACTCCATATGGGAATTTTCCAGAGACACCAGGAGACCACCTGCTCACCGCCATTGCAGGAGAGAGGACAGGGGCTGCAGAAAGGGTTTGAAGGACGGAAGTGACATAGGAGGAAGAATTCTAGGGGCTGAAGTTGCTGCCTGTGCTCCATTTCCGGTGAGCATTTCTAATGCCAGCCTGCACGATGCCTGAAATTCTCCCCAACCACATCACTCCTTTGAGTCCAAATGTTGAAGTTCTGCTTAAAATGCAAATCATTTTCCCAGATGAGAAAACACATTAATAATAACACTAAATATTCCTCTAACACTTTATACCACATCTCATTTCCTTCTTGAAACAGCCCCACGAGGCAGCACGGGATTACTCCTCCTCTGCAGATGGAGAGGCTGAAGCTGAGTGAAGCTGCCCCGGCGACAGCGTGCAGCGCCTGCGCGGACAGGAGGCGGGCGCCCCGGTTTCAGCGCGGACTCTGTGGCTTCATTGCAGAATGAGCGCAGGCACCGCAGCATTTCAACCCTGTGTGTTTCAGCCACCTGAGGCCAGATCGCTATTAAGAGACAGATGCGATTTCTGATTCACGAAGAATTGGTCTGATGGTGCTAGAATGCTGCCTGAGCTCTGTGCAAGGTGTGGGGCAGCGCGGGGAGGGTGCAGCAGCCTAGCGGGACAGCCGGCAGCCCTCAGCACAACGGCATTTGGTCGAGGCCCTGCTGTCCCTTGGGAAGTTAGATCATGTGCTTTCTGAAGTTATAGCATCCAAGAATGGTGGAAATCAAGCAGAACATTGGTGTGGTTTGAGTTATTTTCGTCACTTTCCACAAAATCCTGCAAGGGAGAGATGGGCTTCCACTAGGGCTAGCTCCTACGCAAACAGAGGGGGAAGGAAATACTACATTTTCTAACCCAGGCCTTGTGTCCGTTAAATGAGCATTTTTACAAAGCTAAAAAACAGCAAAATATGGCCCAAAGCTAAACAATAGCCAAAGTGAAACAGTTCTAAATGAGGGCTGTGGAGCAGGAACCCCAGCAGAAGTTAAAACTGTGACCCAAGACTTTACCAAGCATCTTTTAAGAACTCGATGCAGACAACGCAAGTCAATGCACTAGCAAGGATCAGGTGAAGAGTGTTATCATAGTCACCATTAATTTAATAGCTAAGGGGACAGACTCAGTGACAGAGGCCAGTGAGTAAAACAGATGAATATTCAGGCCTAAAAACTGCATCTGGACACAAAGAAATGGGGCTGTGGTTATTTGCACATTACAGTGATCAGAAGTAAATAGGCTATATGCCCATTGGAGTGTTGAAGGAACCGTTAATATATTTCTAAAGAAATCTCAGGCCCAGTCTGAGACTACAAAAGCCCGAAAATATGCTGGATTCCCTGGTCCCACATCCCACACTGCACAGTGTCAAAATCATGCATCCTCTGGGAAGGACCAGCTCCCTAGTGCCCACGTCAGAGGTGGCAATGGAGGATGATTGACAAGGAGGACCCTTCTGAAGGCGGAGCCAAAAGCCATGAAGACACAGTTCAAGGCGATGCTCCTGGAGACAGTGGGTGGGGGCCACATGGGCCAGCCAAGGAACCCAGTCCACTGCCGGACGGAGAGGCCTTTTCACTCCTGCCTAGCAGGGTGGGTCCATCATGTAAACCAGTGATCTCTGTGTTTCTCTTTCCTCCCTTTTCTGAATGGAAGATTGACATTTTAAAATTGTGGTTATTTTATCTTTCCTCTCAAGGAGAAAAGGTAGGGTAGGTTGGGAAAAAATGGCCTGTCTTTTAGTTCATAGGTCACCAGCCATAAGAAGCCACATCTGGGACTGATGGAGCAGACTGCCCACACACAAGCTAGATGCAGAAACTGGGTGTGATTTGGGAGTGGTGGGTTGGGAATCAGAATGCGCTCTATGTGGAAGAGCAATGTCTGTGGAAATCAGAGAAATCAGAGTGGCAGATGCAGCAGACATTGCTAGGGGCCTTTCCCATATTCATTCTTTGTTGGTAGCATATCCTTATTTTATTAAGGGTAGCAATGTGCCATCAAAAAACTACATTTCCCAGCTTCCATTGCTGGTAGTTATGGCCATGTGACTAAATGCCGACCAATGAGATGCAGACAGATTATGTGTGATCTTTGCAGAGAAACGCCTTTTTCCCCCCTTTTCTCTTTTCCCCAGTTTCTACCTAGAATATGAACATGATAGGTGGAGTTGCACTCACTGTCACTGTTTTAGTCCATGAGAAGACCTGAAAATGAAAATAATGTGACAAGAACTCAGAACATAAATATCAGTGAAGCTGCCATGTTACCTACCATGTTTGCTCATTGCCAGATTTCTATTACAGGAAGGGTGAGAAACAAACCTTCTGTTTTGTTTAAGCTATTGATCTTCTATATCCTCTTCTTTAGCTGGAAGTAGAATATAATTCTTACCTGATTCAAGCTCATCACCTACGCTCTTGGTGTCAATTTTAGCATCTGTAAAATGGGGATTAAAAAAACCCCTATATCCAAGACTTCTTTGTGAGAATTTAAATGACATAATATATTTTAAAAGTCCAGCTCCAAACTTGTCACATAATAATTGCTGGATAAATAGAAACTATTCCTGCATTTACTACTATTACTAGTAGCATTATTATTATTATATAATCACTAATGACTAGGTCAAGCCAAGATAGAAACATAAGTATTCTAACAGCCAAACCTTTGCTTTTGCAGTTTGTAATCTTACTAATTCTCAACACCTTACCCTGAGCTACAGATAGACTCAAAGCACCAGAATAAAGGACAGAAATATTTGAGGCTCAGATGAGGAAGGTTTGCTGCAAGCAGCAGGCAGAGGTTAGAGCAGGATCAGCCTGCTTTTTCTGTAAAGAACCTTATAGTAAACATTCTTGCTTTGCAGGCCATACGGGTTCTGTTGCAGGTGTTCAATGTTGCCATCACAGCATAAAAGCAGCCATGGGCAATGTGTAAATGAAAGAACATGGCTGTATTCCAACAAAACTTTATTTACCAAAAAGGCAACAGGCTGGCTTTGGCCAGCAGGGCCTGGTTTGCCAATCCCCTGCCTAGAGGGATGCCCTGTGAGAAAAGACGCAAAAGAGACATGGAGGAGGCCCTAGTTCTACAGCAATCTGTCCCAAGGCCCGGAGAAGGTCACAGATGCCCCTGTGCCCCCTCCAGCTTGTCCCCCAGCGCTCCTCAGCACCTCAACACCGTGCTCTTCCTGGGCTCAGAACAAGGCGTGTGCAGCTGCACACCCCCTGCATGAACATTTCCTCCTCACCCCCACTCCATCTCACTGGACTAACTCCTACTCATCCTGCAGTTCCCAGCCTAGACGCTTAACTATCACACCTTTCAGAAAACCTTCCCGGCCCCAAGCCCACGGCACTGTGCTGCATCACCCGGTCGCCTCCTTTGTCACACTCGGCTCAGGCACAGACTCTGTGCTCAGGTGCTAGGAGGATACTGCTGGGGCTCACACTGCTTGCTCAGGAGTCACCAGAGAAGGAAGTTTCAAGCCGGAGGTCAAACACAGGGGGAGCTTGGCAGAATGCGAGGAGAAAAGAGCAGGAGTTTGGGGTCCCAGGGCCAGGCAGAGGCATGCAGGTCAGCTGTGAGCACCTCCTCCTCACCTCCCCTCTGCCCCAGCGAGCAGCATCTGCCCAGTCCCACTCCCTGTAGGCGCTCTGCCAGAGGCCGCATCACCAGCAGGCTGTTAACCTTGGTAATGAAAAGCAACAACTTTATGGGAACCAGAAACTGGCTAAGCTCATCAATTTTATTCATAATAGAAAATTATTGCTTGAAGGCAGGGCACAGTGGCTCATGCCTGCAATCTCAGCACTTTGGGAGGCCAAAGCAGGCAAATGGCTTGAGGTCAGGAGTTTGAGACCAGCCTGACCAACATAGTGAGGCTCCGTCTCTACAAAATAAACATACGAAATATTAGCCAGGCATGGTGGTGCTCACCTGTAGTTCCATCTACTCAGGAGGCTGAGGCATGAGAATTGCTTGAGCCTGGGAGGCAGAGGCTGCAGTGAGCCGAGATTGTGCCATTGCACTCCAGCCTGGGCAACAAGAGCAAACCTCCATCTCAAGAAAAAAGAAAAAAGGAAATTAATGCTTGGAAAGAGTAAGCCAGCAGCAGTAAGGACCTCTGGTTTCAAATTGTTCTGTGAGGAAAATGCACTAGGAGAGAAGAAAAGACACACACACAATACCCTTAAGGGTGAACAAGCTTTATCTCACGTAAATGGTAATGCAGATATAATACGCAAATGATAGAAGCAAATTGCAATGGGAAGGGGAGAAGGGAAAAGACATGTATATATTTACACTCACCAGACTACGGAGGATTCACCACCAGACTGGGAAGCAGCAGGCTGGGCTCCAGAGTCAGACACTCGTTCACGCACAGATGAGGAGAGGTCTCACGAAGCTTCAGTGCGGTCTGGGACCTGAGCTCTGTTGTTACTTGTTACAAGTTGTTTGTCATGAGGCCCAGTCACGAGGGCACTTCATGATTGGGCTCAAGGAACACAAAAAGGGCAACTTGCTTTTGCGATTGTCTGTTGTTTTTCAGTAACTAACGTATAGGAATAAATTGAAATAGAGATTTCTCCAAAACAGCGCTGGATGAACCCCTGAAGAGGCTCACACAACCTGTTCCGGGACTTGGTGACCATTGTTTGTGTCCACATTCGGTTGAGTCCAAATTAATATTTAACTTTTCCTCCACACAAATATGAGCTGGGAGGTGCAGAGTTTCCTGACATTGAGGGTTACTTTCCCCTTTATTACACCCCACCAGAAGTACTGTCTTATTTTTATGGGGGTATTCTTTGTTTTCCAGTTCCAGGAATTCCATTTGTATTAGGAGGAGGTAGGGGAGGACAGTCTACCTCTGTCCTTTCCCCTCCCCTCATGTCATTGGGATGAAGAGGGTATGGGTGCAGCCCACGGCGGGCAGCTTTTCCTCCTCTGGCCCTAACCCACCAGACAGCATCTGGTTCTCAACGCAGAGCTTTGGGGAGCGGGGTGGGGGAGAAAACAGGAATGGAGAATAGAAGAAAAGAAAGAGAGAAGGAGGGAGGGAGAGGGGAGAAAATGCAGTGCTAACTGGCATTGACCAAGAGCCAAGCACGAGCTAAGCACGTTATGGGCTTTACCTCTTTAATCTCATTTAACTTTCACAACAATCCTCTGAAGTTGGAATGATTTTCCGTGCTCTCGAGATGAGGAAACTGTGTCTCAGGAAAAGTAAGTAAGCTCTCAACACCTGTTACTCAAACCTGGGCCTTGAGACTCATGCCCATGCTGCCCAGGGCAGCCCCCTCCATGGTGCCCACCGCGGCCGCCGGCTCTGCAGCCCCTCGCTCACTCCTGTCCTGCAGCCCTGTGCTGAGGCTGCATTCTGGCATCCAGGCTCCATCCGGAGCTGCCATGATTCCAGGGCGGCTCATGACTGTGTAATTAAGGGGAAGGCAGAGGCGTCGCCAAATAGGACCAAGGGCCGACTGCAGAAGCTGCCAATCCTCCACACAGACGCAGGCACCGGGCGCTCCTCTGAGGGGTGGGGAAGCCGTGGGGCCTCCTGTGGAGAAGCACATCCCATCTGCACTGCAAGAGGAAGCGTTTTGGTTAAGAAACAGCGCCTTATGCTCTTCACACAAATTCACCCAGACTCAGGAGTCAACAGCTGCTTGACTTTCCTGAAAACGGCTGGTGCAAGCCTTCTCCAGGAGCACATGAAGTGGCCAGTCATGGCTGCCTCTGCGGAGAGGAAAATATGCTTGAAACTGAATTGCTTCCAGGAGGGAACTGTAACAAACTGTAACAAATCTTTTAGTTTGACCCTCCTGCTCACTGCGTAGAAGGAACGCGTGGTGAATTTTGGCTAGATATGGGGCCACTGGGGCAATGTGGTTTGGGTTAAGAGTGTGAGCTTCAGTGTGGCACATACCAGGCTCAAATCCATACCCTACCCTCACTGCGCTTACTTCAGATAAGTTCTTCAACCTCTGGGTAAGGCTCCACGCTAATAAGCTGTAATAATAACCCTGACACAGTCACTGTAAGGACTGAAGAGGCGACACATGGGTGGAACTAAGCACTTGGTAAGCCCCCCATACGTGTGGGCAGCTACGGAGCACAGAGAATGCAGGCCTGACACTGGGAGGGCAGGTCAGGGGTTGTTTTTTGCTGGGACAATTCTCAACATGTGTTTTTCCCTACAACCGCCCTACTTCACCTATCATTGAGACGTAATTGAAATATGGCTTCTCCAAAAATTCAGGAAATCAGGGTCTAGAGAAGTTCTATTGTTAGGCATAGGCATATACAGTGTCATATGGTCTCCACCCCACCCACCCCTCCTGCCCCAGCAGATCCAGCATGCCGTGCCTGGAAACAGGAGAGCTTCACAGGGCACTTACGGAATCCACCAAGCATCTCCTCCTAAGGGCCACTAGGACCAGCCCACAGACATGGGAAAGTGCTGACTACCTTGTTTGCTGTGATGTTTCAGTACATAACTCCTGTTCTCCTAGAGCATTTCTCTTTTGTAAGTGAATTGGTATAGTGCTTGAATCCAGAAGGAGGGATCCTGGACTCCCCTTGTAAGCTCCCGGGAGCTTAAGAAATCAGCTGACAATTTCCTGTTGTCGAATTGTTCTAGCAGCATGAATGCGTCCAGCATAGACTCTCCCTGGTGTGAACTGGCCTGAAAGTTTTTACAACATCCTTTGGCAAGGAAGATGAGAAGCTTTTCCGTGAAAGAGTACACACAGCCCATGCATGACACAGCTCCAGGTATGTGCTCATTGTGATAGGAAAGGGCTTCGGGAGGCCGAGCACCTTCAGCAAGAGGCCTGTGAGAAATGATTATCTAGAGGGTGTCGCTTCCATTCCCAACTCATCCCAGGCAGAGGTGATTCTTACCTTGCATTCAGGGCCACAAATGAACGCTCTTGCAAATAGGCAGCACAGAAGAGCATCTTCATCCAGACCTCTTGAGTTAACTCTCATAGGAAACATTAAGGCCATGACTATCCCATCCCAGGACTTTATTATGGTGTGTTTTAAATGCCATTCACCCTCCAGGTGGCCCCTCTGCTCACAGAATAAGTTCTCTGTGGTCTTAAATCTGTTAGCAAAATGAGGATATAAATCCTCAGTGACTTGAGCCTGCTGTTCATATTTCTGAATAATCTGGGAATTTTGAAAGCTTGGAGGTGACCGACCCTGATTTTAAAATGTACCCAGGATTTATTTTAATTGGACACGACAAGGCCAACAGATCAGGAGACGCTTGTCTTTGAAAAGATAGTTTGCTACAGTTCCCAAGAGGAGGGGCAGTCCATACCACCCCGCTCAGGGCCACGTGGAGAAGCACCAGGCTCAGTCAGGGGTGGGGACGAGAGGAGAACTTGGGCAAAATCCTTGGGAGTGGCGAAAAGGAATGGGGAGGCAGGGGGAGGGCTGGGCAGGCTCAGGCCTGGGTAGTTTGGGATTCCGGAAGGCTCTGGTTACACGGGCAGTCTCTAGCTGCCCGGCACCTGGCCCTGGGATGATTAGGGCAGGGAGATAGTGTCCCAGGCTGCAGGATCCTGATCACGGGAGCTCCAGCCTGGTGGGTTTGCATATCAAAGACCTGCTGGCAGGCAAGTTGTTGGTGATCTCCAGGAATTAGCAAACCCTGGGAGAGGCAGTCTCTCTCTGGGTCCTCAAGGGCATCATAAAATACAGAAAATAAAAACATAATTAATAAAACGTTTTCCAGTGGTCATGTTGCATTTGAGTTATAAAGTGTTTTATGAGTAGTGTCATTAGTCTTATTGCTATACATGGTCTTCCTGTCTATACCCTTCTTTTGAATCATTATCAACATAATGTTAAATTCAGTCCAGAGGAAGCACTAAGGAATCCTCCACAGAACCTCACAAGGGGGCCCTGCACATTCTCCTCAAACATTCACAAGGGTGTGGCTCTGTGGTGCCAGCAGCACGGCCCTCAGCAAGCTGGTGGGCATGGAAAGCTGTGTTTCTATCCTACAGTTTCAACAAGCACAGCTCATCCAATGCCCTGGATAAAAGAAAGGAGAAACAGCGAGACGTGAGTGCCAGTGTGGACGCCGTAAGCCATGAGGAGAAAGCCAGCATCCCTGCGGGCGCCTGTGTTCCTTACTTCAAGGGGTGGAGGGGCTCCTCAGTGTACCCTGGGAACCTGGCTGCTCAGAAGGACGTCTTTAGCAAACTCCAAAGCAGGGCTCCTGGCCCTAGAAAAGGATAGCATTTTACCTCACAAATGGGACTCACAGACGTATTTATCAAATTATTATTATTTCACAAGGTAACGCTCAATTTTATACATTTTTTTGTTTCTTAATGTTGTCTATAACCTACCAAACTGATTTCACAAGCAGTCATGGGTTTTAACCTGCAGTGTGAAAAAGCTGCTCTAAAGAAACGCAAAGCCTTCCAGGAGACTCAGTGAGACGCCACGGCCGATATCATACAGGTAGTTTATTTTTAACTAAATATATTGACTCTTTTTATAAAAATGACATATTTTCCATGTAAAAATTCAAACATGTGAAATCCCCCCAAAAAAGAGGAAAAAAACTCTCTCAGACCTGAAGACACTCACCACTTGCTTTTTAGTGACCTCCCTTTCAGAATACTCCCTTTCACATATAGACATGGATATACCCTACTATACAATGGGCATTGCAGGATACTGTCCAGGCTATAGGATACTATACATGCCGTTCTATTATTCTGTTTCATGAAAAATGGCATTCAAGTCTCTTCATTTTCATCACTATCTTTAAGGGTTAGTGTTTTATTGTAAGGATCTCCAATAATTTGCTCTACCAATTCACTATTGATAGGCATTTTCAATGTTCCCATTGTTTTACAATTATAAATGATATTTTAATGAACATCCTTGAGTATGCATCTCTTTATGCCGCTGTAATTTTCTACTTATGGTAAACCTGGAAGTGGACTCATTGATTCAGAGAGTAAACACTTTTATATTTAATACGTAGTACCGAACTGCCCCCAAAATGATATGACAACTCTCCCTAATAGCACTTAAGATTGTCCAAATCCTCACAACACCTCTAACACTGGGTTTTGTCCATTTAAAATTTTTTTCAATACAATAAGAGAAAATATCTTATTATTGTTGGTATTTGCATTTTTTTAATTTTTAGTGAGGATGAGTATCTTTGCGTAGGCTAAATATACATTTGTATCTCTTTTGTATGTTTGTGTGTGCAAATTACCTGTTCAAACCCTTCACCCATTTTTCTCTTTTGGGTTGTTCTTGTTCTTTTCTTACTGATTTGGAAGAAGAAATGATGTTCAGTGGTTGAGCATGAGCTCAAAGTCAGACTGTCCAGGTTCAACCTCCTGTCACGTTTTTAAATCTGCATAAGCCCAGGCAAGAGTTGAGCTCTCCATGTCTCTGTTTGTTCATTTGTAATCTTGGATAGTAATTATGGTAATGATATCTCCTTCTTAGAGTTGTGAGCATTATATGTGTTAGCGAGTCCAACATCCATAAGCCTGTGCCTGGCACATAGTAAGTATTCAATAATACTATGTTAAGGATAGGGTGAAAGTCAAGGTGTTTTGACAATTATGTCGCATGGACATCAACCCATTAGGAGGGAAATCAGCTGCAGCACTGGAGCAGCATCCTGAAGTCACTGTCTGAGTCTGTATTGTGCTGCTGCAATGGAATACCACAGTCTAGGTCTTTGATAAAGAACAGAGATTCATTTCTTACAGTTCTGGGGGATGGGAAGTCCAAGGTCGAGAGGACCTCATCTGGCAAGCACCCTCTTGCTGTGTCACCCCATAGTGGAAGGTGGAAGGACAAGAGAGTGCAAGAGAGCAAGAGACAGAGAAGGGGGACTGAACTCATCCTTTCCTCAGGAGCCCAATCCCATGATAACTAACCCACTCCCAAGATGAGTAACTGACTCCCACAATAACTAACTCACTCCCAAGATAAGTAACTGACTCCCACAATAACTAACTCACTCCCAAGATGAGTAACTCACTCCCACAATAACTAACCCACTCCCAAGATAAGTAACCGACTCCCATCATAACTAACCCACTCCCAAGATGAGTAACCGACTCCCACAATAAGTAACCCACTCTCAACATGAGTAACTCACTCCCAGGATAACTAACCTACTCCTGAGATAAGTAAACTCACTCCCAGGATAACTAACCCACTCCAGAGGTGAGTAACTCACTCCCAGGATAACTAACTCACTCCTCAGACAAGTAACTCACTCCCAGGATAACTAACACACTCCTGAAGTAAGTAACTCACTCCCAAGATAACTAACCCACTCCTGAGATAGTAACTCACTCCCAGGATAACTCACTCACTTCCAGAATAGTTAACTCACTCCTGAGACAAGTAACTCACTCCCAGGATAACTAACCCACTCCTGAGATAGAAACAGACTCCCAGGATAACTAACCCACTCCCAAGATGATGGCATTAATCCATTCACGAAGACTGAGCCCTCATGACCTAATTACCTCTTAAAGATCCCATCCCTCAAAAGTGCGCATTGAGGATTAAGTTTCCGACACATGAACCTTGGGGGACACATTCAAACCACAGCAGACATTAATCTATAAATTCCTGAATGTGGGAAAAGGTAGAGCTGGTCCCAGGGAAGTCAGTGGCAGGGTCCGCAGCCTTGGGAGACTCAGACAGGCAGCTGTCTGCCAGCTGGTGTGGGGGGGCTGTCATGTTCTAACTCGAAGACAAACTGTGCAGCCCTCACCAGCCTGGCATCACCACCAGCATGCCATGTGTGAGGCAGAAGGCTTCCAGGTTCTCAGTGGTCTTCCACCTTTGTTTGTGGTTTTCTAAAGCTTTACAATTTTATGTGATCAGAATGATCTATCTTCCTTCGTGCTTCTGGAAGGCCTTAGCCACCAAAGATTATACAAATATTCATTCATGTTTTTGTTCAGTATTTTTCCGGACTCCTTTGAATATGTAAAATCTCAGAGAGTGAATTTCCATTTTCCATGGCTGTTCAGCTTTTTGAGCAGATACATTCTCATTGCCAGAAGGCCTATTCTGTAGGTTACAACTTAATTTATACACATATATATAAAGTATATATATACCAATGTATAAATATAATATTTATATCTGCAATAAGAAATAAGAGGTCTTCAGTTGCTCCACAGTTCTGTGGTGCATGTCCAGCTCCCTGAGGCCCACAGATGAGCCTGGGTCCCGTGGGTCATGCTCAGAGCTCCCTGAGTCCCTCCTGAGCACAGCTCCCCATTACATTCACGGTTGCTTATTTGATGAATGGTTGTGTCTCCCACACACTTCAGTAAGTTCCACAAGGACAGACAATGTCTCAGCTCACCATTCTGGCCTCAGAGACAAGCACAGAGCTGAGAGTAGAGTGCATGCCACAGATAGAGAGCAGGAGGGAAGACAGGGAGAGAGAGTGATGAGAATGAGCAGGGGGTGGGGAGACAGAGAGCAAGAGAGAGCAGGGAGGAAAGAAGCATCAGTCTTTGTGCCTTTGCTCCTCCCCACCCCCAGCCCATCACTCCACTGGGCTCACCCAGAAATAGGTGCCCAGAACAGATGGTTCAATTAAATTGAATATAGTTGAATTGCAGGTGGCTGTTCGGCTCCCAGAACCCAGCGTGCAGACGCGCCTGTGACTGACCACCTATGCAGTCTCCAATCTAGTTATTTGTGTATGTCTCTTTCTCTCATGAGACTGGAAAGTCCTCGAAAACAAGGACCTTCTATCATTCATTCTTATATCCTCGTCCTCCTTACACTGAGTTTGAGTTCAGAAAATGTTTGGCAAATGAGAGACAGAACCGTGCAGCACCCTAGCCTGAGCCTGGGGCAGCACAGCCTGCAGCAGCCCAGCCTCCAAGGCTCCTCCCATCAGGTCTCAGCCTCAGCAGCTCCCTCGCCCCAGCCAACATCCCTACACCTCCATCCCACATTAGCAATAGTTATTGGATGTGTAAATTACCATCAATGGAGTGACAAAGACTCAATTAAAGAAGGAGATCTGAAGTCAAAGCTGTCACCTCAGAGAAATCAGCCTTGACAGATAATAGCAGCAGCTCTGCAGGGCAAGTACTCAGAGGTAAGGGCTGGAGGGACCCCTTCCCTCACCCCTGGCCCGCTTTGTGTGGGAGAAGGGTGGGATCTGTCAGGGACTGCTGTCACCTCCCTGCCCGGGCAGGCCCTGAGGAGGGCCGGGAGCCACAGGGAAGCTCTCTGCATCATCCACCTCCTCCAGCCCTCTGAGAAAGAAGAGCCTGTGCAAAGACCCAGAGAACACTTGGCTGAGCTGGCACCACTCAGCAAGCAGCCTCCTGCGAGGGGGCCATGAGAGGGCACTGACCCTGCACTACTGCTGCACGTCTGCACAGGCTGGGCATTCAGGCCAGAGCGCAGGGCGGCTGCTGGCCATGTCTCACTGCTGCCAAGCCCAGGGCAATGGTGGGAGCTGCGCGACTTCCCCATGCCTCCATGTCCCTGCTTATAAAACAGGACCTTTCCAAGAACAAGGTAGCTGTGGTCAGAGGAAAGAAGCACACACTCTGTGCTTCCATGTTCACCCAGCACCAGCTGACTAGGGGCTGCCAGCTCACCAGGCCATCCTCACTTCCTACTTCTCCCACGCTGCCCCAGGGGGTCAGGCCCTGGCTTCCCCTCAAGCATCCTCCAAGCCAGTATGACACATGCCGAGCCTGGCACTTCAAAACCTGCTCCCTCACAGTTCCCACAGAACATTTTAGCCTCATCAGCCCACCCTTGAACAACCCTAGGTCCAAACCCAGTACTACAGTCCTACACCCTATAAACATTTCTCACAGTTCCCACCTGATTTCATTCCCCTTTTTGTGCAATCCCACAGCAAACTCCACCTCAACACTTCTTATGCTATACTATTTTTAGTTTTACATTTTCATATTATTATGTTAATATGAAATATTATTCATATAATATTACTAATTATTACATTATTAATATTAATACCACAAGTTTACATGCTCTTAGAGGGCATCCTTGATATACTTCAGCTCAATAATATGCACATATTATAGACTCAGGGAATATATTTTGGATAGATGAATGAACACATACCTAAATGAATAAATCAACATAACTTACCAAATCCAGGTCTGTAAAAAGAGAATTACAATGAATGGGTTGCTGTGAGGAACACTTATTATATAATGAATAATAGTGTTTTGCAATCTGAAAATAATTATCTAAGTGTGTACTATTTTTTCTTTTTTAATTTGGAGATGGAGTCTCACTCTGTCTCCCAGGCTGGAGTACAGTGGTGTGATCTCGG
This sequence comes from Pan paniscus, assembly GCF_029289425.2. Taxonomy (NCBI): domain Eukaryota; kingdom Metazoa; phylum Chordata; class Mammalia; order Primates; family Hominidae; genus Pan; species Pan paniscus. The sequence goes on along the minus strand of NC_073258.2, from coordinate 135,187,710 downwards.
CTCACTACAACCTCCACCTCCCAGGTTCAAGTGATTGTCCTGCCTCAGCCTCCCAAGCAGCTGGGACTACAGGCACGTGCCACCACTCCCAGCTAATTTTTGCATTTTTAATAGAGATGAGCTTTCACCATATTGGCCAGGCTGGTCTCAAACCCCTGACTTCATGATCCACTCGACTCAGCCTCCCAAAGTGCTGGGTTTACAGGTGTGAGCCATTGCACCCAGCCAAAGTGTGTACTATTATTGAGGTTATCTTTACAAGTTCTCTCCCTATCTGTGTTTTCCGGCAGCAAAAATACTGTGACACCACAGTGACAGAAGCCTTAAGCAAGGACGGTGTGACAGGACAGAGACAGAGGCCTTAGGCAAGGATGGTGTGACAGCACAGTGACAGAGGCCTTAGGCACGGGTGGTGTGACAGCACAGAGACAGAGGCCTTAGGCAAGGATGGTGTGATAGCACAGATACAGAGGCCTTAGGCAAGGATGGTGTGACAGCACAGAGACAGAGGTCTTAGGCAAGGGTGGTGTGACAGCACAGAGACAGAGGCCTTAGGCAAGGGTGGTGTGACAGCACAGAGACAGAGGCCTTAGGCAAGGGTGGTGTGACAGCACAGAGACAGAGGCCTTAGGCAAGAGTGGTGTGACAGCACAGACACAGAGGCCTTAGGCAAGGATGGTGTGACAGCACAGAGACAGAGGCCTCAGGCGAGGATGGTGTCACAGCACAGAGACAGAGGCCTTAGGCAAGGATGGTGTGATAGCACAGAGACAGAGGCCTTAGGCAAGGATGGTGTCACAGCACAGAGACAGAGGCCTTAGGCAAGGATGGTGTCACAGCACAGAGACAGAGGCCTTAGGCAAGGATGGTGTGATAGCACAGAGACAGAGGCCTTAGGCAAGAATGGTGTGACAGCACAGAGACAGAGGCCTTAGGCAAGGGTGGTGTGACGGCACAGAGACAGAGACCTTATGCAAGGGTGGTATGACAGCACACTTATGAAAGGTCTTAGGAGGAAAGATAGCCATTTAAAGCCAAGGTTTGAGTCACAGTGAAGCAGTGGTTTTGGTTTTTTGTTTAGCTTTATTTTGTTTTTCAAGCAGGTTATCCCTTAAGTGATTTTTCTGTCCCTTAGGTCACATTGCACTCCTAGACATTACCACTCACTGAGGCCTTTTCATGTCCTGGAATACGTTGAAAATAGACCAACTAGAGATGGGTAGAAGAGAAACAGAAGGGAAGGCTATGCACAGGCTACATTTATGATCACGGTGAGAGAGAAGATTTGTAACAGACAAGAATACAAACCTCTCACACTGCAAAGAAGGTTGCCCCTTCCCACACGCACTAACAGAAGGGCCTCTGAACCCCCACTCCTCCCGCCTGCCAGCATTGTCTTCTAAAGACAAAGACCCCTCTCGCCTTTCTAAGTGGATATTGACAAATGAGGGAACATGTATGCTCACAAAGGAGGAGAGCTCGCATGGCCCACAGAGCTTGAGCTCCTCAAAAGTTGAAGAAATCCCATGGGAGAAGATGGACTTAAGTGACAGGATGAGGCTGTTTCTTCACTCTTGGTAGTTAATGGAGCATCAGGCTAGAAAACCAGACCTTGCAGTACCTCCATTCCTGATAAAGACCACAGAACCCCTTCCTGAGCCTGGAGACAGCGTGGTGGTAGGAGAGGGGGGTTGGAAGGGGAAAGTGCACAGCTCTCATGGGACTATCACTCAGCAGCAGAACAGCATCTGTCAAACGCATCACACTGATTCCTGAGATTCTGTTTTACTTCCAGCAATATAAGTCAATATAGGTAAAAATGAAAACCTAAGTTTAATCAAGCGGCAAAAGCAGAAGAAATCATGGCATTTTTCAATATGCTCGAAATTACTTTGGCAATCCTCGAGTGCTCTAGGAGTCCCTGTCAAGCATGCCCAGAGGAACGCAGTGGCCATCTGAGGCTCTGCAGAACTGCTGCTGCAGCCCCTGGAGAAGCACCCACCCCAAGTGCAGAGAAGGAAGATCCAACCACTAATCTCAACCCTTTCTGAAAAAAGACATGCATTGGCCTACACACATGTGCAGAATTTCACTATTTAAAAAAATTTGGCATACATTTAATGGGGCACCTCTGTTTCCTCCTAAAATGCAGGTGGATGGAATGTATTACAGTATGGAATTTCCTTAGAAGCAAGAAAATACAGTGCAGCATTTGAGTGTCTGCTCTGGGCTAGGCACTGTGTGAGGTATCAGAACTGTTGCTGAAAAGGGGTCCCAATCCAGACCCCAAGAGAGGGTTCTTGGATCTCGTGCAAGAAAGAAATTGGGGTGAGTTCATAAAGTGAAAGCAAGTTTATTTAAAAAGTAAAGAAATAAAGAATAAAGTGAAAGCAAGTTTATTTAAAAAGTAATAAAGAATTGTTACTCCATAGGCAGAGCAGCCCCAAGGACTGCTAGTTTTGCCCATTTTTATGGTTATTTCTTGATTCTATGCTAAACAAGGGGTGGATTATTCATGAGTTTTCTGGAAAGGGGTGGGCAATTCCTGGAACTGAGTGTTCCGCCTTTTGTTAGACCAGATAGGCTAACTTCCTGGTGTTGCCATGGCATCTGTAAGCTGTCATGGTGCTGGTAGGAGTGTACCAGTGAGGATAACTAGAGATCACTCTCATTGCCTTCTTGGTTTTGGTGGGTTTGGGCCAGCCTCTTTACTGCAACCTGTTTTACCAGCAAGGCCTTTATGACCTGTATCTTGTGCTGACCTCCTATCTCATCCTGTGACTTAGAATGCCTAACCTATGGGAGTGCAGCCCAGCAGGTCTCAGCAAGGCCCTACTCAAGATGGAGTTGCTGTGGTTCAAACGCCTCTGACAGAACCAGGGTGGTTCTTGCCCTCAGGATGCTCACAGGCCAATGGAAGAGACCATGAGCAGGTGGGGTGATCACGAGCTATGTGGAAGGGCTGGAGGGGAGATGCACAGAGTCTTTAGGAGCACCCAGAAGGGACGCCAGTGCAGTTGTCAGGGGAAGCTGATGTCTAAGGGAGGCTTGAAAGGTGAGGACTTAGCCAAGGCAAGAGATTCAAGGGATGACAGGCAGAGGGAACAAGAGACACAAATGTCCATGCACAAAAGAGAGGGCAGCACTTCCAGGAACTGCAAGGAGTTTAACCTGGCTGGAGGCCTGGGCGGTGGAGAGAGGGAAATGATATTGGATATCAGGTCATGACAGACCTAGAGGTTTGCCTTGGCCTTTATCCTGTGGACAATGTGAAGCCATGAAAGGAACTAGAGCAAATGGATGACATGAGCAGATTCACAAACTTAAAGGTACCAAAAATGCAACACAGAGAATGGGTGGGAGGATGACAGATACCTATTAGGAAGCTGCTGTGACAAACAGGCAAGGAATGGTGGTGGCTGGAGCCCGAGTGACAATGCTAGGGATAGGAGTCATGAAGGATTTGTGGAACATTCAGGATGTCAAATCAGTAGGTATCGGAAATCTATTGGGTGTGGCGGGAGAGGAGTAAAAGGACGCCCTCGGTGATCAGGTACAGAGCAGGACTGTTCACCAAGATAGGAAGGAACATACATTGATGTTCCAACATGTTATTTGCCTGACCCGCAGTTTGGATCTCCGTCCACTCAACCAGCACTTGCTGAGCAGCTCCATGTGCCCTTCCCTGAGCTGGTGCTTTGCAGAGAGGCTAGAAGATACAGTCTCTCAGGACTGCCCAGCTAGTAGGAAGCCAGCCTTGAACCTGCTCTCCCTGCCATGCTGACCTCAGCTCCGTGGCCTGGGTGGCTGCCTCCCTGCCATTGGATCCTGGTGGTCCTGGGTCCAGGGCCATTCCTCAGCCTTCCTGTGTAGCCTGGTCTTGCTGTAAGTGAGCTTCCATGCCTTGCTGGTGAGCCCGGAAAGAAGGCAGTTAGGAATAGGGGAGGTGCTGCAGCTGCATAAATAAGATGGCCAGAGTTCCCCTAAGACCTCCCTTCAGTCCTGGACTGCAGGTGGCAACTCCAGAATGGAACCCTCCCAGCATCCTGGACCCAGGCAACCAAACTCTTGTCCCTGCTGTCTCCATTAGAGTGCTCACACCTAGTTGTGTGCATGCTGTCTCTCACACATACACACACACACACACAGCAGCAGCAGCAGCAGCAGCAGAAGCAGGGACAGTTTCTCCTCTAAAACACATAGCAACTTCAAAAGATGTGCTTCCCTGTTTATTAACCACCCTCTTTCCTCGCTCCCTATTTTGGAAGCCTTGGGGCCCAGGCTAAAAATAATGGGATCACAGATATGTAAGGACCTTGCATAATCAAAAGCAACCTCTTCTGAATGGACAAACAGAAGCTTGTAACAGCCCAGGAGCACCCCAGCCTACCCCCACCTCCCAGCCCATCGCATTCTCCTGCCGCCTAGACCACAGTCACATTTCCATCTCCTCCCAGTGCCAACAGGGTGGAAAGATGTTCCTGGGAGCTCACAATTATGTTGAGTCAACCTGTAGACACACACAAGTTAACTGGGGCCCCCTTCCCAACACCCCTGGCACAGTGCTGGCCAGAGCCGCCGTGCAGCTGGGGCCTCGTGACTTTGGATGCATCACTGCCAGGAAATCAGATTAATCTGCTTGGCTGCCACTGCAGCTACAGCAGCACCCACAGGCCAGCCCCACCAATTTGCTGGAAGAGGTCATGGGCTCACCCTCACCAGCCGCTCTGGTAGCCTCCTCCCCTGCTTTCCTTTCTGCATCCCTCCTAGCTCAAGCCTAAAATTCCCTTCTGCCCAGAGGCCTCTGCCTTTCTCCCTCTGGCATGGATAAGACACGCGGTGCTGAAGCAGTCTCTGCAGAAGCTCGGCTGTCCCAGAAAGAGCCCTGTTCATAGGCCCTGTTCAATGGCCTTTGCCACTGGGGGCAAAGCCATGGGACCTTCCTAAAAGCAGTTCTTGAGCAGGCACTCAGCAGACCTGGCGAGGGCTTGAGCTTCTCTGAACTGAGGTTTGAGCTTCCTCATCTGTAGATAAGAGGATGGAGATGGCTTCCAAACCATAGACCAAAAATGGCCTCTGTGGAGAGAGCCAAAGACAGGAGATGGAGGTTGCTGATGTTCACATACAACCTACGCATATTCCTCAGCAGAAGCCACGATCTTCAGCTTGGAGTCTCACACAGGGCCAGAGCTGCGGGGAGTATTTCTGCATCAGGATAGCTTAACACAACACAATTTGAAATGGCCTGGAATGAAATTAAATGGCAGTTTGGTTACACTTTAATCACCGCAGGCAGATCAAGATGCTGCTGTGATTACGACAAAGGAATCTATATTTATTGTCTTGTGGGGATTTGCATCGGAGATACAGTGATCTCTCTGCAAAGCACCCAATTTATTCATAAAGTCGTAGCAAGGCATTGCAACTGTGAATCATTCAAGTGTGTCTTCCTCCTGCCTGGCAGAGCCAAGAGCTGGGAACGGAGCCCCGTCCACTCAGCAGGCTTCTCTGGGTCAGGCCCTGGTCTGGTGAATTGGGAAAGGCCCGTGAATCCTTCCCTCCACAAACAGGGAGTGTGGTGAGTCTGGCAGAACCACTCTACACTCAGCTTGCCTGTGAGCAGAGAGGTTCTGAGTTGTGCATTGCTGTTAGATACGGAGAGGAACAAGCACAGCCACTGAGTGAGAACCCCACAAATGCTGATAGACAAAGGCCCTCAGACCACTCCAGGACTCAGGCAAAGGGAAGCTTCAAAGGGCCTTTAATTCTTCTTGCCTGTGCCCACGTGTGCCTCGTGATTGAAAACGTCTGCACTGAACAGGCATTCACAAAACGCCTACACCATGCCAGGCTGCAGGCTGGAAGAGGGTGGGAGGGTGGGGAATGCGGTTACAAAGGTGGGTAAAATGCCATCCAGCAGGGGAATCTCGTGCAGGCTAAGCCAGGCAGGCTCTGAGACTCTGGGGCTGCAGCGTGGGCCTATCAAGCAGACCTGTGCAGGGGCCTTAGGCAACAACTGGAGAAGGAGCCATCCTTAGCTTCCAGGTGGCCTGACAGCCTGGCATGGGGCAGGAGGAAGCTCATACAGGGAAACTCAGCCAGCCAAGCAGCCCAGACCCCACTTACCCTGCATCCACCCTCCCCAGGGTGTCAGGAGCAGACTCAGACCCACTCAGAAGAGCCGCTCGTGCCCATCCCAACTCCAGGATCTCAACGTCAGCCATGGTGAGGGTATTTACACCACTGAAACCAGCATCGTGCCCATCCCAACCCCAAGGTCTCAGCGTCAGCCATGGTGAGGGTATTTACACCACTGAAACCAGCATCGTGCCCATCCCAACCCCAAGGTCTCAACGTCAGCCATGGTGAGGGTATTTACACCACTGAAACCAGCATTTCTAAACCAAGGCTTTTCTTGCCTGCCAGGTTATAAGCATTTATCAGTATACCACGGCCCTCCCTGCAACCTGCTCCCAAGCCTGAGTGGTTAGAATAAAATAAACTCTGGTTTTCTTACCTATTCTTAAACTTATTTAGAGACACACTGTCCTTAGGCCAGTGAAGAGCTCTGTCCACTAGAATAGAATCTGTAAACATGTCCCACCCACCCCCAAGGCATAAAAGGAAGGTGCCCTGTCCCCCAAGTATGCAGCTTCCGCCTGTGGTGGGGAAACTACAGATAAAAGTGAATGACTGGCCCGGCATGGTGGCTCACGCCTGTAATCCCAGCACTTTGGGAGGCTGAGGCGGGTGGATCATGAGGTCAGGAGATCGAGACCATCCTGGCTAACACAGTGAAACCCCGTCTCTACTAAAAATACAAAAAATTAGCCGGGCGTGGTGGCAGGCGCCTGTAGTCCCAGCTGCTCGGGAGGCTGAGGCAGGAGAATGGCATGAACCCGGGAGGCGGAGCTTGCATGAGCCGAGGTCGCACCACTGCACTCCAACCTGGGTGACAGAGTGAGACTCCATCTCAAAAAAAAAAAACAACAACAAAAAAAGGTGAGTGACCACAAAAGTGAACTCTGTGTGTGTGTGTGTGTGTGTCTTTCGCTTTCTGTCTCTCTCTCTCTCTCACACACACACGGAACAAATTTACTGATCACTTACTGTGTGTAAGACAGGATACTTTATGCAATTATTCAAGGACTTTAAATGATTACATTATTTATCCCTTCTAGCAATCAAAGAAATATACAGTGGTTTCTGCCCCTCTTATAGATGAGGAAGCTGAATTTCCCACAGTGAGTAGGAGCCAGGGTAAATCAATGCTGTGGAGCTGGGTTCTAATCTTGGAGGCTCCCCAGAAGCCACCTCAGGGTACAGAGAGGCCCTGAGGGTGTCCCATTGTGTGAGTAAACACAGGGAACCTGGTTTGCCCCCAAACAAGAACGCGGCAGAAGGCTTCCTGTCGGAGCGTTGGATACCAGGGAAAGACACTGGTTTGCTGCCGTAGGCACCAGCAGTTTCCCTTCTCCAGGTGCTGAGTCCGCTTCCTCCTTCCGTTAGCTCCTGCCCCTGCCCAGGTAGCATCCCAGCCTCAGAAGCTATTAAGCCATCCAGACCCACTCTGCAGGTTAGTCACTAAAGAGGGTTCAACAGGCACTGGGGGCAGACACTCAAGACATCCAGGGTTATGGGCAGCCATGGGCTGTCTGATCTGTCGTTTAGCGATAGACTGTAATTCTAAACATGGTGTTCATTATTCCACGTGTGGCTTCTAATTAATTGCCAGAAATGCATTGTTGAGGGATGATGGGTTGTGCTGGAAGAACCACTAATACTGCTCATTCATCGCTGCCCATGTGCGGCCGAGCCCAGAGCCACTGACTCCGGAGACCCTGGGCTGCACTGCAAGGACCCGAGGTGACTGCTCCATGCCTGGTAGTGACGATGTCAGTGGCACCACCTCACCTGAACCTGCAGGGGCACATACCTGGGTCCTTCCAGGTACCACCGTTGCCACAGACAGGAAGGTGGCGCCAGAGGATGTCCCCCTGAGTAGTGAAGGATGGCCAAAGTAATTGATCAAATTTTGTGAAAAGGAAATTGCTTGGGGTGGATATAAGGTCCTGCACATGGGGCTGCAAAAGCCAGTCACATGAGCACAGGGAAAAGGTTGAGTTGACAGTGGGAGTCACTAGGTAGGCGGCAACCAGCCACCTAGAAAGCTGGTGCAAAAGATAGTCTGCATTAAGAAAAGCAAGTTATCTCTAAATATAACTTTGTTTTACATGGGTCACACTGCTCAATTCTAACCAACCTATTTAAAAAGGTTATATTAGGGGTTTCCGAAGAAACAGAACAATTTTAAGGAATTGGCTCAAGCAATTACAGGGGGTTGTAAGTCTGAGATCCACAGGGCAGGCCAGCAGGCTGGAAATTTAGGTAAGCGTTGAATCCCTCCTTCTTCAAGAAACCCTAGGTTTTGTTCCTAAGGCCTTCAACTGACTGGATAAGGTCCCCTACCCCACATTATGGAAGGTAATCTGTTTTATTTCTTTACAGTCCACTGATTGTAAATGTTAATCACAACTACAATATCCAACTGCAATATCCAGACCAGTGTTTGACCAAACAGCATGCACAATAGCCCAGCCAAGCTGACACAATAAACTCCCAAAGAAACATTAGCATATCAGCCTGAATTCTTTTTGTAAGACACTTACAAATGTATTGTATTGTTTTACATGCTACTTATTTTAAAAGAGATTGCCAATTAAAGTAGGACATGAGGCATTCTTACGACAATTTTTATTTTATACTTATTCAAAGAGTTGTTTGGGCTTATTTGGGTAATGCTCTTTCTTTTTCTTTTTCTTTTTTTTTTTTTTTTATTTTTATTTTTGAGACGGACTCTTGCTCTGTCGCCCAGGCTGGAGTGCAGTGGCGCGATCTCGGCTCACTGCAACCTCCGCCTCCTGGGTTCACACCATTCTCCTGCCTCAGCCTCCCGAGTAGCTGGGACTATAGGCACCCGCCACCATGCCTGGCTAATTTTTTGTATTTTTAGTAGAGATGGGGTTTCACCATGTTAGCCAGGATGGTCTCGATCTCCTGACCTTGTGATCCGCTCGCCTTGGCCTCCCAAAGTGCTGGTATTACAGGCGTGAGCCAACTTTTTCTTATATATACTCTTCTACATAGGTAAAAGGAAAAAATATCTGTAAAGTAAGGTAAGATATTCTTAAAAGTTCACATTCAGAATCAAAGTCTGCTGTACCACTTTTGCATTCAGAGCCGGTGATGTTCAGATCTTTCCACTCAATGTTGTCTCTGCATCACAAGTCTGGCTGGTGCCGTGTTTTATAGGAAACAATGTGAGAACTAGAAGCCACTGGGAGCACTTAAGTGGGTTTTGCAATTATGTAGAGCTAGCCTACTTTTGACTCTTGCTTTGGGAATATTACTAAGCATGCCTAATTCACTATCACCCACAGCTGTCTGATTGCTAGGGCCTAGAAAATCCACCTGTATTGTCCTCTAGGTGGTTTTCTAGGCCACTGACACCCATTCTGCAAGTTTTGGGGCTGGAGCCTCTGATGTTTACTCAAGTGCCAGCAATGGGCACTCTTCATGGCCAACACCTAGATAAAGCCACTGTGAGGAGTGGTGGCATGTTCTTATTGCAAAGGTACTAAAATTCGGGAAGGAAATGACTATTCCAAACTAAGGAAACACATTTATACCAAGTGATTACTGAGGTCTTGCCATGTGGTGGCCACTGGCCTAAAGCCCCACACAAGTGATCACATTTAACCCACACAACAAACATATCGAGGGTGTGCTGCCATCGTGCCCATCTCGCAGGTGCGATGAGAAGGAGCAGAGGGGTGAAGCGGCTCGCCCTGGTGTACACCAGCCAGGGAATGAAGCGAGCAAGTGGCCCAAGCCGGCCGGCCCAAGCCACTGCACCACCTGTGCTAGGAGAGGATAGTGTCCACAGCGCTCCAAGCGCGCTCCTGGGAAGAGTTCTGATAATCCTACCCAAAACTGATGGGGGAACCCGAGACAGCAGGGCCTCGCAGCAGAAGGGCCGAGTCCGAGGCAGTGAGCGCCCCGCGCGGGCGTTTCTACCTGTGAGATGGCTGCGCTAGGGCTCCGACACCAGGGCCCCACGGAGAGAGCGAGGGCGCATCCAGTGCACCTGGCCCAAAGTAAGCTGCGTCAGCTCGCACGCAGAGAACCTGAAGACTGCTTCTGCTTCTCCTCTTCTGGGTGTAGGAATCCTTTGAAGAGGAAACTGGCACACATACCTCCCTGAATGAGGCACGGCTTCACACCAGTAGGAGAGAGAGAAAGTCAAAGTCTCTAGGCTGGGCGCAGTGGCTCACGCCTCTAATCCCAGCACTTTGGGAGGCTGAGGCGGGCGGACCTCCTGAGGTCGGGAGTTTGAGACCAGCCTGGTCTCTACTAAAAATACAAAATTAGCTGGGCGTGGTGGTGCACGCCTGTAATCTCAGCTGATTGGGAGGCTAAGGCCGGAGAATCACTTGAACCCAGGAGGTGGAGGTTGTGGTGAGCCGAGATCACACCATTGCACTCCAGCTTGGGCAACAATGAGCGAAACTCCGTCTCAAAAAAAAAAAAAAAAATAGTAAAAAGAAACAGGTGAAAGAAAGTCAAAGTCCCAACTAACAACAAGGGTATGCATGTTTTGTTCCCCTGGATAAACACTATGAAATCATTATCGGCCTCAAAGATGTTACTAGACAAATATTATATCTTTCAAAAAGCCTTTCAAGTGGCCCTTTAAAAATGTGCTAATGACAGTGTATCTCCCTTTCACCTGATGAGTATCACAGGTCATCTCCTCTCCAGCCCAAGTGTCACAAGGCCTCTCACGACAGCTGACTGCAGGGAACGCCTGCAGGGGTCTCAAACTGAACTTCTGTATGAGCAAAAGCCTGTAATCGTCATGCGTTCAGAAGCGGGTATGTGTTGGTCCTCACAGTCTGACTGGAGAGGATACTTCTCCCTTCTTCAAATGCAGTCCTTACAAATTACAGTTTTACTTTAAAATTCTGAGTATTTGGCTGGGTCCGATGGATCAGGCCTGTAATCCTAGCACTTTGGGAGGCCAAGGCGGGCAGATCACGAGGTCAGGAGTTCGAGACCAGCCTGGCCAACATGGCAAAACCCTGTCTCTACTAAAAATGCAAAAATTAGCTGGGCATGGTGGTGCACGCCTGTAATTCCAGCTACTTGGGAGGCTGAGGCAGGAGAATCGCTTGAACCCGGGAGGTGGAGATTGCAGTGAGCTGAGATCATGCCACTGCACTCCAGCCTAGGCAACAGAGCAAGACTCCATCTCAAAAAAAAAAAAAAATTCTCAGTATTTTTACCCTGACTCATTATCCAGTAGGGATTGGAGCCCAGGGGTCTATGGATCATAATAATTAGAGGGGCTGTTGAACTCAGGACTTTAGGGAGATAGCAAAAGGGTTTCTGGAGAATGCCTGAGGCCACATTCTGTAAGGGGAAATACATAGTTTCTCCCACAAGGCGACATGCAGTGACTATAAAGACACCGTATGGTTGTGGTGCCAGCTCCAGTTCTTCCTCACTAAGACTATGTAGAATGTTTCTTTGGTATTTACCGAACACCCTCTCAAGCCCTGTGTTTGGCAGCATCGTCTCTGATCCCATCTGGACCTCTTCTGGAGACCCAGGTGGACTGCACGATGCTGGGATGCCACCCTCTCCTCCACCTTCACTCGTGCAGACTCAAAGCACAGCTGCTGATACCATGGTTTTACCCGCCGACACCTGTCAAAGGCTCAGCTCGCCTTCCCACCTTCTGCAAGTGCAGCCGCTTTTGTCTCTCTGAACCTAGCTCACTGAACGTGTACCTGGTTGTCCTCCCACCCACCACCACCACCAGCCCTTTCTCTCCCAACTGCTGGCCCTGTCTCACCCAGTGAGTTCCAGAGTAGGCGACAGGATTGGGCTACTGAAATGGGTTCTTGGGCAAGTCACTTTGTGAAAAGGGAAAAACGAACTCTCCCACACTCAACATAGAATGCTTCTGTGACCAGATGTGTTTGCGGTTTTCCCTGCATGCCAAGCAATTCTGCAGTGGGCACCAGCTGGGTGTTCAATAATTCAATCCCGACACTGTCATCCGGAGATAGCATCAGATCCCGCAGGTTTCCGGCTAAGTCACACGGGGTTGCCCTGCTTCAGATGCCACTTGCAAGTGCCAGGCTGGGGCCTGTGTGTCTGACCAACCCACTATAAATCAGGGACCCCACAACCCCCCTATGGATCTGATCATTTGCTAGGACGGCTCACAGACTCGGAGAAACATTTTATTTAGGTTTGCCAGTTGATTATACAGACTGAATATTGGTTCACAATTACAAAGGCTACAGAAGAGCAGCCAGATGCAGAGGTGCACAAGGTGTGGGGGTTGTGGAGGACGCACATTGCTGCACCCTCTCTGGGTGCCCCTCTCCAGCACCTGCACATGGTCAGCAGCCTGCGAGCTCATCTAATCATGTTGCTCAAGTTTTTACCGAGATGAGGCCAGGCACCAAGGCTCACACCTGTAATCAGGAGGCCGAGGTGGGCAAATCACCTGAGGTCAGGAGTTCAAGCCCAACCTGGCCAACGTAGTGAAACCTTGTCTCTACTAAAAATACAAAAAAATTTTCCAGGCATGGTGGCAGGCACCTGTAATCTCAGGTACTCAGGAGGCTGAGGCAGGAAAATGGCTTGAACCTGGAAGGCAGAGGTTGCAGTGAGCCCAGACCAGGTCACTGCACTCCAGCCTGGGCAACAAGAACAAACTATGTCTCAAAAAGGAAAAAAAAATGTTTTTACCAAGATGAGTCTCCAGGCCGGCTTCCCTTCACAGGGGCTCAAAGTCCTAAGCCTCTGATAGGGTTTGGCTCTGTGTCCCCACCCAAATCTCATCTTTAATTGTACTCCCATCATTCCCATGTGTTGTGGGAGGGACCCAGGGGGAGATGACTGAATCACAGGGGAGGTTTCCCCCATGCTGCTTTCATGGTAGTGAGTAAGTCTCACCAGATCTGGTGGTTTGTCATAGGGGAGGTTTCCCCCATGCTGCTCTCCTGGTAGTGAGTAAGTCTCGCGAGATCTGGTGGTTTGTCATAGGGGAGGTTTCCCCCATGCTGCTCTCGTGGTAGTGAGTAAGTCTCACGAGATCTGGTGGTTTGTCATAGGGGAGGTTTCCCCCATGCTGCTGGTTTGTTATAGGGGAGGTTTCCCCCATGCTGCTCTCATGGTAGTGAATAAGTCCCGCAAGATCTGGTGGTTTGATAAGGGGAAACCTGTTTCCCTTGGCTCTCATTCTCTCTCTTGCCGCTGCCATGTAAGAAGTGCCTTTTACCTTCTGCCATGATTGTGAGGCCTCTCCAGCCACGTGGAACTGTAAGTCCAATAAACCTCTTTCTTTTGTAAATTGCCCAGTCTCAGGTATGTCTTTATCAGCAGCATGAAAACAGACTAATACACTCTCTAATCACTCAGGGAGCATATTAATGCCCATGGGGCATTTCTGGACTTCTCTACCCTATTCTTTAGGGGGCTTTCTGATGCACCCTACACAGAGGCCCTGAGGATGGCTAGCTCAGCGATGTCCCCTTGGAGAAGTTCTCCTTGCCTGGCCACTGCCCCAGGCCCTCACTCCAGTTGCTTGGTATCAGTGTCCAAATAAATGGATTGTTGCCAAGCCCTTCTCTTGGGCCCTTTTTGGGAAAAACCTAGATAAGACAAGGACTAGAGTGTTACAGATTAGGATTCCAAATGCAGAGAAGAGAAGGCTCAAGCCATTGGGGTAGGGGGGATGTCAGAGAGGGAGCGGAGGGCAGAAGAGAGAGGCTCTGCTCAGCCTGCTTTATCAGGCGGGAGAGGGAGGATTGCTCTGGTGCAGACAAGGCTTCTTCCAAGAGGGCCTCGGATTGCCAGACAGATGAGTGTGGCTTCTCTACCTTGGAGACTCTAGGGACAGCCCATGTTGTGAGCTGCCTCTGGAGATTCGAATTTGATCCAAATGACTGACCTGGAAAACAGGATCTGGCCCCTCACCTGTTCCCTACTGCTTCTTAAACAAACATGAAGCACATTTCTGCTGCCTGAGGGTGCTCACTACCAGTAATGGTGAGAGGTGAAAACCAAAGGGGAACCCAAAGATTGACAGTGACTCACAGAAGTCCCACAATCCTGGTATGTGGAAGGCTTGGTGCCTGCCTTCCCCTAGCCCAGGCCTGCACTCCTACCACAGTGACCTTTGCTTCTCAAGGCCTGTCTCTCCCACAGTGATGAAAAGAAACTCCAGCGAGGCAGGAGGATGCCAGGAGAAGGTGATATCCCCAAGACAGGGAGGAAGGTGGCAAGAATAAAGGCCACCATCAGGGTGCGATCTCACAGAGAGGCTGAGGGAGAGGAGGGCCAATGACATGCAGTAGACTTGGCGTTTCTGTCTCTGGTGACCTTTGAGAAGGCAATTTCTGTTTTGTGGGGAGTGCAGGACCCAGATGGTGAAAAGTTGAAGGCTGAGGGGGCAAGAAGGACCACAGGGAGCACTAGGAACCCAGGCAGTGAATTAGAGGGAGCAGCAGCAAAGTAATAAAAGGGGGCAACAGAGATTGTATAGACAACAGGGATCCGGGGAGTGTGTCAGAGGGGAGATGTGGGGGAGTGATGTGTGGGAAGTGCTGGAGAGAGAGGACCTACATAAGGGGAGTCTGCTGAGTCCCAGCTGCCTCCCACAGCAGGCTTGGCAGTCCCCAGCAGAAGAGATCTGTCCTGTTCTTCATCCACAACACCCACACCCACCACCAAATACAGGGTGGTGCGCAAATACCTGCAAATGAAAATGGAAGGAAAGAAAGAGAGGGGAGGGAAGTGAGGAATAGAGAATTTGAGATATAAAAGAAGAGAAATGGAGGTTCTACTGAATAATCTCAACTTCTGCAGATGACCAGCAGAAAAACGTCATCTGCTGAAAGATGCAGCAGGTGGGGAAGTGCTAGAGGGTTCAGCAACCTGGGGAGGCTGTGGAGACCCCTGTGAGCGATATGCTAAGGAAAGCTTCCCAGCGGGGAGCTGGGGCAGATCAGAGGGCCAGAGCACTGTCAGCCACCAGCCCTGAGGACAGAGGACCTGGTCAGCACCTGCAGCTCTAGCGGCCCCGCTGTGGCATCTCAGGGTGGCTCAGCACACTGCGGCACAACGGGCCCACCAGCACAACATGTGCGGCCAAGGGGGTGCTCCGCCGCCACCACACCTCTCCAGCAGCTGGGCCCCTGGTCAACATAGGAGTCTGTGCCAGCACCCAAGGGCCCAGCCTGTGAGTGGGGCTGACAGGGGCTTCTGGCAGGTGCAGCTGTATACAGAGGCCCTAGTCTCCCTACCCACACCCTGGGTCCATCTGCCTGCTTGTGTCTGTCTGATGTGCCCTTTGGTGGTGTCTGAGCTGGCAGCAGGGAGCACACTAACTGCCCTCACAGTGCACATGCATTCACTATTTCAAAATACTTAATATAAAAAAGACCAATAAGAAATCCATTACAAGAAATTTCGACATTACTTTTCTTGGCCAAAGAAAAGGAAGAACTGTTTGAGACCTTAAATATAAATTCAACTGTCATAAATCTCTGAATGTTTGTTTAAAAAAATGGTTTCAAAAATTTCTCACCCACTTGTGTGAACAAAGTTTCTAGTCAATGGTGCCTATCAGGAAATTGAACAAATTATCACTAAGTCTGAGGCATAAATTGCATTGTAGGCATTTTTTAAGCATCAAAACGGGTACTTGAAAAAGGTTATGCTCAGGAAAGCCCTCAATTTTCTCATTTAAATACTTTTATAGATTTCTAGAACTCTCACACAAATTTATTTTTAATATCTTTTTTAAACTGTGTGCTTTAACATTTTTCACCAACCTTTTAATGTAAAAAAATGTAATGAATATTTTGACCGGGTCCCACACAGAACCCCAGGTCCCCTCCACTTTGCTGCAGTGCAACCCTGGAATATTGTTTTCTGTGCATGCCATGACATGAAAAAGCAGCAAGCTTGGGAAGCTCTGTGGAATCAGAGAGAAATGAATAAAAGATGATGTGCATGTGCAGAGCCAGGACAGCTGCGATTCAACAGCCTTCCCAGGAGAGCCTGCGTGTGAGGAGCAGCCCCCCGGGTGGGAGCCGCACTGCGGGAAAAGCAGGGGGCTGCAGAGGCATGACCCTGAGGCACAGTCATGGGCGGTGTAAGCCAGCAGGCCTGGGTGGGGACAGAGGCATGTAGGGTTTGTTGGCCTTGCCTAGGAGCCTGGTGAACGTTGCAGAGCCAGTTGCTTGTACCTATCTGCTGTTCCCCCTTGGGACAATGCTCCCAGGCTTTTGCAGACACCCCTCCCTGAGACATGACCACGTGTCCCTCCCATATACAGGGTTTCTATTTTAGAAGTGCTCCCTCTCACCCATATTTCAGCCACCTGAAATGTCTCTGTATTCCCTTTTCCAACTGTGACCTCAGTGTGTACACATCAGCCTTATAAAGCACCCATCCACAGATGCCAAATGTAAACCCGGAAATCACAGGTTGTGGGGGCTGCCCCACACGATGGGAAATGCTCCAGCCAGAGACTTGGGCTGCATCTTGTTTGGGCCACTGTCCAGCCAGGGGAACCCTGGCCACCCAGTGTTTCTTTTCTGCCCTCAGAGTCCTCACTTGTAAAACAAAGGGGTTTTACTAAATGATCTTTAAGGCTCCTTGTAGACTTGATATTTTCATTTTCTGAGGTAATCAACATCCAAAATATTTAACTTAAATTCTGGTTCATATCACTGAATCAAATCACTAGAATGCTATCCCCTTGAGAACAGAAACTATAACTGCATTGTTCAAGGCTGTGTCCCTGGTGTTAAGAACACCTCCTGGCGTGTAGTGGGGGCTCAGTAAATATTGGAAGGAAGGAAGGATGGATGGATGGATGGATGGATGGATGGATGGATGGATGAGTGGATGGATGGATGTATGGGTGGATGGATGGATGGATGGATGAGTGGATGGATGGATGGATGGATGGATGGGTGGATGGATGGATGAGTGGATGGATGGATGGATGGATGGATGGATGGATGGATGAGTGGATGGATGGATGGATGGATGGATGGATGGATGGATGGATGGGTGGCTGGATGGATGGATGGATGGATGGATGGATGGATGAGTGGATGGATGGATGGATGGATGGATGGATGGATGAGTGGATGGATGGATGGACGGATGGATGGATGGGTGGATGGATGGATGAGTGGATGGATGGATGGATGGATGGATGGATGGATGGATGGATGAGTGGATGGATGGATGGATGGATGGATGAGTGGATGGATGGATGGATGGATGGATGGATGGATGGATGAGTGGATGGATGGATGGATAGATAGATCCACCCATCTATCAGTCCATACATGATAGATGCTTGGGGGGGATGGACACCCCCCTCACCCTGATGTGATTATTACTCATTGTATGCCAGTATCAAAATACCCCACACACCCCGTAAATATCTATACCTACTATGTACCCACAAAAATTAAATATTAAAAAGAAACAGCGGCTCCTTCCCATCCCCCATGCCCTGGCATTTCCTGCCCTCTGGTTCTATTGTCCTTTCCTGATCACCACCTAGGATCCTATGTCTCTTCCTTTTGTATTTGTTTACTGCACATCTCCTCTCACCAAAATCTAAGCTCTATGAGGGAGCTTTGGTCTGTCTTGGTCTAACTGTAACTCCACTGCCCACAATGGTCCCTAAAACCAAAGGGGCACTCAGGCACATCTGAGAACGTCCATCATTTATTTGAAGTCATTGTTAAGCGCTTACTCTCAGGGCCGCTGCACCCCCACCTGCAGGAGCTCGGCACAGTCCTGGCGAGCGGCAGGGGCCCTGGACCCTGAGCTGGGGCAGGAAACACAAGAATCAAGCAGTCTCTGCCCTTGAGGACGGGACATCCTGTGGGGAGGTGGACACTACACCACATGAGGGCAGCATGGTGGGGTGGGCACCAATCCACACAGTGCAAGCTACCATGAGACACGCCTCCCAATCACTGTGTGTGTTAGGTGGCATTGCAGGCGCCCTGAATGTCCCCAGCCTTCACAGCCACATGCAGTCAGCAAAGGCCGCCTCCAGAAGGCGCAGAAGGCAGGCATGTGATGACTCAGAGCATTTTCCAAGAGCAGTGGCAGAAAAGCAGCCCAATGTTGCCACCACCTGTCACAGCCTGGGTCGGCCCATCCAAGGCAGCCAGTCATACACCATCCATCAACAGGGAGTTGGGTCCCACGTCCCCCTCCCTACTCCCCAAAAGACAACCAGAGCCAGAGCTGGCAACGGCTGCCACCTCTGCACTGCGTCAGTGAACAGACCCAGCTACATGGGAAGAGGGGTACTTGTCACCTTTTGTGAGGGTGTCTCTCAGCTTGGCTTCAAAACCCACATTCCCACCTCTTATCTCCTCCTGGAGACACAGTACACAGCTAACATGAAAGCAATTAATTGAGGCCTTTTACCAGACCAATGCGTGTTTCACTCCATGTAGTACCAAGTTAATTATTTAATAGCACAGAAATGCCAGCAGCCTGTGTGGGCTGAGGCTGCCGTGAGCAGCAGAGAGAGCATCTTTTCCACTCCTCTTCATTGGTAAGGAGGCCACAGGTCGCACTGCCCAGGGGCCGAGTCCACACCTGGAAGGGCTCATGCCTTCTGCAGTCGGCATCTCCCCCCGGGCAGCCAAGCAGGCTGGACTGTGGACTCTGCCCAAGGTAACTGCTCATTTGTTTTTCCCTCTCTATGGACGAGGAACCGAGCTCTTCCTCCATGATTCAGGAGGGCAAAAGGGGCAAGAGCCCTGCTGGACTCTACGCCTCCTACCACAAGTGGGTTGCCTTCAAGAGGACTCGTGGGAGAACAAAGGCAAGGCCGGTGCCAGGCTTGCGGTCAGTGTGCCAAGTGGATGAGCATCCCTTCAGTCCCAACGGCCAAGCAGGCAGCTAGCACAGGCCACGGGAGTAAATCGCAACAAGCAGACAGGATTCCCGGGAGCACTGCAGGGTCAAGAAGAAATTTAAATCAAGTCTGTGCGCTCAGAGATGACAAACTAGTTGGGAAAACACGTCTTATGCACGTGAGTGTATACGCAACCACAGAAGCCATACACAAAACACCAAGTGCACGGCCCAACAGGTCAGTCCTGGGAGACCAGAAGACACCAAGCTGACAGCACACTAAGGCAGGCAGGGAAGGCTTCCCGGGGAAATGGAGATGAGGTCGGGCTGTCATACAGCCAGTAAGTGTTGAAGCTGGGTTTTGAACTCAGGGAGTCCAGCTCCACAAAACTCATCAAATTGTGTTTATTCATCACTGTCTCTGTGTCTTTACAAGTGCTGTCTTTTTAATTATTACTATACGTGATTGTGACATCAATGGGGCTTTCACAGAAAACAACCACCTGGAACGCAACGCCCGTGAATCAAAACTGTTGGTCCTGTTCCTGTTCCCCTCTAGTCCAATCTCTGCCTTGGTACAACTGTTCCCATGCTGTTTGGCCCACAGCTGCTGCTGAAGCCCGACCAGCCTGCCCATGCCAGCCCCTGCCAAGGACTCCCAGGCCCCTTTGCACCCAGCGACTGGAAAGGTAATGCCCAACGGCCCAACATCTTTAGAGCTGTGATCTGTCACCTCGCAGAGGAGTGCTGATGGTGCCCAGACAGACTGCTCAGTTACGCCTCTGGAGTGGGAGGTGCAGGAGGTCACCATGGGCTTTGTGCGGAACCAGGAGAAGCAGCCCTGGCTGTAAGATCAGGCCTGGCGAGGACAGCTCCTGCAGTGCCAGCTCTGCACCACCTCCAAGTGCTGCTGCCTCTGGCATAGGAGGTGTTATCATGGACACCATAAGTGTGGGACCTTCAGGACTGGTGAC
Organism: Pan paniscus; assembly: GCF_029289425.2. NCBI lineage: Eukaryota > Metazoa > Chordata > Mammalia > Primates > Hominidae > Pan > Pan paniscus. The sequence goes on along the minus strand of NC_073258.2, from coordinate 135,167,749 downwards.
AATTTTGATGGGCTGCACTAAAAAATCTGTAAAGGTGGTTAAGATTTAGCATGACTGACTGCCTAAATGCTTCCTTTCATGTGTCTATAAAAGCGATATTATCAAAGCGGAGCTCTGGGAAGATTGATCTGGTTGCAATTCTCAAGGAGTCCAGGCAATATCACTGCCAGGCCTGGAGGTGTGACCGGGGGGCGTGGGTCAGTGTGGCCATGGCCCTGGCAGGGGCAGTGGGGAAGGAGGGTGAGCTAAAGATGCTGGGTTTCATTTTGAATGTGTTGAGTTGCAGGAAGAGGTCAGCCTGGAACTTAGGAGTGATGGAAGAGCCAGCATTCTTGCCTTAGCTTGGGGGTGGGGCTCCCCTTGCTCACTGCAGTTTCTCAAGGCCCGAGGCTTTGCGCTGTGGAAAGAAGTCTGAAATTTCAGGGACAGGGACAAGTGTTGCATGGGAACCTCCATGGGAAAGACAAGGTGGTAAGGAGAGGTCTTTGGGGCTGCCGCCTCCCAACCCCCACTGAAGACAGAAAGGAAAAGGGGCCAGAGGGAGATTTGTCTGGTGAGTAACGGGCAAACTGAGAATTGCCATCCACTGCAAGCTACAGCCACCCTGGGCTTTTCACACGCAGACAGAGCCGCCCCCTCCCATCAAGCGTTGCGGGCCAGCACTGCAGGACCCTGGCCTACAAAGGCAATGGGCCTGTGGCTGGCGTCACCCTCCCTCTGGGCAGCCGTGCAGGCACCCACAGGCCCTTGTGACTTTGGTCTTTTGAGAACTATGGCCGTTCTGCCTGTGAGGCATGTTTTTTCTCTGTTTCTTTCTCATCCACCATCACCAAGCTACTTACCACTTAGGGGAGTAAAAAAGTCAGGCCTGGAGGCAAGCCCCGAGGAAGGCTGGGCTCGGCCTGTTGTGGGCATGGGAGGGCCTCTCTGCCTGAAAGCCGTGAGAGGTGAAGTCCAAGGATGGTCACTGAGGCCTCAAAGGTCTCCTCACTGTGCCACTGAGTCAGATCTTGAGTTCATCCAGGCTTGTGGGGACCCAGAGGACAGAAGATCATGCCTGTTACCACCCATCTAGAAAATTGAGTCTCTTTCCACGTGTCCTTGGCCTGTGAGTACAAGCTGTCTGATCTGTTGATTGGAGGCTTGAGACAGAACACAGACACAATCCCATCAGGAATTTTCCAGAAGCCTATGAGATGCCCCCTCCACCCACAATCCCCGAAATAGACAGCTCCCTCAGCGAGCAGACCTCTGGGGTCACAGACCATTTATAAAGGAGCATGGTGCTCACTAATGCGGCTTTGGAGCTACAGCAAAGCACAGCAAAAGCCTTGGGAAAAGTTCAGAGTGAGATGAGATCGAGGCTTTCTTGTCTGGGCAAGGCGAGGAGGCTGCCGTCACCTGGCTGGCGGGGAGACCTTAACCCCATGGACTTCAGAGTCCGGCCCCTTGGCCCGGTGCACCCTGGGAAATACCCTGACTGCTGCACTGGGGAGTGACTGTGGTGAGGGACGTGTCCTCCCCCAGGGCCTCTGCCCTCCATTTGCCTCACAACCCAGGGCCCAGCACAGTCGGGATCTCCAAGGTTAGAGCTGTTTCCTCCTCTCAGAACCACAGAGGGGGCCCTCAAAGTGCAAGATTGGAATGCCACTCCAAATGCCACGTGGCTTCCCTGGGACCCACTAACTGGGCAGCAGGGACCTCAGTGCTCTGGGAGGAGTTGGTGGTCCTGACGCTATGCACCCCTTTGGGCAGAATGACCCCCAGGGGACAGAGGCAGCGAGGGGCGTCACTCAGATTACCTGGTGGACCCTCACACACCACTCTCATTAAATAGGTAAGAGAATAAAAGCTCAGAAAGGTTCGGTGAGCTGCCAAGACATATGGGGCAAGCCTGTGTTCTAGCCCAGATCTGTGTGAGGTTGAAGGCTTTGAAGGAAGGGCATGGCCCAGGAACAGAGGATGTAGCCAAAAGCATCCAGAAGAGTTAGGCTTCAGAATTCCGCCCACTCATGGACAGCCAGGTCCCAGTGAGGGCCAAGAAAGACCAGCTCCCTACACCATGAGCCTGGCTGAGGAGCCAGCCTGGAACCCTGGGAAGGAAGGGATCTGTGCTCCATTTGGGCACCCAGAATCATGCCTGATCCCAGGCAGACTTTATGTCATCAGCTTTTCAGCTTTACTCTCCAGGATGGTGGATTTGATAGAAGAAGGAATTGTCTGGGTTGTATGTCCAATATGCAATTGTATTGTATATGGGACAATCCTAGTTCTCGCTCCTCTGCCCCATCCCAGCTGCTTCCCTATGAAATCAGCAGTGGTTCCCCCGACCCGCCCTCCCCTGCTCTCTCCCATCACCCAGGCACTGCAATCTCCCACTCCATCTCCTCATTCCTTTACCCTGAGCCCCTTTCTGGTGGCCCCCAGATATATCCCCAGGGTTTTTTTGTTTTGTTTGTTGTTGTTGTTATTGTTGTTTTTGAGACAGAGTCTTGCTCTGTTGCCTGGGCTGGAGTGCAATGGTGCGATCTCAGCTCACTGCAACGTCCACCTCCTGGGTTCAAGTGATTCTCCTGCCTCAGCCTCCCAAGTAGCTGGGATTACAGGCACCCACCACCGTGCCCAGCTAATTTTTGTATTTTTAGTAGAGATGGGGCTTTGCCATGTTGGCCAGGCTGGTTTCAAACTCCTGACCTCAGGTGATACACCCACCTCGGCCTCCCAAAGTGCTGGGATTACAGGTATGAGCCACGGTGCCCACCCCCCGCCCCCAACCAACAGGATTTTTTTGCATGACCCAAACCCTTCCCAGGAGCAGAATGGGCTGAGACCACCAGCCAGGTCCCACCCAGGGACCACCCTGGGAACCCTGGGCACCTGTACCCACCTCACACACTGCCTCTGACCAGGCGCAAGAGCCAAGCCCCATGCACCAGGGATGGAAGAGAAAGCCTGGGAGACGTTCTCTCAGCAGGATCGCTGTCTTAGAGGCTGGACCTCTCTGTGGCTATGATGCCCCAGCAACTTTTATAAAAAGTTATCTCAGTGCCATGCTGCTCTCAGAGTTGCTGGGATCAAAAGAACAGCTTTACTCAGGGGGAAAAGACAAGGGACCGAAATAGTCAGGATATATACAGCCAGTTGGACAGCGCGGCTCTGCTAAACTGGATCTTTGGGTATTGTTTTGTTGTGCCTTTTTTCTCTCCTTGCTGAGATGCTTGGAGGAGGTACTTTGGGGTGCAGACCACGCCGCTCTGCAGGAGGAGGGAAGTAGGAGCCGTTGCTTCCTGCTAAAGAGTCGGTAGAAACCACCTAGGTTGATACTAGGTCCTGAGCTCAGACTCCTGTCTTAGCAGGTAAGTCGGATGGGAAAATAGGCATTCTCCATTAGTAATGGGCTCTCCACCCTCTAGGACTATTCAGGTATTTGACTGCTGCTCCAATATATCTCCACGGGCCACAGGTACACGTGCCATCCAGGTGCACAGACGGTAGGAAGACTCAGGCGTCTGCCCCTGCCACCTGCGGCTGCCACACGGAGTGACGCCCTGGGTGGGAGTCATGCCTCCTGTGAGGTGTGTCATGAAGGCGCCCGCCTGGGGACTGAGTCTGCACAAAAGTAAGGGGCCCTGCCCCCAGATGCAGACAAGGGTCTTCTCTGGACAGACACGGCCCCAGAAGGAAGTTCTCCTCTCTAAGGGTGAGAGGGAAATGGACCAAGCCCCTGCTTCTTTGTGACAGATTACTTGCAGGGATGGCAGTATTGAACAATAATGTTAATAAAGTTATCATTACATATACCACAATTAATAAAGCAATTTATATTTATTAGGCACCTGCTATGTGCATAGTACTCTGTATGCAATATGAAAAGAAAGCATAACATGGCCAACCTGTAATCTATAACACATTAAAGACATCCTCAAAATGCCCTCAATTCATTCCTTATTCATTCATTGACTCCATATTTGATGGCCTCACCTATTTGACCCCAACACTGAGCTAGACACCTCCAGAGATGCTAAGACAAGGCAGATAGATTTTCTAGCCTTATAGGGAATACATTCTGGTTGATTGACTCAAATTATGATACACAAAAACCATTGTGGGTGCCCAGGGAAGGGCGTGACTACTGAGCTGCGCCTGGGAGTGTTCAGTAGGAGTTGGACAGCTGGAAAGGGGAGAAGAGAGTGTTCTATGGAAAGAGGACAGTATTATCATCACATTGGCAAGGGCATTGCAAACACAGTAACAAATAACTGGCCATAAAGGACAAAATGTGATAAATGTCAAATGAGTGTTTCAGTTGGTAAATGCCAGAAAATTTGGAGAAGAACGCCTGTTTGAATTGGGGTGATCAGGAAAGACTACATGAAGAAGGGGAGGTCGTAAGGAGTAACCTGTGGAAAGGGGAGCATATTCCAAAAGAGGACAAGGTCAACGAGAGCCAAAGTTTAGGACACCTGGGACTGTGACCACAGAGTTAGGAGTTTATTCTTGGATTAAATCTGTCACTTCCATCACAGTCCTTAGCAACAGGATCATGGTTTCCTGCTTATGTGAGGGCTGTGTTTGTGGTGACAATTGCATCCTCTGTGCCTGCCCTAGTTCTTGCTGTGTATTAAGTATTCAATAAACATTTGTTGGATGGATGAAGGGATAGATGGATGGACAGATGTCATTCTTTATGGACATCACTTTTAATGGTCCCATAGTATTTTATTAGAAGGATATAACATGACGAAACATACTGAACAATAATACCATTGTTCAACCATAATTTTTGGACAATTGTTGTTTGTTGATTCATTTGCTGCTTGTATTTCCCACTAAACGATGAATTCCACGAACAGCAGGAACCACATACATTTTATTCACCAATGTGTCCCCAGTGTCTAATGCAGTGTTTAGAACATAACAGATCTTGGTATTTATTGAATAAATTATTTAAAGAAGGCATGGACATTTGGATTGTTTTCAACATATGGCCATTATAAATAACACTGTGGTAAACATTCTTGTGGATGAATCTCAAAAAGAAAGGAGAATTATTTAATCAAATTGAACATGTATAAAAGCTTCAACATGTGTGTTCATAATGTTTCAGTTAAAGGCAATGATTTATTCTTCCATCAGCAATTGCCATTTGAGAAGACTACTAGTAATCCTCAACACTTGAAACCAATTAAAAGTACATCTTTTAAATCTTTGCTAATATTGTACATAAAAATAGTTTCTCATTGTTAACACATTTGTTTCTGGAAAGAATTTACATTTTTACTATGTTTCTTAGTCCTTGGCATTTCAAATTGTATATATATAATCTTCTGTCCATTTTCCTACTGAGGTCTGTCCTAGTCCATTTTTGTTGCTATAAAGGAATACCTGAGACTGGGTAATTTGAAAATACAATAGGTTTATTTGGCTTAGGATTCTGCTGGCTGGAAGATCGGGCATCTGGAGACGGCCTCAGGCTGCTTCCACTCATGGCAGAGGTGAAGGGGAACTGGAGTGCAGGGATCACATGGAGAGAGAGGAGGCAAAAGAGACAGCAAAGATACCACGCTCTTCTTAACAACCAGCTCTGCTAGGAACTAACAGAGGGATGACTCACTTGACCCAGGGAGAGCTATAATCTATTTATGAGGAATCTGCCCTCCTGACTCAAACACCTTTCACTGGGCCCCACCTCCCAAGACCACCACAGTACAGATTAAATTTCACCATGAGATTTGGAGCAGTCAAACACCCAAACTATAGCAGGCCCTTAATGTTTTTCTTATGAATATAAGTAAGAACCGTTCTCATAATTTATTATTTTTCTTTGATAGTTGTAATCTTTGCCTTTTCATTGTAGGAGCCTTTTGATGTACTGATGTTTTTAAAAAAATATATAGCCAAATCTGTTGTAAATAAATATCCAGAAGCCATAAGGAACTTAAACAAATTAACAAGCAAAAAACAAGCAACCCCATTAAAAAATGGGCAAAGGACCTGAACAGACACTTCTCAAAAGAAGCCATACACACAGCCAACAAGCATATGAAAAAAATATGCTAAAAATATGCTCACCATCACTAATTCCATCATGTTCGTGCCTAGAATGTCCTTTACACCTAGAGGCAAGCATTGACTTAAATTCTCACCTCTAATTTTAATATGTTTTTTCTCCCCTATGTCCCTTTTGCTTTGTGGTATGAATCAGGGTCCTAAAATTTTCTATTCGCAAAGAAAAAGCCATTTTTCCCTGTGGTACATATTCAGGGGCCCCTCCCTCCCACTGAGTTGCCATTCTGCCTGTATAAAGGATGGTTGTTTGGGTGACCCTCAATAGATCTCTCACCTCTCTGAACAGCCACACTGTCATGGTCAGTAATGATTTATGATATGTTCTGACATATGTTTAAGCAAGCCCCCTCATTCAACTCCTCTGTCATAATTTTTAGCTATTTTCACGTATATATTTTTTAGATAAACTTAACATTTATTTTTTCAAATCTTTTTGTCCTCCTAAAAAAAAAAAAAAAACAGTTTAAGGAAAAGTTAAACTTCTAAGTTAATGTTGGAAGAATCAACATCTTCACGATCTCCAGTTTTCTCCTTTCCCACTGTTATTCAGGCTCTCCCTGCATGTGCTGGGTGGTGTTTGGGTGGGATGTGTGGGTAATGGGGGAGCACTCGGCCTTTCCTTCCCAGCAGGGCTTTTACCCCTGGAGGCAGAGTATGCCCATGCTGGCTTTGAGGGCTCTCTGAAGCTGTGGGATTCTCTGACAGAGCTGTGAGGATGAGATCCATACAGCAATTATTCAGCTAATTTACAATCTGAATGAACATTTTGATCTGAATTAATTTGGTAAATTGGGCCAAAATGAAGATGAGAAGCAAGATGTAGACAGTAGCAACATTATGGCATAATTTTTTCAAATAAAGAAAGAAAGACACCCATACACATGAGCCCTAATCTCAGCCTGCCTGTGTGTCACCGGCACATGCAGAAGCACCCCCTCCCCTCTCCGGGCCTCAGTTTCGCATTTGCCAAGTGAAGAGTTTAAACCAGGTGGTCCCGAAATTCCTTTTTTCTCTGGGTTTTTACCAGCCAATTTGCAAACTATCATGTCTGCATTTGCTTACTGACTAACAAATTCTGGGAGGCCTCATTTACTGGCCCAATTGTATAACTCCAATTATATAATATACAATCTGAGTTCTGCATTACTATCTGTGGCTCTAAGGTCAAACCGAATATCCCAGACTTGCAGGAGATGAGACACTTGTTAAGACATTGAATCGGCTTCCTGGTGCTTTTTCCCAATACTGAAGTACAAGCTGGAGAAAGACGGGGGAGTCTAAAGGGTCTCCTGCTGGCTACGGGTCTTTGGGATCAAGGCTGGATAACAAGGGCCCTAGCCATGGACACTGCAGGGAGGCCAGTGGCCTTTCAGGTGAGCCTGCACGCCCTGACAAATCCTAGCAGCAGACCCACGGGGATGTCCAGAAAAAGGGTCCTCGCTGCTGCAGAGGTGAATTCTAATTCTGAGACCACCATGCACCCAAGCAGACAAGACATTGCAGAGGGCCCACCAAGTATGGTGCTGGATGAAGGAAATAAAATCACAGACCCCCCTGCAAGGCTCAATTGCACAGACCTAAGAGAGCTCCATAGAATCTCAACCCACAGGCGGAGAGCTGGGTGGAGATGTCATAGGAAGAGGAAAGGTGCAGTCGGACAGCCCTGAAGCCCAGTCTCCACTCACCACTCACCAGCTGTGCAACACTGAGCACATCGTTTGTCTTCCCTGAGCCTCAGTTTCTTCACTTATAAAATGGGTGTTATTAATTAAATGAGTTCACAGAGGTAAAGTGCCTCACACATGGAAGGTAGTCAATACGTGTAATTTTCTTCCTTTCTTTTTTTCCAAGCCAGACACAGAGATAAACCAGAAAGAGATGTGGTCCAAAAACAATGTCGAATCCCAGCTCCCCCATCTCCTAACAATGTAAATTTGATCCCCTCTTGAACCTTCCTTTTTTCACCAGTGAATGAGAAAAATAATACCCACAGCAAATAAGAAATCGGCGGTCATGAACGTTCTTTATCAACTGCAAAGTGTCGTGAAAAGGCAAGCGAAGACTGTCATTGTTAAAGAACAGAGGAGAGGAGAACCTGTCTACTGATTCCACGGGGCCTGCAGTTGCCGTGTGGCTGCATACGGGGTGACTTCATGGTAATTAGTTGCCCAATTCCCATCATTAGAGCGGATCCAGCAGGCTGCCTGGGCCTGGGAGCGGAGCCACTGTCTGCTGATCTAATGATGATGCTCCCGTGCTAACCTTCCCCGGGGTGCTCTCCATCACTGGGCAGCAGGCAGACGAGCTATTTTCTGGTTTGGCTTTGCCTCTCACAGCTGGGCAGCCGCCTCTGGGCTGGAACCAGGGGACTCTTGTGGGATGGTTTTTTTTCACTGCAATGTTATTTTCTAGGAAAATAGGATCAGAGGTGGAAGATGCACTCCCTGACTCTCTGAAAATAAGTTAAATGTAGATGACATGCCCCTTGGGTCTATGGGTCTTGCATCTGTCATTCCCCCTGCATAGGACTCTTGTGCCCAGGCCCCCTCCAGTATAGCTGCTCCTTGAAGACTCAGCTCCAGGTGCTCAGAAGCCTCTCTGCAAATTTGCCACATTGCATGATCTCTCCATTTCTAGTCCTCTTCCGTACATGACAGTGAGCTCCTGGGGGGCAGGGACTGAATCTTGCTCTTGTTTGGGCCTCCAGTGCCTGGCTCATAGTAGACACTCACCTTGAAAACAAATTCCAGCAAACCCAAGCTCCACTGGATGTCCATGTGCTGAGGACCTAGGTAGAGTGGCTGGGACTCGCTTTGGGAGTGAAAACGGAGCAGGAGGGAGCAGGAGGGGCGAACCTAGGGGCACCCACCTCACCTTGGGAGGGCCAAGGCCCTGCTTGGGCCAGAAAATTCCTGAATTTTGAGTTCTACTTATGGTGACCATGTTTTCTAGACCAAAGTTTGGAAAATGGTGTCCTGTCTAAGGAATCCATTTTATTGAAATGAATACAATCATGAGAAATCAACAGAGCCTTTTATATGCAGCACCTGTAGCTCCACCAAGAGGAAAAGGCATCTCTGTGGAGCAGGGCGGAGGCAGACAGTGAACTTCCTGGTGCTCTGATTCAGGCTGTAAACCGACCCTCAGCAAAACTGATGAAGTGTCGCCGGTTAACATTCTGCGAGGAACCCCAGGTCCTCACCACCAGTTGGGGTCTCAGCAACCGTGCAACCCCACCTACAGCAGTGGGCCACAAGGGTACAGGCTCCTTCGCAGCCCCTTACCCCTGCTCCAGGGGCTCCACAGAGAGAAGAAATTTGCTTTCTCATCTCCCTCAGGTCCCTCTCAGTTGGCTGGACATGAGTTTGACCCACTGAAGGCCCTCGGAGAGGCTGTCCTGAGCATTTGAGCTCCACATGAGTCCCAGGGAATGGAGGGGCACCACGGACAGCGGCCTGGATGTACCTCCTTCCTTTCCTGCTACAAAGAGAAAGCACTGGCTTCTGCTTCTAAGAAATAGCACTGCTCTATTCAGAATTCTGTTTGGGGTTTATTTCTTCACAGAGTTTTCATTAAGAAGGAAAAGTATATGATCTTCCTGCATCAGTTAATCCTGCTGTGAGGAGCTGCAATTTACCTAGGTGGGGCTCAGCAGAGTGCAGTGAGCTTCTGGCTCCTAGCAGGACACTTCCCTGCCCCTGTTGAAGTGCTGGGTGCAGGGGAGGCCAGGGAGGAGAATGTCCAATGCCCCTGCAGACCTAACCCAGCATGCTAGGGAGGACCAGTCCTGCCTCGCCCGGGGGACCCCAGGCCGACAGACACCCACGAAAGGGAAGGTACCTGGGCCTTGCCATCAAAATGTTTGCCTTGGAGAGTGTGAGGTCCCCACACCTAAAGATGCTCTCGCCTCATGAGAGGCTGGGATGGTGGGGATAGGGGGACCTGCAGGCCCAATGCACTATGGACACTGTGGACCTGTGGCAGCTCATGCTCATCCTCCCATGGGAGCCCCGTCTCTGTTCGCTGCTCAGCACTCATTTCCTCACGTTTACTGTGACCTTTCCACAGACTAGGAAACTTCAGTCCCTATGGCAGGTCCTGTTTCACAGCTGCCTGGCCTTCCTGCAACCGCTGCCTGCCAGGCTGACCTTCTCCTGGGTGCCTCTGCACCAAGCAGTCCCCACCTGCCAAGATTTTAGCCTACCCCAACTTTCCCCAGCATTGGCAATCCATCTGGCTGGCTTCCCTGCTGCTGAAACCTGCCCTGATGCCCTCCCTGCAATTCCCAGTCTCCCGACCCCACAGTCCCCAGGCACACCAGCTGCCAAATAAATCTGAGGTCTAAGGATGTTGGTTCCAGAGTCTGCCCAGTTCCCTTTGAATGTTATCAAGCCCAGCACTATGCCTCATTTACCTTAGGATCAAGGTTCTTTATCACAGTGATGCTAAACTAGTTCACTGCAGAATAACTAAGAAGTAACTACGTTTAGACACAGCCATGCATGCAAATCACAGGCATTTAGAGGCAGCAAGAATCTTAGACCTAGCTCATCCAGCCCACCCACCTCATTTCAGAGTTAAAAAGATTCCGGCTCAGAGAGGGTTAATGATTGCCAATGGTCACACAGCAAGCCAATCACTTATAAAAGCAATATTGATTTCTCCACACCCAACTGATGGTCTAGGTATAGTCCTGCTGAGAGACAGAAATAGGACTCAATGGCAGGTGTGAAGTCCAAGGCTCAGCAGCAGGAAAATGAACACGTGCCCATGGCTAGCTTCTCTGGCCCCTCCAACTTGGTGTTGATGGAACTTGGGTCCCAAGACGTAAAAGAAAGGTTCTGAAAACATTTGGTCCATGTCGCTGCCTCCAGCCATGTATGTATCCTCACCATGTCTTTGGCAATCCTGTTTCGTTTCTCCTTCTCACTTACCCAACTAAACACTAACATGGTCCAACTAAATGTCACCACTGGACCTATAAACTAAGGCAAATCAGATCTAGGTTCTTGAATTCCTCACCACCCACAGGCTGTGGGTCTGAGGACAAGTTTGGGAGAGAGAATATGCTTCTGTCGGCAACCTCAGCTTCCTGCCTGGTCCTCCCTGCAAAGCTGAGCTCCCAGGGAGGAGGGAGGACAACAGGCCTAGCCAAAGAAACACCATGTGAGGAGCCTCAGGGCCCCAGTGCCTGATGGCTGTGCTGATCTAATTGGGTTGTAGGAGGAGGAGAAATCTGAAGCCCCACATGACAGAAGGTTCCAGCTCAATCTGTGGCTTGCGCTGAAGAGCTAAATGACACGTAATTCAGTTAAAGGAGAAGGAAGCAAAGCTCATCACAACAGTTGAAAACACGAAAACAACAAATAAACAGCTGCTTTGAGCCGGCAACAAGGAGGCCAATTTGATCTTTGCAGAAAGAAAAGTGCCATCTTGCCTGTGTGTGTATGCACGAGCGGGCGGGCGTGTGTGTGTGCAGGGAGGGGTGGCACACTCCGGGAAGCGGCAGCTGCAAGCAGTTGAGAGAACAGCATCAACCAAGTTCTCGGAACAATCTGTGAGATTAGAGCTGTGCCCTTCACGGCACATAGAGGGTCCCAAGTTTCAATACTCAGGCTATACGCACTCGCAATCCCCCACCGCACTCATTCTCCACCTGTTGCAGCCTGGCCACGGGGGAAATATTTCGACTCTGACTGCCAAATGTCCTGCTCTTGAAAGTGCGCCACATACCCACCAGCCACTGGTGAATGTGAGACAAATAACACAGGTCTTCCCCTTCGGTGTGGGAGGCAAACAACCTCAAAGAACCACAGATGAGCAACACAAAATAGGATTCCAGATCCCTCTCCAGAGTTAGCGATCAGAACCCACTAGGGCCCAATGAGTCAGCGTTTTAGTAGGTACCTCAGGTGATTCCTTTGCACACAAGGGGTGAGGTGACATGTTGTCTCTAAGAGCCTCAGTTAACTATTGCTATAAAAATTCTGCATAACAAAAATAAACTCAGAAACTCTCAATAGTGTAAAACAATAGTCGTTTGTTCTCACAGATCAGCAGGGAAGCAGAGGCAGCTCAGTTTCCAGCTGTAGACCCTGGATTGCCAGGAGGCTGGGGGCTGCTCCACGTGTATTTATTCTGGGTCCCAGGCTGAGGGCACAACAACTCTTCCCACAGCAAAGGTGGAGGAAGACAAGGTGGAAACCCAGGAGGCCTTGGGGCCTGATGTTAGAACAGGCTCGTGGTCACTTCCACCCATGCAATGTCCAAAGGAAGTTGCACAGTCAGTCGCAGAGTCAAAGGATGTGGACCAACACACAGAGGAGTGAAGAACTGGGGCCCACTCATCCTTACAGTTTCTTATTTCCTTTATCAGCAAAAGATTCTCAATTCCCAATTATCCCATCTATAAAATGGGTGCACAGTAATCCCCACCCCTACTCTCTCATGGAAGTAATGCAAGGATGTAATAGATAATGTTCTTGATAGTGATTTCTAAACTGTAGGGGCTGATATGTACATTAGCCAACATGCCTGCGAACCCTGTACGTGAGTCCAAGAGGTGGAGGAGGGTGGTAGATCAGATGACCTCTCTGTTCTGTCAGGCTGTCCAAGTCTGCGTTGTGTGGCCAGATTGCGTACTACTGCGTGTCAGTATTCATTTACTCACCCAACCTGCCCTGATGCTCTCAGCTCAGTGAAAAGCACAGCAGAAGGCCACCCTTGGGTCAACACAAGTCTTCCTGCTGGAGAGACCACAGTGATACTTCTGAATGCCCAGCCAAGGGATCCTTTCACCATAGCACCCAACTCTATCTGTCCCCAGTTAACATTACACTCCTGCTCCTGAAACCGTCAATCATTCTGGGCTGCAGGAACACACAGATCCCGGGTAGTCAGCAGCTACATCACTCTCAGGATGTCCGCAGTACTAGAGCTTTTGGTAAAGGCCCTGCTCTGTCTGATAAATTTGTTGTGATCCCCATGTATTTTGTTCCAAAGAGCTCTGCCTGGTACCTTGATATTAGGAAAGACACAAACTGATGCTGTGGCGTCTCTGTCCTGATACATTAACCGCGATGGGCCGGCACGTGGAATCCTGGCTCAGCTCTTAAGCCCCATTGCCCGCAGTGCTGTGATGTGTTACTGGGCCACTCAGGACCACTGGCAGCCATGCACCTGGAAGCAAATTTGCCCTCTGCTGAAGAGGCCCGGGTGTCTGGAATAAGCCCATGGCTCCCAGTCCTCCGAGACTGAGCTTGAACCGAGACACTGGCTCCTAACACATCTTCCTCTCCAACGTGCATTTGAGATTTGGCTTTTTGTGTGTTTCTGTGGACAGATGGATGGATATCAACCCGCATCCAGTCACTCCTGGCAGCTTGTGGTCTGAAGCCCCTCCTGTCCCCCATCATCCCATCACCCCAGTGATGGGACCCATGGAACCTCTCCCCAAGCTCCTCTCCAACCTGTATTAAGAGTTTTGACATACCTAGATAAAGACACTCGTCTCCAGGATACAGGGAGACCAGAGAGGATGAAGGCATGCTTTGTGCATTTTCCAATCTGCGCCTCTGCGGTATGTTTATGTCAGTCTCACCTAGAACTCAGTGAGCTTTCTCAACCTTCAGACACAAGTATTTGGCAAACCCAAAAAGATTTTCCTGTATTATTTCTTTATTTATTGCTTCTCCATCTGTTCACTTTTCTCGTTCTGGAATGCCTCTACTATTTACATATGAAACCTCCAGAATCTGTCCTCCAAGTATCTTATTTCTCCTCCTAATTTCCAACTCTTCATTTTTGCTGCATATTTGAGATTTGTCTTCCACGTGATCTTCTAAGGCACTGATTTACTTCTCTGTACTTGCCATCTCCTTTAACATAGCTACTGAATTTTCCAACTTGGAAAGCAGGACTTTGTCTTCCAGAAAGTCTTCACTGTGCTGTGGTTTAACCTCCCTCGTGCTCTAGTTTCATAATCACTACAGTTAGAGTTTGTTCTCTGTGTCCTCGAGTAGAGCCACCTACTCTTGTGTTCCAGCTGCTCTCCTCTGTCCTGCTGAAGGTCCCCACAGCCGCTCTCCTCTGTCCTGCTGAAGGTCCCCACAGCCGCTCTCCTCTGTCCTGCTGAAGGTCCCCACAGCCGCTCTCCTCTGTCCTGGTGAAGGTCCCCACAGCCGCTCTCCTCTGTCCTGCTGAAGGTCCCCACAGCCGCTCTCCTCTGTCCTGCTGAAGGTCCCCACAGCCGCTCTCCTCTGTCCTGCTGAAGGTCCCCACAGCCACTCTCCTCTGTCCTGCTGAAGGTCCCCACAGCCGCTCTCCTCTGTCCTGCTGAAGGTCCCCATTGGTGTGTTTTATTTTCCTTAGATGCCCCACATTTACCTTCTGGGCCCTGGCAGGCTGTTGAATTCCCTCGAGCAGCAGCGAACTGTGATTGCTGTGAGTCCTCGTGGGAAGCCACCCGCCCTCCACAGGGACTCCAGGATGAAGCCACTCTGCTTCTACGCCTTGGTAGCCTCCGCAGCATTCTCTCAGCTTCGGCGGTGGGGAGGGATTCAGCCCACCCGTAGCACCTCCCGCAGCTTCTCTGGGTCCAGGGAGACCAGCTGTATCCAACTGTTACTTAGAATCTTCCCTGAATTAGCTAATATTCGTCTCAAACTTAACATCCAAAACAGAACCCTTGGGTTTTCCTAGGAAATCTGATTATTCCTCCCACTATTCCCCTCCTTCTCCAGTGCACAAACCTAGGCCTTGCCCTTGAGTCCTTGACTTCCCTCACCATGCACATCCAAAACCCAAGTCTTGGTTATCCCAGGTCTAATTACCACATTTTCCCATTAAGGCATTTGCTATGTATACAGTAATCAGATTTTCTTAATTAGGCTGTACAGTCCTGGATTTTGACTGCCTACTTCTAATGATTTATTTAGGCACTCCTGCACTCAACAAATATGTATTAAGTACCTACTGAAGGCCAGGCCCTGGGTTAGGTGCTTGGGAAACAGTGGTGAACAAAACATGGCCCTCAAGATGCAGGTATGAAAACATGGAACTCAACAGGGAATTCTGCACACAGGGCCAGGGGTAGACAGGATAAGGGCCGAGTACTGTGGGGATGGAAGGGATAGCTGCCCATTCCCTCTGATTCATGTGAAGGATCAAACCCCTACTTTCTTCCCTGAAGTTTCGTTTACTCTTCCTATTCAGCAGGAGTCCCTAGTAGCCTTGCATCTTCCCTGTCCCACTCCCCATGGGCATCCCACTCTCTTCTGATGGATACCTCCTTCCTCTCACCCATCTGTCTGACACCATCCCCCTTTCCCTGGCAGGAGAGGACCGCCCCACTGTGCTCCTGCCTCACACAGCAGCAGGGGGACTGCAGTCAATTACTCTCTCTTCTGCTGCTCCTGCTGCCAATATCCAAAGGTGGCACTGTTTAAGAGAAGATCCTAGGTCAGCAAACCCTAACTCTAGCTATTCTCAGCTCTACCAGCTTCATGACCTTAGGCAACTCTCTGGGCCTTCTTGGGCCTGCATTTCCTCTTTTGTAAAATAAATCAAATTACAGACAAGATTCCTTCTGGAGAAGATTTCACCCAGAATTGACATCCAATGAATTTATACGACTTCTTTACTATGAATTTAATGGAATGTAGGACTCTTATCTTGGTAAAGAGAAATCAAAGGGTGGACATGATGCTGCTTTCACACTTAGATCCTGTCTGGTGCCCAGGAAGCTTGGTCACTCCAAGTGAGCTTTGTGGACCAGAGGCATCTGCATTACCTGAGCACTCTTCAGAAATGCAGCCTCCGGGGCCTCCAGAATCAGAATCTACACTTTATTCAGACTCTAGTCAGAATCAGAAGATTCCTAAGTGCTTTACAGTTTGAGAGGCACTGCTCAAGAGGACACAGCCCAAAGTATCAAAGGGAGGCAGGTTTCAGTTTTGAAAAAGAGAAAGAACTTTTCACCAAAAAGAGCAGACCAAACATGGGATGGGTTGTCTAGAAGGCAGTAAGGTCCTCTGCCATCAGGTTCAAGCAGAAGCAGAATGGCCACTTCTCAAGGACGTCATACAGAACAGAGTATTCTGTAGGAGTGTGGATGCCTTCGCCTGCAGGCTTCCTTCTAACTTGAGGGTATAAGATTTTTAAATTCTGACTCTGCCATTGCCTCAGTTTCCTCCAGGGCGGAAGGGAGCCAGAACTCATGTCCACTGGTCATCTTCGCTGGTTTTGAGATGGCATCACCAAGCATGGATGCCATTGTGGGAGGGCAGAGTACAGCAGAGGAGAGTGACAGGCCCCACAGAGACCACATTATTCCCTTGTCACACAGAGACCATTTCCAAAAAAGGCCTCTGCATCTACTACAAGCCTGGAAACCTCATTCCTTTTGGACTGCAGGAGGGCCCCTTCTCTCTTCCTGGTCAAGGGCCTGGATTCTCAATTTAGAAGCTAATTCTCGTTCACATTAGTCCATCTCACAGATAGAATTAGAAGCCGGGCGATGATTTGGAAAATACAATCAATTTAGTCCAATTGTTCTTGCCTGTCAGCTCCATGCAATAATGAAGAATTTGCTCCTCTGACTCTTGCACTGACAAGGAGCCACTATCCATGGGAGTGAGGTTGGTCTGATAGAACGCGGGAGCTGCAGGGTGGAGAGGCACCCAGGCCAGCACCAGAGGGAGAGGCAGGGAGGACAAGGGCCAGATTCTGCTGCTGGGGGAAAGCATGACCAGAGCAGGATAATATATCTCTACCAAGTCAGACCACAAGACAGGGCCCATGTCAATGCCCCTGAGTGCACCAGACATGTGTCTGTCTCCGATTCCTTATACACGATTGGGAGATGATGGCACCTACTGCTCCTCATCTCATGGTATTATACTCCGTGACAAAAAAGAACATAATTCATTGACTTTTAATAAACATTTACAATAGCCAATGTTCATTAGGCATCAGGCGTGTGGCAGACATTGTGCCAGGCAAAGCAACCGATCTAATGAACAAGACACAGTCTGAACGTCCAAAGAACTGAAGTGAAACTATGCCCTGACCATAAAAAGTAAGAATGACAGTGGTGAGGATGGTGGTGGGGATGACGGTGGTCATGACAGGCAAGAATGACGGCAGTGAGGATGGTGGTGGGGATGACGGCGGTGATGACAGGCAAGTAAGAATGACGGCGGTGAGGATGGTGGTGGGGATGATGACGGCGGTGAGGATGGTGATGGGGATGATGGCGGTGATGACAGGCATCCCTCCACAAAGGCACCACTGCCTGGTGACTGATTTTCATGTGCAGTGAAAGATTGTTCCTCCTATTGCTCATCTTGGCTACGAGCTAAGAGACATTAAAATGCTTTTGTACAAAGAAAACAGTGTGCATATTTTATGAAATACATTCCTCTGCCTGTTTAATTGTGAGATCTTCAAAAGAGGCAGAGAGATTCACCATTCACCACTGGCATGAATGGATGGGGTTTCAGTGTCAGCCTTGGGAGGCCCCCTGATGCTGTCATGTCCTGGCTCTCCAGGCCTGTGGAGGAAGGAGCTGGAGGGCTAGGCCCTAAGATGTGGCCTGGCCACTTTCGTTCCTCCGGGATCCTCAATATGTCCAGTTGTAAAGTTAAAATATCTACTTTCCCACTGCCTAAGGTTTCTCAAGCCTGGTTTATCACAAATCAATCTGCTGAGATTTACAATAATAATGGTGGTTTTACAGGTCATTAGAAGTGGGTTGTCCTGGAGACTCCTAGAAGTCACCCACGCTAGGTTTCCAGAAGCATCTCTAGTGGTCTTCCCAGGTGCTTTCACTGCCAGGACACTCCCATCCTGCCCCTAATCTTTAGTCTAGAATGTGGACATTCCAGTTCCCTGGCAAAACAACACTGCAGCTCTCACGGTGGTTTCACACTGAGGCTCTGCTGGGCCTTCCTACCTAGCAAGTGTGGACATCTCCAGGTGGTCTGTGGCTGGCCACACCAGGCCAGGCCTAGGAGAGGACTGTGTGATTGTCCCAGCTACATCAACAGGCAAATGTCACTTAACAAAGCCTTGCATAGGTTTATCAAACAACTGGTGGCCTGGAGCCGGGGACCTCCTCACTGCACATCAGAACTGACTCATGGAAATCGGCTTTCAGTTCTGCCAGTTGGGCCACCATCACACAGAGACAACTGCACCTGCACCATGATTTGAAGATCAGGAACCAGGACTCCATCATACCTTCTCTACACCAGGAACTTGCCATCAGCCCCATAGAACACTGTCTTTATCCCCCTGCATTGTAACTCTTCCATTGTCCCTTCTCCCTATTAGACTGTAAGCTCATCGAGGGTAAGTAAGAAGTACTGCCCAGTAACCAGCATCTAGCGGCACCCAGTAAATGGTGGTTAAGTGAGCAAACAAAAAATGGAGGAACTGAAAGATGAGAACATATAGAACTATTGATTTTTACAGATATATAATATGACAAGTTAAAAGGATCTTAAATATCACCTAGCAACCAGAAATGGCCCCCCTGCTCTCTCTCTCTCTCTCTCTCTCTCTCTCTGTGTGTGTGTGTGTGTGTGTGTGATTACCCTGCCACCCACTCAAGGCAGACATCACTAATTGGTCATGGTGCCCTGTGCTCCTTACCACAGATGTAGCTTCAGTACATTTCACCCAGCTACAACTAGTTTACTGAAATCTGCATCCAGGATAAAACTGATTTGCCATCCCAGATCCAGCTCAGACCCCTCCTTGGGAACATGAGTCCTCTTAACCTTCTCCAGTCCTTCCCCAAATAGTACCGTTTCCACTCACATGCCTTATCTAGCTGTCACTTTAAAGAAGGTCCTGCCTCTTTCAAAGAAACACAATGACAATGCCTGGAAAAAGGGCTCCGTGTGGATGTCACCTGGCTTCCACAATGCAATGCCTTCCTGCCAAACCCAAGTTCGGCTTCCAGAGTCCTGATACTGCTTACATCCAGATGCGGGAACATATGCCACTCATGAGTGGAGCTGGCCTCGGTGCTGAAACATGGATATGTATATATGAGACTGTAAAACCTACATTATTGAGGATTTAGGGTGTTTGCTTTGCTGAATGAGGGATTAGAGACCAGAAGGCCCAAAATGACCATCCGTTTGCAGAAAACATAGCTGGAGGATTACAACTGTCAGATGTGTGCTCAAACCCAGGGGGCCCTATTAAAGCTCTCCCTAACTCCCTAGACCCTTAATCTATCACTAGGCTATGGGAGGACAGATCACCAGTTCCCTACAGAGCCCCTGAGTGTTTTCAGCCAGGAAGTCATAATCAGATAAAAAGCAGTTTTTCCAGCTCCAGGCATGGGTGCAGCCACAGAGGCTTGGGAGCTAATTGTCTGGGCAGTAGGCCCAGGACTTCGATCTTTGGGATCTCAGTGAAGGACCAACCGTTTCATGTTTTGATGAGAGCAGTACCCAGGGTTTCCAGTGGCCTAGCTCCATCGTGTTTTCTCAATATCTAAGGAGGGAGGAGCTTTGTCCCTAACACTCAACATGCCTTCTATTCACGGGTCCATATTTCCTCTTTCTCACTTCCCAGAAATCCTGCCAGACTCTTTCTTGTCTCATAAAGCCAACAGGGAAATGTTCTTCAGTCCCACCAGCTTCCCACAATCAGCCAGGAATCTGCCAGGAAGTATTTGATGTGAGTTATCTCTTTTCCTATCTGGCATAACACATAGTTCAGACCACATGCAGGTTGGGCAAAGGACATCAATGTCCAGTAATTCCAAGTATCTTTCTTCCCAACTTTGCCACCCTGTTGGCTCCAGGGGAACAGAAAGAAAGTCACCGGCCTGAGTCATCTTGAAATGGAGGAGCGAGATCTTCCAATATGTTGAATTACACTTCTCAAACCTTTCAGTATGCAGCCTTTCTTTCAGAACATGCCTGAACAAAAACCACTGTTCTAAGTCTGAATTCACCAACAAGTGTTATGGTCTTCTCTTCCTCTTCCATCCAAAAAGTCGCTGTACCCCAACCCCTTGGGTGATCACAAAAAGGTTCTGAAGGCTGCTGCCCACAGGAGACCCCTCTGCCTCTCCCAGTTTTTGACATTTGCAGCAGCCCCTGCCCAGGTCTCAGTGTGGCTCCTCAACTGCTCAGCCTTCTGCCCAGCTCTTCTCCCCTGCAGAAGAATCCATGGTAGGCACATGGGGAAGGGCAGACAGTAGAAGCGAAACACTGAAACCTCAGGCTGGAGAAAACCATGGGACCATAAGCAGGAGCTGGCCCTTCATTTCTGTCTTTCCCACACCTATCAAAATTCCTGGCCATAGGAGCTGCTCAGAATCTGGATGAATGAATGAATGGAATCAGCACATCCATGTGGCAGGACCCCTAGCACCTTTTTTCTTTCTTCCAAATCCCAAAAGGAAAGGGTAAGGAGTCCTTTCTGCAGATGCTCTACTAATACATACCCAAAGGTCTAGGATGTCTGCCCATCACCCAAGCCACGGAGGGGAGTTTGGGCAGGAAATTAGACGACTCCATCCGTCATATTTATTGAACAGCCACTCTCTGGAAGACACTAGTGCAGGAGGTCACTCACGCACATGAATCCTCAAACTCCAAGCAGAGAGTGTCCTTTCCGCTCCCCATGGCTCTCTCCTCGCTCTCCACTCTCCAGCCTCACTTGCTGCACGTGTTCCTCAAGCACACCAAGCCTCCCGCAAACCCCTCAGGTCGCCTATCGCTGTCCTCCTTGCTGGGCCAATATTCCCCCGGGTTTTGGCTCAAACATGGCCTCTTCAAAGAGCCTCTCCCTGATCCTACCCTCCCAGGACTCTCTCCAGCTCTTGACCCTATTTCTTCCCTTCCTGTATCTCCTTCACCTCTGTTTGTTCTGTGCATTTGTCCATCTATGGACCACTAGCATATAATCCCTGAGTTGTGCTCTGACGATGAGCCTGAGTCCTGGAACTAGGCTGCCTGCCTCAAATGCTGGCTATGTCACTTACTAGGCATGTGACCTTAATTAAATTACCTAAATACTACGCCCCAGATTCCTGACCTATAAATGGAAACTATAATCGAAACTTGTCACAAACAGTACCTTGTAAATAACACCTTACATATGAAATTAGCTAACGGGCGTGAAGACTTGGAACCTAACCTGCTGCATACATATAAATGGCCTAATTGAAGTTAACACTCCTGATTGCTGTTGTTTACTGCTATGTCTCTGGTGCCCAGCACAGTGCCTGGCATATGACTGGAGCTCAGTAAATATTAGCTGAACACAGGAAAGCATGCACAGATGGGTAAGAGCCTCCAGATGTGTCCGGATAAAGTGCTGTGGGACTGAGGGGAAGAGCAGTTCACTGCCAGAGGTGCCTGAGGGTCGGGAGGGCTATAGGAGACAGCACAAGCCACGGAGCTCAGGTTGGGAAAGGCTTCAGTGAGACTTTGGAGGTGTGGGCTCTGCAGAGTAGTTAGGGGATAGTGGGGAGGTCAAGAGGCAATCTGGGTTATTTTCACTTCTGCAAGAGTACAAAGAACGGTCCCAGGTTAGCCTCAGAGATGCTCCCCTAAGTCTGAGGGCTCTGCTCCTATCACCTCTCATCCCTCCCTCAGCCACAGAGGAAAGAAGGCAAAAGAAAATGACATGACTGAAGTGTTCTAAAGCCATGTAACTGCGCCCTTTCCCTGGAGGCAGAGACTGGAGAGAAGCAGGAGCCAGCCTTTTTGCACCAGCTCAGGAAAGATGCCGGCCTGGCTTCTGAGAACAGGGGAGGGCAGAGGGAAACCTGTTGACCACATGACCATTTTCAATTTTTTATGGACAAACAAGGGTGTTCAAGATCCAAAGCTCAGACTAGAAACCTAATGAAAGGGAAGAGTTAAAAGGTCTCCTCCTCTTTCTCTATCTGGGCCATGAACTCCACCACCCAAAACAGCACATCCACACACATCCGTCCAGGAGCCACTGTGGGAACAGTTCAGACACGCCTGATAGCATGGCTGGGTCCCTGGGGAGCTCACCCTGCCTGCCGAGGCAGAGGGCAGCTCTTCCTCCTCTCACTCCCCCTGCTCTCTGGCGGCATCTGGGTGTGCCCACGCATGTGCATGTGCTGTCACCCTTGCCAGGGCAATGACGGGAGAGGACGGGCACCTTGTGGGGTGGGATTCCTCACTGAAGAATCCCACTGGGACCTTTCCACTCACACCAGCAAAATCACTGCTATAGATTCCTGGTGAAGGCAAGGAGAGATTGGATGGCCCCCAACAATCAGACTGGCTGAGACGGGTGGGGTGAGGGCCTGGGCCCCACAGGCCAGGGCGGCAAGCAGCGCAGCTGCGTTGCCTGTCTTGGGTGGTAGCTAAGAAGGACGGCTCGGCTGAAAAGGCAGTATCATTAGGAGTCTGGAGCAGACCACAGCTCCTGCTGAAAGAGAGGTCAGGGCAGACAGAACCCACGAGGGGAACAATTAACTGATAAGAGTAAACTAATTGTTATTCATATTAAATTAGGGCACAGGTGATTTGGAGAAAACCTACAGACCATCCCAGATGTTTTGCAGGTTTTGCATTGCAGATGACGGTTTTACAGGACTCTTCTGGGATTCAGATTATGGGAAGTGGGCCAGGATCAGAGCGGGGGCAGGGCTCCCGTCCTGCTTAACTACACAATAAACACATAACGGTTTGTCCCAGAGGACAAACCCGGGCTTTGCATACTAAACGTGCTGGTGCTAGGCTTTGGGGGCCTCTGAGAAGAGGGGCTCACTACTGGCAGGGAAGGCAGGGGGAGGGGAAGATCAATCATTCAGGGAGACCTTAGAGGTGCTCCAGATGTTTGGAGCAAGGGGCAAGCTGTGAGGATGCACCAAGTCCAGACATGGGAGGGAAGGATTTCCACAGTCCTGCAGAGGCCAAGCAGGAAGACAGGGGTGGGAGTGTGGCTGACCCGGGGGATGGTGTGTGTACACGTGTGTCTGTGTGGGTGCAGGTGCTTCAGGTACATCCGTGTGCAAGCGTTTACATGTGCACATGATGTATTTCAGAGTGTGTGTGTGTGTTCATGTGGGTGAATCTGCATGTGTAGCTGCCTCTATGAGCATGTTTTGTGCCCGCGTAGATGTCAGTACATTTGTGTGTGTCCATACACTTGGGATGTTGCCAAAACTTCCCACCAAAACGAATGGCAGGCTGTTGTCTCTTCACTGAGCCTTATCATGCTAATTTTAATCTCCTATTATTGTTTTAAATTGGCTCTAAAAATTAATACTAAAAATTCTGTAAACAGAGCCTGGAACTAAGATGCAAGACAGGTCCCTTGAAAGCGGCTTTATTATCACAATTGTTCCTGCCAGAATGCTGAGGTAAAGCCGAGAACCCCTGCAGACAGCATCTCCGAGCCACAGCCCAGCAGGACAAGTCGGACCACAGCCCACTTAGTCCAACCCTCTGTTTCATTACTGAAACCAGCCCTGAGGGGAAGTCTTTTGCTAGTGCCTTCAGAATCGGCCTGAAACCCAGGCCTCCTCGTCGCCATGTCCCTGAGCTCTCTTGAGATCACCCCTCGTGGGTGTGTTTCCCTGTTGGTAAAATGAGGGTGTGGAACGAGACAGTCTTCACGGTCATTTCTGTCCTCCCATTTGGTGATTGTGTGACTGCGGCTGGCTGGCTTAGCAGAGGAGGGAGGCAATGTGCCCTCCTGGACGGCCTGGCCCCTCCTTGGTGCTCTCTGGTACCCCCGCCCATCCTGCTTCTGCACCTGCCCTTCCCCTCCCTTCAGCTGGTGTGGAGTCTAAGGAGAAGCAGAGTATGGAGACTAGGAAAATACCAGAGAACACCGACTTAGGAAAGGCCTCTTAGCAGAGTCTAAAAGAGAGGGTTGTAGTAGGGGCAGAAGAAGGCGGAGCAGGGCTGGCTGGGATTCCACTCATTAAGAGAAGGGGGAAATGCTCCTGTACTGCAGCAGGAGGTACTCAGGTTAGATTCAGAGGAAGTTTCTTGCCAGCAAAGGGGGCTGTTAAGCACAACAATGAAAGAGCGCACGACAAGGAGGAGCAGTTATCCCTAGAGACAGTCATTAAGGACACTTTCACATGTCTGTGGCATGATACGGACGGTGAGGTGCCTTCCTCCCCTCAAAATCTTGACCAAAGTGGCTGATTCTGGAGTCTCTGCCCCCTCCCCACCTGCACATCCTCAGTGGGGAGAGCAGGGCCCGGCTTGGTCCTAACAGGGCAGAAAAGCTGATGGAAAAGAGGCCCGTGGTCCTCAGCCCCAGCCCATAGTACGGGGGCACAGCTCTGGTTAAGCAGTGCCTAGCAGTGGGGCTGGAACTGGTTTCCCGGGAAGGAGGGAGACCCTAGAGAAAGTACCGACAGTCCCTGGTCCCGCCGCGAACCCCGCCATGGGAGGTGGCCTTCTCCTGGGGCTGTGAAGAGGACACAGCGGGTGTGGCCTGAATACAGGTGTCCAAGAGCACCGGGAGATGCCAACCTCTAAAACGAGTGCAAGGATGGCTTCAAAGTCTCCGACAAGCTGAAGGAGTATCTGGAATATATAGCTCCACAGAGGGCTTCGGGCCACCCTACCGGTGCACCCACATACGTCCAAGTGCGCGCCCACTCACTGGCCTCCGTCCCCCGCCGACCAACACACCGCGGCAGAGGCCCGGGAAATTCCTGGAGATCCCGCTGCCCCCGGCCTCCCCGCGCCCGTCCGCCCACGCAGGCCTCCCGGCCCTCTCTCTGGAACGCCGGGTGCACCGGCCCGGAAGGGGAGGTTGGGGTGAGGCTGACGCGCGGCCGCTCGAGGTGCCCTTCCACGGGGCAGCAGAGCCCACAGGTGGGGCCGCCCCACGGCCGCCTCCTGAGGACCCCCGCGACCACCCCACACCTGCACCCCGTATCCCGGCACGGCACCGTCCGCCCCCACCAGCCACCTCCCATCCGGGGTGCCTGAAGCCAAGGAAGGAGCCGCATCCCCCACCGGCTTCCCAGCTCGGCCTCTCGGTCCCAGAGCGCCGTCCCCCCCACCCTCCTGCAGCAGCCCGGCCGGAAACAATCACCCTTTGAGAGAAGCTGCCAAGCTGGGCGCCAGGAGCAGCCAGGATGGAGGCGGGGTGGAATGGGGGTGCAGGCGGGGGCCGAGCTTTAACTCTCGAGAGCCGAGATCTGGGGGTGCGCTCGGCCCCTGCCCGCCACCCCTGCTCCGGCGCCTGAAGCAGGAGCCGCCTCCGCGGGGGACGGTGCCGGGGGAGGGTGGGGGGCGGTGGGGAGGTGATACCAATCCCTGGGGGGGGGGGTCCCCTCGCCGGCCTCCCTCCTCGCGCCCCCGCCTAGGCTGGCGAGGTTGGTACCGACCATTAGCAGCTCGGGTCCCGCCGGCGCTGGCGCGGGCTCGGGGCGGGGGCGGGGCGGGGGCGGAGAGCGGGTGGGGGCGGGGCGGGAGGCGCTGGCAGAGCCGCGGCGGCACCGGCACATCCGCCGCCACCTCGGGGACTCTGCGCCGGCCCGGTCGGCTCGGCTCCGGCCGCGCGCCCCCCTCGCCCCTCTCGCCCCCCGCGCCTGCTCCCCGCGGCGCCCTCCCCGCTCCCCCTTCCCGCTCCCCGCCCCCCGCCCCCTGCCTCCCTGCCCGCGCCCTCCCTCCCGCGCGCTCCCAGCCTTCGGCCGCCGCCTCGCTGAGCCCAGAACGAGCCGGGCCGGGGCGGCGGGGCCGGGCGGGGCTGCGGGCGGGCGGGCGGGCGGGCGCGCGGACCCCGCGGCTATGAAGTGGCCCCCGGGGGCCCGGAGCCCGACAGTCCCCGGGGAGGGAGCCGCACGCGGCCCAGGGCAGCAGTCTAGGGGCGCCGGGGCCGGGGCGTAGGGGCCGTTGCCCGCGATGGACCGCACCAGAGACGCTCCGGACTCGTCGCCGCAGGTCAGTGCTCCCCGCGCCCCCGCGGGCGCCCCGCCGCGCACAGAGCCCCTTTCTGCGTCCCCATCGGTGCCCACGCCATGTCCTCCCGGGCGCGCGCTGGGGTGTGTGTGTGCGCTGCGCGCGCTGGGGGCAGCTGGAAAGGGGGCCGAGAACCGAGCTCGGGCTGGGAGGCGCTGCTGCTGAGGGGCTGCGAAACAAAACCCGGCACAGCCTGCCCTCGTCGACCGGGATTAGGGGAAGAGCTGGTTCTCAGCAGCTTCTAACAATTGGCCTGGGCTCTCAGTCGTCAGTTCCTGGCCCCCTCAGCAGGTGGTTTCTGGTGGCCGGATGAGGAGTCAGGGGTCAGTCGTCCCCCACCTCCCCACCCCTGCTGCCCAACAGCCCTCTCTGGATCTCTCTCTGGCTCCTGGGCACTGCCAAGTTAACTCTCTTGAGGGGGCCCGAGTTCTGCGGGGCACGCTGAGGGACCCAGGGGTAGCAAGGGTGGCAAAGGGCCCTTGGGACCTTCGGTGTAGCAAGGAGGAAGGAGGCGCGACCAGTTCACCACCCTCCCTTCTGCACTGGGCTCAGGTCTGAGGTCCCAATCCCTCCAAAGTCAGAGCACACAACTTCCAGAAAAAGGAGGCTGAGAGTTGAGGCAGGAAATAGAGAAGGAAGCCACCAGGTCCGACAGTGCCAGGGTAAGGAGGTGACAGCCCCATACCAAGCAGCTAAGGTCAAGAACCACCCCCACATGCACACACATGGGAGCCTTGGCCAACTTCCCTGTCCCCTTCCTCCCCCAGCCAGGCCTAGCTGCATGGATTCTTGTAGAAGCTGGAGCTGAAGGACTCTGGACATACAGGAAGGGGACCTTTACTGACAGTTGCTAGCCCAGTGCATGGGCACCTGCGTAGGTGGGGTGCCCAATGGGGCCTAGAGCTTGGGCTGTGTAGCATGCACTGTTGAAAATGTTGGGGTACGGACGTCGTAGGGCCTAGCACTGTGCAATGCCTGGATGTGTTTGTGTGGAAATGGGAGGCACATCACTCCCTAAGTTACTAGGGCTGTGGGGCATGTGGCTGCACAGGACTGTTGTTCTAGGGTTTTCTAAGATTTGTCTTCTGTGCTTATGTCGCCCTACCTCTGCTGGTAGCCACTGCAGAGACTGAGACATTTCCTCCCAGAGTCTGCTCAGTTGGTGACCATTAATGGCCTTACTGGACCAAACATCAAGCCTTCCCTTTCTTCCCATGGGGTGAAGACTGTTTCCCAGGGTCTTCAGACAGACTTCTCACTCTGCCCAGTGCATGCCCAGCACTGCCGAAGGTTCCAGAGCTTAGAGACATTTTCCCTCTTCCCCTTTTCATGGAAGCAGAAATACTTGCTAAGGTTAATGGGACTGGGAGAGTTAATGCATCTGTGCCCCATTCAGCACTGGAGCCAGGAGCTCGCTGTTCCTGTTTCTGTGCCTGACTCCAGGATGCTTGGGGATCACTCCAGGTCCAGGTGAGCTGGAAGCTTGCAGGCGCTGTGTTGAATATGTGTGTGTAGGTTTCTGGTTGGGCAGGTACTCACTGTTCCACCAGAAGCAGGGGGCAGGTAAATCACTGAGGAGATAAGCTCCAGCAACAGGATTGGAGCCCGTGGCGGAGACCAAGGAGCTTCACAGGAGGATGCCCTGGGGCAAGCCCAGTTCCTCAGCTTCGGCTTCTCGGGAGACCTGAAGGTTCTCTTAGTGGTTTCTCGGGGATAAGGGGACCAAGTCAGATATACTTTTCCTAGTTGTGGAGCACAGGGTGATGAGGCCAGCCGGGAGCTGGGAGTGTGAGATGGGGAAGAGGATGCACCAACCGAAAGGCTGAGTGGACAGGAGCATGGTGCTCCATTGTGTCTGGAAGAGAGGGATGAGTGTTCCTCTCTGATGAGAATGGAGAGGAGGAGAGGAACGGGCTCAGGAGGAGGAGGAATCCGAGAGAGAGCCTGACTCAGGCAGAGAAAGAGGCAGTGAGACAAGAGACAAAGGCACGGAGGCGCACTGGCGGACAGCAGAGGGAGGCACACAGGCAGAAGTCAGGGCGGGCCGAGTGGTGAGTTGGGGCAGGCTGGGGGCCTCCCCCTGTTCCCCTACATCGACCTCAGCAATTGTCCACCCCTGCAGGAGGCCCCTCACTAGAGCAGTTGGACATTCTACTGAGGAAGTTGCTCTCCTGTGGCTCTCATGAATGTGAGGGTCTTTTAGACAGAAGCCCAAAGGCAGAGGGAGGCCAGGCTATGAGGTCAAGCACATCAAGAGCTTGCAGGGACTTTCAGGGACACCCTTCACCCCTCAGCATCTCACAGTGCTAAGGGCTCCTCTCCATCTTCTGGCCCTGCCCCAGCCCTCCTGGTCCTGGAATGCAGGGCAGTGGGGAAGGATGTGGGGTCTGGGGAAACCTGGCACTCAGGAGAAGAAGAGAAGTCATGCACCCCCTCCCCAGGTCCCCAGGCAAAAAGACCTTTGGGGACCCTACTGAAGACTAGCCAGGGGACATGGAAGAAGTGCAGTGGGGACAGGCCCTTGGCCAGGCTGTCTGAGGTCCAGTCTCAGCTCCATCTGTGGCTAGCCGAGTAGACTTTGAAAAAAACAGAGCTCTCTAAGCCCTGGCTTCCTGGCAGTCTATAAATTGGGAAACTGTCATCTCACCAGTTTTTAGAAGAAATACTAGATGAATTTTAATTTAATCTATTTATTTTATACACCCTCACCCCCTTCCTTCCAGGATGAGGATGGCTCTAGAATTTGGAGTAGCAGTGTCAGGCCAGCCCTGGAGCCAATCCCACTGGAATCGGTGCAGGCTGTCCCACCTCCCTCCTCACCCCACTGGAGTCGGTGCAGGCTGTCCCACCTCCCTCCTCACCCCACTGGAGTCGGTGCAGGCTGTCCCACCTCCCTCCTCACCCCACTGGAGTCGGTGCAGGCTGTCCCACCTCCCTCCTCACCCAACTGGAATCGGTGCAGGCTGTCCCACCTCCCTCCTCACCCCACTGGAATCGGTGCAGGCTGTCCCACCTCCCTCCTCACCCCACTGGAATCGGTGCAGGCTGTCCCACCTCCCTCCTCACCCCACTGGAATCGGTGCAGGCTGTCCCACCTCCCTCCTCACCCCACTGGAATCGGTGCAGGCTGTCGCACCTCCCTCCTCACCCCACTGGAATCGGTGCAGGCTGTCCCACCTCCCTCCTCACCCCACTGGAATCGGTGCAGGCTGTCCCACCTCCCTCCTCACCCCACTGGAATCGGTGCAGGCTGTCCCACCTCCCTCCTCACCCCACTGGAATCGGTGCAGGCTGTCCCACCTCCCTCCTCACCCCACTGGAATCGGTGCAGGCTGTCCCACCTCCCTCCTCACCCCACTGGAATCGGTGCAGGCTGTCCCACCTCCCTCCTCACCCCACTGGAGTCGGTGCAGGCTGTCCCACCTCCCTCCTCACCCCACTGGAATCAGTGCAGGCTGTCCCACCTCCCTCCTCACCCGCCTGAGTCCTCACACCTCCAGGCACTGGGCTGGACCCACCCTTCCTTATCCCAACCCAAAGAACCCAGAGCCTGCCTTGGCTCAGAGTTCGTCCTTGCCAAACACAAAATAATACTTTCGTGTCTAATTATTGTTAAATGTAATCCTTCCAATTTATCAGCAAATGGTTGTCTAAAAAAAATAAATCTTGACACAAAAATTTCAGATCTGTGAGCCCTTCTTATCCATGCTGAAAGGTGACAGGGTGGTCAGAGAGCCCCCAAAATTCAGTTCTCTTGCACCAACACTGACCAAGCACTTACGGTGTTGGAGGCTCTGCACCAGGTGCTGGGAACATGAAACATCAAATAATCCAAAAGTCCAAATCTAGTGTTTTCTGTTTAGCTTTGGAAGGGTTATGTGGGTTGCTTTTTTTTTTTTTTTTTTTTGCAGCTACAGCAAATTTACTTTTCTAATGAGGTTTAGCTCCAGCCAATATTAAAATGAGCCTGCGCTCCCTGTGCACACACCAGCTGACAGCAGGGCAGGAGGCAGCCTCCGCGCCAAGTGCCTGGCAGGGATTAAGGCTTTGCCTCTGATAAGCGCAAAAGTGGAGAGTATGAGTCTGGATCAAGAGTTGACTGGATTTGAGGACTAACCTTGCCCAGGGGGCTGTGGATTCCACGGCTCTGTCTTCTGAGCCATGGCAGGAGCTCTCTGTTCTCATACGTGGGAAATGTGAGCCAGCTCTCTGCTCACAGGAAGAAGACCTAGAGGGACGGGGAAGTGGAGACATGACGGCACGGCGTGGGGAGTGCCAGTGGCACTGTAGTTGGAGGCCTGGCTCTGCCCGTCCTCTCTGGTTGGCTATGTGGGCCGGGGTCCTCTCCTTCCCTTCTGCCCGTCTTGCTTCCTCTGTCTGTGGCAGGTGAGCAGTCTGGCCTCTCAGGCCATGAGTCTCTCTTTGAACTCTGGGCTACTCATTTGTGCATTGTTCAGAAACTGTTAGAGCCCCACACTGGGCATGGGGGGGCTGCATCCGTCCCCACCCTGAGCAGCTCCTCAGTCACACCAGCCACATTTCAAGTGGGCAACAGCCACATGTGGCTAGAGGCTGCCATCTTGGGCGGCACAGATACAGAACGTTCCTGGCAGCACGGAAAGTTCTAGTGGGCAGAGTGTTGTGGACCGGAGCCTGCACAGGTGTTTTGGGCACGGAAAGTTCTAGTGGGCAGAGTGTTGTGGACCGGAGCCTGCACAGGTGTTTTGGGCACGGAAAGTTCTAGTGGGCAGAGTGTTGTGGACCTGAGCCTGCACAGGTGTTTTGGGCACGGAAAGTTCTAGTGGGCAGAGTGTTGTGGACCTGAGCCTGCACAGGTGTTTTGGCAGGGTGGCTAAGTGCCAGGTCCTACTGGCTGGATTCAGGTCCTAGTTCTGCCACTTAGTAGCTGTGTGGCCTCAGGACGTTGCTTAACCTCTCTGTGCCTCAGACTTCTCGCTTTTAAAATGAGGGTAATAATAGGATGTTTCTGAGGAGGAAATGAGTCATTACAGTTAATCATGCTAATCACTCAGAGCATGCAACAGCAAGAGCTTTTTTATTTTTTATTTGAAAATAGAAAGCCGTTTTTATTATTCATTTATTTAACAATTCACTTAAAGGCTTATTGAAAAGCCCACTCTGCCAGGCCGCCCCCCACCCACCCAATCAACACAAGTCCTGGCTACCTCTGTGACCCTTCCTGAGCCTCCACCTCCTCCCCTAGGATGGGATTATTCCTGACTGAGTGCTCACTGAAGCCCAGGGAGCTAGAATGAGATGAGGAAAGCAACCTCGCTTTGTGCAGACGCAGCCAGATAGAGGGGCTGATGCTTTTTGGAGGTGAGTGCCACTGAAATTCTGTTTTGTCACTAAAAAGCATCTGCTAAGCCCCCACACTTTCAGAATAAGAGCAGCAAAGGAGGCATGGTTAGCTGCCACCAGCCAGCACCATGCCGAGCAGGGATGGAGAAGGGATGTGAGAGGCCCCTGCCTGGGCTCACCCCTCCCTGGTCTGGAGGGCGAGAGCCCAGAGGCTGCTGTGGGCTTAGTGGAGGGAGCAGAGCCTGCAGGTCTCAGAGGCCAACTGTGCTGCCACGAGCCCCCCGGGTGCTGGTCCCAGCTGCATCTGCAACTCACTGTGCCACAGACACTGGTGGGGCCTCAGTTTCCTCGTCTAAGACAGGAGGGACAGGGCTGCATGAGCGTTTCCTCACCTGGAAAAATCACTTCCACAGAGCGACCCAAGCCGGAGGCCAGAGGGAGGGACCCTGCCCACCAAGCCACCAGGGGTGGAAGGTGAGGGCTGGCCTGAGGGGCAGGAGCTGGCCATTGGTAGCCAGGCTGGTGCCGGACACCCCAGGCTACCTGGCTGCCAGCCTTCTCCCAGAAGTTGGATTGTGCAACCCTGGGCTACTCCCTTCTTTTCACAGATGAGGGGACAGACACCCAGAGCAGCCCTGCTCCTGTCTAGGGGCCACAGAGCAATTTCACACAAGGCAGAGGCTGCATGCCCCAGTGCCCTCCCGGGCAGATTGTTGGTACTACTGGCAGGCAGATGTGTGGGGCTGGGGGCTGCCACCCCCGGGGTCGGGGCACAACGCTGAGACTCCCAGGGCCCCTCACCTCCTCTCTTCTCCCTCAGATGGCTGGACCCAGGAAAACCAACCTCAACTATCCCTGACAGAGCCCTGGGGAAGGTCAGCTCCTTCAGGCCACAGGCAGCAAATTAAAAATACAGACAAACTAATGAAACCCGTGAATTGCTAGCCTGCCAGAGTGTGTCTACGCACCCTGACCACGGGACCTCACCAGGTGGGTGACCATCCGTGGACCCTCCGTGGCTTCAGACCTGGGTTTGGGGCTGCCCGGTGCCTACCTAGCCCGGACCTGAAGCCCTCTGGGTCCCCGTAGCTGATGGGGTGTCCCCTTGGGGGCATCTTCCGAAGCCTAAGGAGGTCACCACTGCTCTGACACCCTTGAAGATAAGTCCTGACCCCCAAGGAGTGCCGGTGCTGGGTCCCTGTGAGGCAGGGCTGTGGCAAATGCCACCCCCGTGGTGTTGCTGGCAGGCCGTAGGTGCATATCAACAATATCATCACCCCCCCAACCCAGATTGCCTGCCCCAGCCCTTCTCCTTCCCTCCTCTTCCCTCATCCACAGACCACAGAGTGGGAGAGACGGCCGCTCGTGGCACGGGGAGGACACTGAGCCCAGAGAGGCCAAGGGACCGGCCAGTTGCACCCACACTGCAGCTGACCGACACAGGCCCGGCCCAGCTCTGCCAGCCTGCCTGGGCTGAAGTACAGCCTCCGGGCGAGCTGCTTTCCTCACGGTCAGAGAGTTTCTGCATGGTAGCTGAAGTATTACTCTCCTAACTCATTGCCTGTCGATATTAGCTGCTTCTCCCACACATAAATCTCTCTCTCAGAACAAGTGCTCCAGCACTGTGTCTCTGCGGCTCCCCAGGCCTGAGGACAGCGAGGCGGTTGCAGGCTGTCAGTGGGGCGTGCACACTCTTCCGAGGCACCTGGAGCCTTGGAGGGGGGCCTCCCGCAGGCATACCTGGTGCCTGTCACCCCGTGATTCCCAGGAAGGTGCATGCTTGAGATCACACACAGACACCCAACCCAGCCGTGAATGCTCACTGAAGCCCAGGGTGCAGGCCCCGAGGAGTGTGCCGTCCTTGACTGTGTCTAAACAGATGTTCTGGATGAATGACAGACTCGTTTTCATTGTGATTAAAAAAAACACATAACATAAGACTTACCATCTTAGCCATTTTCAAGTGCACAGTTCAGCAGTGCTGAGTATATTTACATTGTTGTGAAACAGATCTCCAGATCTGTCTCATCTCGGCCATTGGAAACTCTGTACGCATTCTGGAAACCATCATTCTCAGCAAACTGTCGCAAGGACAAAAAACCAAACACCGCATGTTCTCACTCATAGCTGGGAATTGAACAATGAGAACACTTGGACACAGGAAGGGGAACATCACACACCGGGGCCTGTCGTGGGATGGGGGGAGAGGGGAGGGATAGAATTAGGAGATATAGCTAATGCTAAATGACGAGTTAATGGGTGCAGCGCACCAACATGGCACGTGTATCCATATGTAACAAACCTGCACGTTGTGCACATGTACCCTAGAACTTAACGTATAATAAATATATATATATATAAAGAAAGAAACTCTGTACCCATTAAATGACTCCCATTCTCCACAACATCCCAGCCCCCACAAGCCACCATCCTAGTTTCTGTCTCTGTGAATTTTACTACTCTGGATACCTCATAGAAATTGAATCCTTTGATATTTGTCCTTTTAAGACTGGCTTATTTCACTTAGCATAGTGTCCTCAAGGTTCGTCCATGTCAGGGCATGTGTTAAAATGTTCTCCCTTTTTAAGGCTGAATAATATTCCATTGCATGTGTATTCCACATTTTCTTTATTTTCTTTATCCAGTCATCTGGTTGACAGGTTATTTGATGCCAGGCTATGGAGCAAAAGCTCAATAAATGGCAATTCTCCCCACTTGCCCTTCCCACTCAGGAGATGTCTGAGCAGAGGGGCCACCCAGCAAATACTTCTGCCCAGAGGGAAGCTATGTCACAGTGTCATGGGAGCATCAAGAAGGAGGCACCCCATTCTACCTGGCATCTGGTCTGGCCTCTGGGGCTCCCTTCCTGCATCCAGGGCTGCCCAGGCACCCTGTGGTGCCCAGCCCTGAGTGTGAAGCCCCTGGGCTGAGTGCACCTGGCCTGGTCCTGGGGGCCAAGCAACTCAGCAAGTGGAGGGACTATGAGGGAGGGAAGCATGTCCCAGGCAAACGTACCGGTGTGAAGGGATGCCAGCCTCCTGCTCTCATCCCTGCTGCCTTCCCGGGACCCCGAGAAAGAAATCGGCCGGGTACTCCTAGAGTCTACCTGGGGATAGGAGCCCAGGAGAGCCTGGAGATCCCCTCCCCCAGGTATGTGGAGGCCCGTCTTGAGCCTGTGCCTTGGGCTACATGTCGGTGGTGGACCGTGGATCCGTAGCCGCCCTGGTGCTCGCTGTGTGATAGGTGGCCTGGGAAACCCAGAGATAGTATCAGCACACTCTACTGTCGGGGGCACTGAGACTGAGGACGGCGGGATCATCGCATCCACACCCCCTCTGCTGTGTAGGGCACACACTGCCCACTCTGGTTCACACATGTGCTCAGGGGGCAAGTCCCCTACCCAAGCCCCTTCGACTTTTTTTTTTTTTGAAACGGAGTCTCGCTCTGTTGCCCAGGCTGGAGTGCAGTGATGCAATCTCAGCTCGCTGCAAACTCCACCTCCCGGGCTCAAGTTATTCTCCTGCCTCAGCCTCCCCAATAGCTGGGATTATAGGCACCTGCCACCACACCTGGCTAATTTTTGTATTTTCAGTAGAGACAGGGTTTCCCCATGTTGGCCAGGCTGGTCTCCAACTCCTGACCTCAAGCGATCCACGCACCTCAGCCTCCCAATGTGCTGGGGTTACAGGCATGAGTCACTGTGCCTGACCCAGGTCAACATTTTATGTTAATTGTTTCTTCTTCAGACAGTGGGGTTAGCTGACACCCCAGAGGAGGGAGGGACCTTAGGGGCAGGGCAGGTGTAACAGAGGGAGGTGGGGGAGCCCTGGAAGTAGGAGGTGGTGAAAGGAAAGTTCTCCAGGAGCCTGAGCCTGCATCCTGGGGAGACGGGGCAGGGAGTGACAGTGCCCAGGGCTCACTGGCCCTAGAGCCCCATGGACAAGTCAGTTCTCTGACAGCTCTGGAGGCAGGAGAAGAGAAGAGGGATGGGGAATCTCTGAAATCACCGGTCCTTCCTGAGTGCCTTTCTGGGAAGCTGGGCAGAGACACAGGACCAGACTGGGCAGGGTGACGGGAGGGAAGCAGCAACCGCACACTGGGGCATCCCCGCGACTTGACTCTAGCTCAGTGTGTCAGTTCCAAACCTCAGTCTCCCCACCTGAAGAAGCAGGGTGACTGGATGGGTGCCCACCTCATCTCAGGTGGCTGCACCGAGGCTACAGCAGGAAAAGGCATGAGAAAGTGCCTTGTCGCCTGGCCCACCTGTGCAGGGGCACGTCCTCCAAGCAGGAACAGGGGGAGCCGGGCCACAGCGCCAGGTTCCAGGGGCCCCGCCTCCCGACAGTGGTCAGGCTGCCCCCCCACCCCCCGCCCCGGGCCACACCCTTTTGTCACAACTGCATGCTGGTGTGCCCAGTTTCCACTGAGCCCAAGCCACAGCACCGCCTCGTGCTGGGGAGAGAGGAATGTGCTGGAAAGGCTGCCCGAAGGCTGGTCGCCACTGAGCCATGAGGAAGGAGCCAAGGTGCCTCCTTCCTCTGCCCTTCCTCTTCCAGGCACTTGGATTCAGCTGAGTTTTACTTTTTTTTATTTTTTATAATTTCAGCATTTATTTTAGATTCAGTGGTACATGTGCAGGTTTGTTACCCGGGTATACTATGTGATGCTGAGATTTGAGGCATAACCGATCCTCTTACCCAGGTACTGAGTATGGTAACCAGTAGGCAGTTTTTCAACCCTTCCCCCCGCTTCTTCCTCCCTCTAGGACTCCACAGTGTCTATTGTTCCCATCTCTATGTCCAAGAGTACCCAACGTTTAGCTGCCATTTATAAGTGAGCAGTATTTGGTTTTCTGTTCCTGTGTTACTTCACTTAGGATAATGGCCTCCAGCTGCAACCATGTTGCTGCAAAAAAAGCATTATTTAATTCTTCTTTATGGCTACGTAGTATTCTGTGGTGTATGTGTACCACGTCTTCGTCATCCAGTCTACTGCTGATGGGCACCAAGCTTGATTCCATCAGTTCCCTGTTATGAATAGTGCTGCGATGAACATATGAGTGTATGTGTCTTCACAGTAAAACGACTTATATTCCTTTGTGTAGACACTCAATAATGGGATTGCTGGGTCAAATGTTTTAAGTTCTTTGAAAACCTCCAAACTGCATTCCACAGTGGCTGAACTCATCTACATTCCCACCAACAATGTACGAGTGTTCCCTTTTCTCCACAGCCTGGCCAGCATCTGTTGTTTTTTGGCTTTTTAGTAATAGCCATTCGGACTGGTGTGAGATGGTGTCTCGTGACTTTGATTTGCATCTCTCTAATGATCAGTAATCTTGAGCATTTTTTCATATTTGTTGGCCACTTGTACGTCTTCATTTGAGAAGTGTCTGTTCATGTGTTTTGCCCACTTTTTAATGCGGGTGTTTGTTCTTTGCATTTAAATGGTCTAAATTCCTGGTAGGTTCTGGATATTAGACCTTTGTTGGATGCAGATCTGTAGGTTGTCCGTTCACTCTGTTAAGAGCTTCTTTTGCTGCACGAAAGCTCTTTAGTTTAATTAGGTCCTACTTATTGATTTTTGTTTGTATTTTGCAGTTGGTTTTGAGGACTTAGCCATAAGAATTTTCCCAAGGCTGATGTCCAAAATGGTGTTCCTTAGGTTTTCTTGTAGGATTCTTAGATAGTTTGAAGTCTTACAACATTTAAATCTTTGGTCCATCTTGAGTTCATTTTCACATATGGTGAGAGGCAGAGGTCCAGTTTCATTCTTCTGCACATGGCTAGCCATCCGCTGAATCTTAAAACAAGGTGGAGGTGGTGGTTTGTATTCACCACTGTGTTCTATATGATCTAACATTCATAGTGCCAATTGTGTGCCAGGCCTTATGCTAGGTGTTTTCCGTTGATTCCCTCATTTGATCTGAAAGTAGCCCTGTGAGAGTTAAAGGTGAGGAAACTGAGTCACAGGGATATTGGCATAGCTCCTGCTTTGGGTTGGGCTCTGGGCCCTGGTGTGGGAATGCAGAGGTGAGTAAGACCAGGCGCCCCCGGAGGAGCTTCTGGCTCGGGGCTAGGGTGCAAATGTGAAAACCGGCAAGCAAAAGGCAGGGCCCAAGGCAGGAAGTCCCACAGTGTGTGCACCTTGAGTGAGCAGACCGGGGCAGGGCCAGAGCCAGGGAAGGCTTCAGAGTGGGAGAGGGAATGCCAAAGGCACAGAGCCCAGGAGAGTCTCCCCTCGCCAGCACCTCACCCAGAACCACAGAGACAACAGCGCCAAGGGAAACTGAGCAGCCTAGGGCAGCATGACAGCAGGAAGGCAGTACTGTGGGGCAGTTGGCTGCTCACATCCTCCCTCTGGGATGTCCCCACCTTGCTCACAGCCTGAGAGGTTCTGCAGGGCTGTTTCAGCTAACCCAAGCCTTGGACACTCAGTTCCAGGGCCAGACCCACCTGGTCACCTGGCTTGCTTATGTCCAAGCTGTGCTGGGCTCCAGCAGGTACCAAGTCAGTCACCATGACCTGTGCCAGGCTCCATGCTGTGGATGGACACACTCATCCAGCCCATCACGAGAGACCCTTGCTGCAACCAGCACTCAGCATCCCAAGCAGCGCAACCTTGGGCTGGGCCTCCTCTGTAGAGAGGGTCAGATGAGGCGAGGGTCACAGCCCTCCTAGCTTCCAGGGTCCAGGATTCTAGGGCATCCCAGCCTTTCTGGGTTCTGGACTGCCCTCTGCCACTGCTGGGCAGCCTGGCAAAAGGGGAGGTCAGTGCTATTAGCAGCAGCAGCTTCGACGGCTTTTGCCCCTGGACCCTGCCGTTCACTGGGTAGCAGAATGTGCCTCACACTCTGGGGCCCTACAGGCCTGGTCCCCACTGAGCAGGCGCCCTGTGGTGGGTGTGTGCCCACTGGAGGCAGCATTCCACCCATGGGTGTCCTGAGCAAACCACAGGCCTCTCCTAGGGTGCATACATTGCTGGCTGGCTGGGGAGTCTCTCAGAACGGGAGCAGGTTGGTTGGTGTGTTAAGAGCATTTTGCTGGAACCAGGGTCCAAGGGCAGGACCCAAATCCTGGCGTGGTCTATTCATAGAGCTGGAATGATGTGCACGGCTGATTCTACCCCACCTGTCTCCAGCGGGTGAGGTGAGGCTGAAGGCGGGCAGGGATGTGGGGAAACCTCTGAACAGGAGCAAGTGAGAACCCCTTTGCTCCCATCATACAGGCGAGAGGAGCCATTCTGGGGTCACCAGCTCATGAAGGCTGCAGTGAGCCCCCCGTGGGGAGGGAGCAAAGCAGAGAAACCATCCAGTCTGCACGCAGGTAGCAGTGGGCTCTGGTTGGAGAACCCACCACCCACCGCACCCAGAACAGACCTGCTGTTGATCCATTATCATATCAGCTCATCGCCTTTTCAAAAGCATCCTGGTTTGTATCAGGAAGTGTAAGGTCACACTAGCTCTGATGAACAAGGGCAGGGAAGTCTCAGCTGCCAGCCGGGTGTGCAGCTGCAGCACAGAGGCCTGCCCGGAGCACACAGCTAGGAAGAAACCCGTATGTCCCCAGAGGCCGGGGGCCAGCTGGCCATAGGCAGGAGAGGGCCCGGGAGGGAGCCAGCAGTGGACCCAGGGCCAGGAGAGGTGGGACAGAGGCACGGCAAGGACCCCTGCCTGGCCACTGCTGCCCAGAGGAGTGCAAGGGGATGGCTGCTTTCTACCTGGACCTGGGACACTTGAGACAGTCACTCAACCCCCTCATGCCTCAGTTTCTTCATCTGTAAAACATGAACAAACCTTTGGGATTACAAGGGTTTAAACATTAAATGAGATAACCAATGTGCAATCATTTTGGAAGCCATAAATCAGTATTGTGTGTGAGCTGTTGTATTTAGTAGTTTTTAGGGGCAGCAGCCCCCGCAAACCCCAGTGCTGCAGAGAAAGTAGAATTGGCCTCTTGGCATCACCCCATCTATGTTCCAGGATCCGAAGCCATTGGGTGCCAAGGACAGGCACATGAGCTACTCTTTTATTTGAACAGGGACCCAATTGTGGATTTGTCAACAGGGCACAGAGCAACACCGATACCCAGCTAAGAGCGTGCAGACACGTGCCTGTGAACACACGTGTGCTGACTCACGGGGTGCCGGCCATGATCACACATGCACACACGCATGCACATGGGTGTCAAGCAGCAGGCCAGCTGCCCTGTGAAGTCACTCAGGCGGGCAGTTCTGTGGTGGCCAGCACAGCCTCGATGCCCTGTCAGAACAGAATACTCAACCCCAGGGGTTTTCTTGAGTCGAATTCCAAGCAACGCATTGAGGAGGACAGGGAGCAGGCAGGGAGCAGACACCTGCGTCGCTGTGGTCAGACTGGCATCTCCCCAAATCATCAGCCTCGAGAGAGTGCTGGGCAAGGGGGAGGGGACACCAGGACCAAACCAATGCTTGCTGTTCCTCACTGTGGGGCCCCCTAACTGCCACTCAGGCCCAGGTACACCCCCACATGCACTGTACCCTGGCCGAGGCCTGGCAGAGAGGAGCAGGCAGGGCATGGAGGCCCAGGCAAGGGAGCAGTTGACAGCTGGAAGGAAACGAGACGGGTGCTGGTTTGCAATGGCCAGGCCTGGTTTGCGCTTGGGCATCTTGACTCAACTTGAGAACCCTCTCCCTGGCTCTGGTCCCCCCGCGGCTCTGGGTGGGAATGGGGCACTGCCCTCTGGCATGGGAATGAGGCACTACCCTCTGGGTGGGAATGGGGCACTGCCCTCTGGCATGGGCCACGTTGCATCTCACCACAGGACGAGGAAAAGCGTGCCATGTTGGAATTTCAGGGATGGAAGCTGGCGGG
Organism: Pan paniscus; assembly: GCF_029289425.2. Taxonomy (NCBI): domain Eukaryota; kingdom Metazoa; phylum Chordata; class Mammalia; order Primates; family Hominidae; genus Pan; species Pan paniscus. The sequence continues at coordinate 135,127,564 of NC_073258.2, read as the reverse complement.
GCAGAGGTGGCCAGGGAACAGGAGGGAACAGGAGAGAACAGAAGGGACGTGGTGGGAGTGGTGGGCAGGCGCAGGGCAGGCATCCCTGAGTGCCAGGCTGGGTACGTTGCAGTCAGGAGTGCACAGGAGGATCTGAGCAGGTCGCAGGCTGGGGTTGGAGAGTCTGACAGTGTGTGGACTCTGAATTGAGGAGGAAAGGCAGGTGTCAGAGAGATCACCATAAGGGCCATTGCGGGTAAAAACTTGACCTGGCCCAGGATCAGGGGATGGAGCCCTAGGCCGGGGCAGCAGTGGAAGGAGCTGAGGCCCTGCTGATGCAGGGAGAAGGTGGAGTCAAGGGCAGCCCTGAGGTTTTCATGCCGGGACCATGACAGAAAGAAGGGGGCTTGGATGAGAGCTGCTTCCAGAGGAAAGATGGTGGTTGGATCTGAGGTTGTGTGTTAGGTCACAATGGGACGTGCCAGACAACAAGAGATGTAGCAGCTCCGTGCGAGAGATGGGGAAGCTGAGGCCAAGGGAAATCAAAGGACGCCATCAGGGGCCTCGTGCTGGTGTTTTCTCCTCTGACGATCCCAGACCCTCTTCTCTCCACCTGCCTCTTCTTTGGGGTGACATGGGGCTTTCAGGTCCGTGGCTTCCATCTGCCCTCCAGCAAGCAGCCTGGAGTTTGGTTGGAAGGAGGCAGCAGGAAGCCAGGCCGAGCAGACCTGTTCCCTGGCCCTTCCAGGCTGCAAGGTCAGCAGTGACAGCAGCTGCTCTTTATTGGCCCAACTATGTGGCAGACGGTTTGCCTGATTTTTTTTTTTCTAGTTATCCTGACAGCCTAGTGGTAGCAGCAGTATTTTTATTCCCGTTTTACAGATGGGAAAATGAAGGCCCAGAGAGGTTACCTCACCAGAATCCCGTAGCAGAGGCAGAAAGAGGCTGGCAGGTGCACAGGGTCATCTGGCTGCGGGGTTCAGAACCTTTCTGCATCGCACGGCTCCTCCATGCGTGGCTCTTCCAGGACAGAGGAGAGCAAAGAGGTGGTGGCAGGGGGGTGGCAGAAGGCTATGACTGTGGCTGGGTTCTGCCGTCACCCTCAGTAGCTATGGGACTAGGCAGGGTCTGAGGAGCTGAGGGCCAGACATGGCCCATCTACCTTGGTGTGGGGGACAGACTCTCAGGTATCCTTGGAAGCCCCACCCCCCGGTGCCCATGCCTTCGTGCAGTCCTCACCTTTGGTGTGGATGGCATTCGTGACCAGCTCCTAGCCAGCAGACCATGCAAAAGCATTGGGCCATCACTCCTAGGATTACACTGTGCTCTGTAAGATTCCATCTGCTGGCAGATTGGCTCTAGATCCCTTCCTTGCTGGCTTGACGAAGTAAGTGGCCATGTTGGAGAAACCGATGTGGCAAGGATCTGCAAGCAGCTCCCAGGAGCTGAGGGCAGTCCCAGCTAACAGCCAGCAGGAAGCCATGGCCCGCAGTCCCACCACCACCCAAGTGAGCTTGGAAGCAGAGTCTTCCTCAGTCAGCCCTCCAGATGAGAACACAGCCCTGCCAATACTTTGCAGCCTTCTGAGACCCTGGACTCCTGACCCGTAGGAACTGAAGAGAGCCAATGGGGGCTGTCCTCTGCCAAGTGTGTAGGAATTGGTTAGATAGCAATAGGATAGGAAATGAATATACTTGTCTTGGGAGTGGGTACATTTCCTTCCAAAAGTGGGCCTGGCTTTTAGAATGGGCCTAGGGCAAGGATGGAAAGGTAGCAAGGAGGGAGGGCAAAGGAGGTTGGGGAGTGAGCACCTTTCAATACCAGACTTCTCCCCCAATCCCAGGCTGGGCTCCAGGGTTCTGTACAAGGACTACTTGCCAGTCCCACAAATCCCAAAGATAGCATGACCCTCAGTAATCCCTATCACGCAGGCTGGGGTCAAGTGGCCAAGTGGTGCTCTGTGCACCATCGTCCGGTCATGGTTAGCACGTTCCTGCCGAACCCCTTCCTCCACTCGGCCAAGCAGAAGCACCCCCACCCCCATCACCCATCATGACCTGCTGTGGGATGGCTCCTCTCTGGGGTCTTCCACGGGCCTGGCTCACCATTGTCCAGCGTCCCACAATCCTTTATCAGGTTTGCTTCCTTCAGCTAGCCTTCTCTCCAGCTGCCGCTCCCTCTCCGGCTGTCCGTCCCCCTGCAGAGCATCTGTGTGCCCATCCCCGCTTCCCCACCCGCCCCCGGGCGTGCCCCAGCAGAGAGCAGCAGCATGTGATGTCGCCACACGGTGAAGCCCCAATTCTTGCTTCAGGGTCCTGCATGGAGGCTCTGGGGTGAGTGGATGAACTGCTGCCTGAAGACCACTAGCTACATGATTCAGGGAACTTCAGTGACACCAGCCGGGGCCAACAGTGTATTCGGTTGAGATTCCTGCAGTCAGCCAGAATGGACTTTGACTTGCAGAGTACTGTACTAAGCCAAACCCCAATTTCCATTTTTTACTGAATCATAATCAAAATCAAAGCCAAAGACTATTTCTGAAAAAAAGAAAAACAAAGGAACTACCTAAAAAAAGTCAGTGAATTACATTTCTGATGCTGGAAGAAAACCAAAGCGTGAAAGTAGTCTCTGCACCAAATCAGAACAAAACTAATACTTCCTTCTGCCCAAGTCCTTGGCTGGGTTTTCCCAGTTAGAAGGGAACAAGATGGTTTGAGCTCTGGAATTCACGCTGCCCTTCCATCAGCGGTCCCAAGTGTGAGCCCGCGGTGACCCAGGCTGGGAAGCAGAGTGCAGACATCCCAGGGCCCAAGCCTGCCACTCTTCCTCCATGAGCATGGCGAGGGCAGGGTGGGGGGAGAGCAGCAGTGCCTTCCTGGGGGCACTCGGCCTGACCACTGAGGTAGGCCATGCAGGGGATGAAAGGTCAGGGGGCTCTGGCCCTGGAGCAGGGTTGCCCAGTGGGTGGGCACGAGGGTGGGCCAGGGGAGGGTCTGCAGGGGGACGTGGTGTGGGCACGGGTGGCACTGGACACAGAGGCCAAGGCCTGAGTTTGAGCAGCTCTGCTGACACCTAACGCAGTGACCTTGGGCCGATCACTCAGGCTGTCTGAGCTTCGGTGTCCTCACATGCAAAATGGGGCGAGATCTGTGTGTCTGCCTCATGCCGTGGCCGCTCTGACCATCGAGGGACTGGGCTTTATGGAAAAGGCAGTCTTACTGTTTCAATGTAAGATGCAGAGTGGAATCTGCTATGGGGCCCCTCCCCAGCCCTCTGCAGTCGGTGACCAGGGCAAAGGAGGAGCAGGGGCCTGGGAAAGTGGCTCCTATATGGTGTGAGGTCAGTGCCTGTGTCCTGCCCCCCAGCAGGGCTGTGGTGGGCCCGGGAGGCGGTGGTGCTGGGGGCGGGAGGGCCGGGGTTAGGTTAATGAAGTATGGATTGACTGGGCTGGGAGCTGATTAGCTGTGGCATCAGGCGTTTCCTGAGCAGCGCCTGCAGAATCAATACTAATCCGCTGATCCCATTCGGGGCACCTGGAGATCTGTGGGGCAAAGCCTGTCCCTCCCTCTCTTTGGGGGCACTCGGGTTCCTGGGTGACAGAGATGATATGAACAGCAGCTGTCTTAACCAGCCGGTTGGTGTTCTGCATCCGGTCCGCACAGCACACTGACTGGTGCCTGGTGATGCCTGGGGCTCCCTCTGCTGTCACCACTGAGCCCACGCCCTCAAGAGTCAGTGACGCCGGTTCCCAGCCTGTTCGCAGCACTCACCGTCTCGCTTGCTACTGTCATCACAGAATGTCATGTAAACTGTTGAAATAGCGTGTTGAAGTAAATGTGTTGTTTCTATGAAAATTTCATAAGGTGAGTCCAGAAAAAAGTTCTCCAAATTAGGTAAAGGCTGGCAGGGAAAAGTCACATTCTACATATTCTAAAGGGTGCTACACTCAGACTGCTCACCAAGTGCTCCTCAGCTCTTGAATCACTTTAAAGAAATCAAAACGAGATCGCAGCGGGACGCTGCGACGTGGCTGATGTCAGACGGTCAGCACAGACCTCCCTGACCCCGTGTCGGCTGAGCGGAAGTGCTGAGAGCCAGCAAGGATGGGTCGTTCGGATTTGGGAAAAATTAGCATGCATTGTGCAGTCCTGGGGAAACATCATCTATCGGACAACTGGCTCTGCGAGTTACTTACATTGAAATGTATGGCATGTATGTATCATTTGGAAAGATTCTTCGCCTTAATGGACTTTTTTGATTAACCACTTAACTACTGTTCCCATCTTACTGGGTAAAAAGGCCTTTATCGTCCTCCAGGGATGAGTACCTCGGACAGTGTCTGAGCTTGTTTGTAACCTACCACGCACACGCATGCAGGCCTTTGGGAACGTTTTGCGTTCACACGTCACCTGCACTGGAGCGAGCTGTGTCGTCTCTTCCCCTCCAGACTGAGCAAAGCTTCCCCACCCATACTGCTGGATTGCCCACAGAATCCAACACAGTGCTTTGCCTGCTACAGACGCTCAATTAATATTTGTTGAGTGAAATTAAATAAGCTCCTCTCCTCAGGGACTGAGGCATTGCTGAGGCCTTCGTTTGAACACCTGCAGGCTCAGAAGAAAACCTTTCCATGCATTTACAATCGGCCAGCCTTGAACCACCCCTGCACATGCTCCAGCCTCACATGTTCTGCCCCAGCCTGGGTCAATCAGAGCCTTCCCATCTGAGTCTCAGACACCCCCTAGTCCTTATTCACAGCCCACAGCACCCTAAAACCCATAGACAAATTCCTCTCTGGAGGTGCCATGGCTCATACCTGTCACCTCAGCACTTTGGGAAGCCAAAGTAGGAGGATCTGTTGAGCCCAGTAGGTTGAGACCAGCTGGACAGCATAGTGACACCCTGTCTCTACAAAAAAGAATTTTAAATTAGCTGGACATGGTGGCAGGCACCTGTGGTCCCAGCTACTTGGGAGGCTAAGGCAGGAGGATCACTTGAGTTCCGGAACTCAAGCCTGCAGTGAGCTGTGATCATGGCACTGTACTCCAGCCTGGGTGACAGAGTGAGACCCTGTCTCTCAAAACAAAACCAAATGCCACAAATTCCTGCAGAGAGGTGTTCCCAGCATGGCCGATCTCCATAGGCATACTGGCCCTTAAGTCAGGACTCAGTTCCACGGGTGCTGGCCCTTAAGTCAGGACTCAGTTCCACGGGCCCTTAAGTCAGGACTCAGTTGCACGGGTGCTGGCCCTTAAGTCAGGGCTCAGTTCCACGGGCCCTTAAGTCAGGACTCAGTTGCATGGGTGCTGGCCCTTAAGTCAGGACTCAGTTGCACGGAGGCTGTTTTGTTGGCGCTCTTGCCTCGCCTCGGGCCCTAGGTGCCCACTGAGCTACACTTTCCTCACCTAGGACATCCCTTCATCTTCGCAGAGCCCTATGGTAACCTCCAGTTGCTAAAATGGCAGGATCGTTGAAACTTCCAGCTCAACCTCCCTATTGTAAAGACGAGGTCAAGGAGGGCAATCAGCATGACCCGGGTCCCCGTGGAGCACCTGCCGGACACGTCCAGGCCGCCACCCTCCCACTCCCATGTGCTGCCCCAGCTTCTGCTCCCCATCTGGGAACCACCCTCCACTCTCCCACAGGGCAGTGCTTGCTTCCCTCTGAGGCTCTGAGGGCACCCGGGGAGGGCAGGGCACAACCTTTTGTGTCTCTACTTGCCGAGACGCCTGAGATCTGAGGTTGGTCACAGATATGGTGCAAGTGTCAGGATGGGAGTTGTGACCATGGCAGGCCTGGGCCCTACACTCACGCACACCGCCCACGCCGCGTCCTGCCTCTCCACGAAGTCCCCCTCGTGCCTCCACCCATCTCCTCCTCCAGCACCCCATTCTTCCCCGTGCTTGCCTCCATCTCCCGGGCTCTCCTGGGTGTGGCCAAGCCACTCCTGCACCTTTGTGCTGATTCTTCTGCCCGACCCAAGGGCCTAGAAGCCATTCTGGGGTCCTTGTTAGAGACAGCCTGCGACCACAGACAAACACCGCCCTCCTCCAAGCCCCAGGCAGAAGCAGCAGGCTGCGAGAGGGGACCAGTGCTGGCCAACCTTGCAGCCCCGTCTCAGACTGGGGCCCAGAGCTGGGGGCAGGTGCAGCCCACCCCGCTGCCTGGCCCCAGGCCCCTGCCCAGCCCAGGCATCACGTCCCACGACCTGCCCCCTGCCGGCCAGCTGGCGTTCTCCAGGCTGGGGGCTCTCTGTGTTCTGCTTGATAACCGCCTGGTAATTAGCTCCACGATTTTGCTACTATGCTTATAATAGCCTCCATTAAAGTTATGGGGTTTTCAAGCCATAATGGCTTCCAGAGTAATTAATGCACAACTGGGTTTATTGCTGAGTTTATTTTTAGAGGTTTTCTCCCTCTCTCCCCCTCCCTTTTCTCTCATAGATGTTTTGACCAAAAAGACTGGATGGGAGCACAAGGCACCCCACGGCACCCTTGCCCGCAGGCCCCGTCCTCCCCTCTCTCCTTCCTGCCCCAGCCTCCAAGCAGGTGCTAGGGCCCTGCAGTGGGGGCAGCCATTGCAGAGGACGGTGGCTGTGGTCCAGGCCAGAGGAAGCATTTGGCCTGTGTGTGCCCCTTACCCACCCTGCGCCTTGCCCAGGTTCGAGAGGCTTGGAGGCCTGGGACCTCTTATCCTATGCCCCCGATGACAGCATAGAGCCAGATGGCCTGGACTCAATTCCGGCTCCACCATTTCCTAATGGTTGACCTCAGGCAAGTTACTCCCCTTCTCTGGCCTCGATGAACCCACAGGGACCACAGCCATGCCTGCTGCACAGGGCTGCTGTGATGTTGCAGGAGCAGGTGCATGTGAAGAGCTGAGCCTCATCTTCGGACATCTCTCATGCTATAGGGAAGTTTGTATAAACAACAGTGCAAGCGGGCACAAGGGAGGCTGAGCAGGTGCCAGAGTGGGCGGGGGCTGAGAGGCTGCCCCAAAAGAAAGGTAGTGGCCCACAGGGACTGAGCTGGCATGACACTCATCTTCTCTCCTTGGCTTTCTCCATCCTGGTATTAGAACCTGCACCAAAACCAGGAGCACTTGAGAAAGCTCCTTCGAGAGTCTCTGAGAACACAGAAGAAATCTTCCTGGACATTTTTGAAGCCCCAGCCAGGCCCAGCCTCCCCATCCTTCATCAGATGTGGCCTAAGATCCAAACATGTCTTGGCCAAAGAACCAAAACGTGTCTTGACACACAACCCCATGCAGCCCCAGCAGTGGCCTGGGTGTGGAGGGACAGGCTAAATCTGGGGGATGTGGCATGAAGTCACTTGCATCTCAGACCACAAGACCCAGCAGGCATCCCGTGTGGGGTTCTAGGCTCTGTCCCTCACTGGGCCAGCAAAGAGGAGTTTAGGGGCGGACACAGACACACACGGCCTAGAATGTCCACTATCTCCTACGTGCCTGTGACGTTGAACCCCAGTGGGTCTTCCACTCCCCAGGGAATGGGTGGGGGAGACTCTCTGGATAGAGTGGGCCTCTGATGGCGGGGTGTGGGCAGGGGATGCCGGCCGTCCCGGGAAACCACAGTGCTCCTTAATGGAGGGGATGCCAGCCATCTCGGGAAACCACAGTGCTCCTTAATGGAGAGGATGCCGGCCGTCCCGGGAAACCACAGTGCTCCTTAATGGAGGGGATGCCGGCCGTCCCGGGAAACCACAGTGCTCCTTAATGGAGGGGATGCCGGCCGTCCCGGGAAACCACAGTGCTCCTTAATGGAGGGGATGCCGGCCGTCCCGGGAAACCACAGTGCTCCTTAATGGAAGACAAATCCCGGTCTTCCACAGGCGTCAGAACTATTTGGAGAGAGGACCCGGTGAGGAGAGGAAAACACACTATTTTGGAAACTCAGGGGCTAAAAACCTTCCTCGGCCATAGCGCTCGACTCTGCCTGAAATGGTGAGCACACGTGAGCTGGGGCAGGAGCAGGCAGCATGGCCCCCAGGTGAGGTACTGTCCGTATCCAACACTGGGCACTGGGACGGGTGGGCACGGCGAGGCTGGCTGGGCTGCCCGAGGCTGCCTGCCCTCCCCACCACCCCCGCGGGTCCCTGCTGCATCATGCATGGTGCTCAGCACAGAAGTGAAAAGGGAGGAGAAGAGGATATGACAGTTTCCAAGGCGGTCAGGAGGTCTCTTCGCCCAGTGTCCTTGCCATGTGAGAGAACGGTTCCCAGAGATGCTACCAGTGGACCCTCTGCAGGACTGAGGAATCCCAGTGGCTCATTCTCCTCACTTGGGCCCCCTGCTGTTGTCATTTTGGAGGACTGTCTCCCGTCAGTGTGGCAGCCCCTGCGGGGACCCCTCTTCTTGCTGCTGCCCAGCCCAGCACCTGGTGCTCTGTCCTGCACAGAGCGGCGCTCCACAAGGACGTCCTATTGACACGGAAGAGGAAGGCACTCTCGTACTTCCCCCCAGGGCCCATCCCAGAAACATCTCTTCTTTGTCCTCAAAAGACTGTCACCAAAATGCAAATTGAAACCACAGTGAGATACTATCTCACACCAGTCAGAATGGCTATTACTAAAAAGCCAAAAAATATTAGATGCTGGTGAGGCTGCAGAGAAAAGGCAACACGTATACTCTGTTGGTGGGAATGTAAATTAGTTCAGCCACTATGGAAAGCAATTTGGAGATCTCTCAAGAACTTAAAACAGAGCTGCCATTCTAGCCAGCAGTCCCATTACTGGGTATGTATCCAAAGGAAAATAAAGTGTTTCACAAAAAAAAAACACCTGCACCTGTATGTTCATCGCAGCACTATTCCCAATAGCAAAGGCATGGAATCAATCTAGGTGCCCATCAGTGGTGAATTGGATAAAGAAAACATGGTGCATATACAGCAAGGAATACTACACAGCCATAAAAAAGGACAAAATCATGGCCTTTGCAGCAGCATGAGTGCAGCTGGAGGCCATTATCCTGAGCAAATTGACACAGGAACAGAAAACCAAACACGGTGTGTTCTCACTTATGAGTGAGAGCTAAACACTGGGTACTCATGACTGTAAACATGAGAAGAATACACACTGAGGACTCTCAAAGGAAGAACGGCTGAAAAACGCCCTGTTGGGTACTATGCTCATACCTGGGCAGCGGGATTCATCATACTCCAAATCTCAGCATCACATGCAATATGCCCCGTAACAAACCTGCACATGTGCTCCCCAAATCTAAAATGTTGAAATTATTTTTAATATAATAATTCATTGTCCATATATGGTTAAAAAAAAGAAAAAAGAGAGAGAGAAAAAAATAAAACCTCTCACCCCTTTATCCAGGCTTTGATAAGTAGCTGGCATTTTAGGGCTGCACGGGAGTTACCCTGTTTAATTCTGAGAATGACCTTATGAGGTAGGGATCCACAGTGCCCCATTTTATAGATGGGAAAACTGTGGCATGGAGAACAGAAATGACTTGGCAAAGGTCTTACAGCCTGTGGGTGGCACAGTTGGGATTTAAACCTGGTGTCTCTGCAGTCTGTGCTTCTGACCCCTGCACCCTACTGACTTTCATAAATGGAGCAGCGCCATGGCCCTGTGCCTGTGGGAAGGACAGAGCCCATTCCACTCAAACAGGCAGACAAAAGAGGTCCTCAGGTGATGGACAGTTGAGGCTCCATTGTGGAACCCCCGATGCTGTGTGTCCTAGAGCAGGGCCCAGCCTTGCTGGCATCCATTCCTATACCTGGGTCTCTGGCTATCCGCTTCTGCTCTCTCTTGCAGGTGTCCACCCCCCAGGGTTCCTGACCCCTGCCCCTGGACAGCGACCCCTTCTCAGACTCCAGTTGGGCCGGACTCTCCAAACCTGCTTCCGCAATGGGTGGGTTGTGAGTGCTGGTAAGACCTGCTAGCCAACATTCAGCTGCTCTGTCCTCTCCATGCCTGGCCGGCCCGGCCCATGCCTGTTCTTTTCTCCCCTGTGCTGCCGCCGCCCGTGGCCGCCCCTCTCCTGAACTTACCGCCACTCAGGTAATGAGGAGCCGTGGGTGCAGCCAGCCTTGGAGATGCCGAAGAGACGGGACATCCTAGCAATCGTCCTCATCGTGCTGCCCTGGACTCTGCTCATCACCGTCTGGCACCAGAGCACCCTCGCACCCCTGCTCGCGGTACATAAGGGTGAGCACGCACGCATGCCCTGCCTGCCCAGCTGGGCCTTGGTAGTGACAGTGACCACAGCTGACACGCAGGGTTCTTGCTTGCACTCACTTAGCAGCTAGGAGGAACCACGGGATCATCTAGGCCCCTTCATGAGTCTTGCACCCCTTTGGGAATGGGAAGCTAATGGAAGCTACCCACACAGTTTTAAGACGCCCGGGATGGTAGGTTGGCAGACACCAAGACAGCTGCCTTGAGAGAAGAGCTTGTTACTCTCAGCACCCAAGAGGAGGGGGCACACCATGCCCCCTGGGGAAGTGCTGAGGTCAGAGGTGGGAAGTGAAGGGAGTGGGAGGCGGGAAGTGGAGGGAGTGGGAGTCTTTAGTGTGGTTTTGGTAGGAAGGAAAGTGGTTTTCATAGGAAGGGAAGGGCGAAGCACTGTCAGCAGCTGAGCTGGCCCAGAATTGCATAGTCTGAAGAAAGTCAGTGGGTTTAGGATATGGGTGTGGTTTCTAATTGTCTAGTATCGCCCTGGGGTGGTTTAGGGCAGCGGAAGATTGGCTTGGGTGGGAGAGCTCCATAAAGGTGGTGGTGGGTATGAGCTCTAGATCAGGTAGTTTGCATATGAAAAGTGTGTTTGCAGGCAAGGTGTATACCATCACTAGGAATTAGCTAGTCCCGGGAGGGGCAGTCCCTCCCCATATCTGCAAGTCCCCCAAGATGTCGACGCATCTTAAAATACAGAAAAACTTAAAAAACAAACATCATTAATACACACACATACACAGAAAGACACGCATGTACAACTTCACATGCCATTTCATGACATGCAAGGAAAGCGACCATTCTGAAGTGGATGGTGGGGGAGGAATAGGATTTCTGGCCTGCAGTGTGTTTTAAACCCTTTCAGAGAGAGTATATTGTTTGCCTCTCTTCTTTTCCTGTGTAGGAAACCCTGATCTAGTGCTACCTGGTGGAAATAGGGCTGGAGAGAGGAAAAGTCCCGTGAAGAACTAGTGGAAGAACTAGGGGTAGAACTCCTTTCCCCCTGGCTCTGGGTCCTGGGTCACCTTTCCCTCTCACACCCAAACCTGCCACGCACCCCACAGCTGGCTGCCCCAGCAATTCAGCACTTTGTCTCGTGCTCTTTTCTGCCCCCTCCCCCACTTACATGCACAGGCTCACGTGGGGCCAGGCAGCTGTTCGTCTGCAGCGTGCATGATAATACCTGGCAGTGCGATAAACAAGAAGGCAGCACCAAGCCCATGCAGAGAGAGGTGGTGAGTGCCTGTAACCCCAAGATGCAGGCAGTGTCCAAAAATCACAGCCTGAAGTCGTGCTGCTCCTCACAGTCAAATACCAAGTCCTGCAAACCCCTAGCTGTTCCTGAAGCTTCCATGAGGAAGGGCCAAGCTCAACATTGCGGCAGCCCACTGCCCATGGCTGGCACTTGGCACCTGTCTTCCTGACATCATCCTCTCCTCCCGACTCTAGGGCCTCTTCTCTGCGCTTGTCAGTTTAGAATCATTGTTATCTTGCAAATACGTCACTCCAGAGGGGTTAAAACTACTATATATAAAGCGACATGATATCGTGTCGATTGCGTTCTTGGCAGAGCTCCAGCGCTGGAGACGTCAGGCTGTTTGCTAAGCACTGATGGTGCTGCCTGAGGCTGGGGACTTGGCATTCTGTCTCCCCAGAGCATGCCAAGAGCAAGCGAATGAAAGCAGCAGCTGAGTGAAGTTAGGGTCACCAGGAGGCCTTTAGGACCCAAAATTGCAGACGCCCTGAAGCCAACGGGAAGGGCAAAGCCCAGGAGCACAGGCAGTAGCCGTGCCCTAATGTATGGGGACTGTCCAAGGGCACAGGTCCTCTGCGGCCTTGGGATGATTTGGGTGGCAGAGAGGTGGACAAAGTGGCTCCAAACCTCCTCTCAAGGCCTCAGTTTCCAAAACTTGACTGCCCATAGGATAAATTAAGTCCTCTATCTAGGTCAGAACCCTAGACACCCATCCCGCTTTCTTCCACCTTGCTCTTCTCACAGTTTGACCCCAAACTCCTCTAAGCAGTCCCCTTTGAGCGACTGCCTGTGTGCTGGTTGCCTCCCCCGACCCTCAGCAATTGCTGTGTGCCGTGTGCCATTTGCCCATGAGAACTCCTGAAGAGCCACGAGCAGGTCTCCTGGGTCCGTTCAAATGAGCTCCACGCTAGCATGCCACACACCCCACATGCTGCCGATGACAGTGGTGGCCGGAGGGAGGCAGCAGAAGAGCTGATGCACGGGGTCCTCCCCTTTGGTGTGACTTGCTGGTTCTGTCCCCACCAACTGCCTGAAGCCAGAAGGAAGCAGAGTTGGCCACTGCCCTTCCGCAAGAGAGGAAACTGTGCATGGCGGTGCTCTCAGCCCTTGTGGACTCATTAATCCACATAATAACTCGATAAGTTCGATGCTATTATTAGCTCCATTTTACAGTTGCTGAAATTGAGGCGCCAGAAGCTAAGCAGCTTGCTCAAGGGCACAGGGTTCGTAACGGCAGAAGTGGGCAGGGTCTCAGCCCAGGCATCGGGATTTCTTACCTTTACCACCCGACGGTAAGCTAGGACAGGAGGGCCACACCGTCATTTGTGCGTGAGCCCTTCCGATGGAAGGACAGAATTTGGAGAGGAGGGACGCATGGAAAACAAGAATCCCAATGGCCCTGATTTCTCCTCTTGCTAGGACTGCTAGATTACATATACCTTGGCAACTATGGGCAAAACCCACGAGAATAAAATGCGGTTAAATAGGAAGTTCTGCACCGAGATTCAGAGAATGCCTTACGTAAGGCCAGGAGGGAAGAGGACCCGCTTGACTGGAGGGCTTGAGAACTCCGGGAGCTGCCTCAGGCTCCTGCGGGCCCACAGTGGGCCCTGGTTGCTGCCGCAGTGCTGTGGCCCTGGGGCTTTGTGGCGTCCACACCACAGCGGGGCAGTGCCACGTGCTCTGCTAGCCCAGCCCTGCACAGGGCAGTGTGGCCAGCTCCCTCCAGATGAGTAGGGCTAGGGAGGGGAGGGTCGGGACGCCTTTTCATAGGAAAGTCGGCACATTCAGGAACTGAGGATGCAATCTTGGAATATGGGCAACTGCGCTCAAATAGCTAGAGGGCTGCAAAGGTGGGAAGGAAGAGGTTATGTCTGTGTCATCAGAACTAGGACCCTCCCAGAGAGGAGTCCAGGGCTGCAGATTTCAACCTTAGAGCTAACAGGTCAGGCAAGGCGGGGGTCTGAGCAGCCCCTGCAGGGGGGGAGGAGAAGGGTGCCCTGGCAGGGTGGGTGGCGTCCCGCTCTGAATCTAGGGCCATAGCCAGCGCCCTCCTCCCACATCGCCGGTCTCCCAACTCCGCAGATGAGGGCAGTGACCCCCGACGCGAAACGCCGCCCGGCGCCGACCCCAGGGAGTACTGCATGTCTGACCGCGACATCGTGGAGGTGGTGCGCACCGAGTACGTGTACACGCGGCCCCCGCCATGGTCCGACACGCTGCCCACCATCCACGTGGTGACGCCCACCTACAGCCGCCCGGTGCAGAAGGCGGAGCTGACGCGCATGGCCAACACGCTGCTGCACGTGCCCAACCTCCACTGGCTGGTGGTGGAGGATGCGCCGCGCCGGACGCCGCTGACCGCGCGCCTGCTGCGCGACACCGGCCTCAACTACACGCACCTGCACGTGGAGACGCCCCGCAACTACAAGCTGCGCGGAGACGCCCGCGACCCACGCATCCCGCGGGGCACCATGCAGCGCAACCTGGCCCTGCGCTGGCTGCGCGAGACCTTCCCGCGCAACTCCAGCCAGCCTGGCGTGGTCTACTTCGCCGACGACGACAACACCTACAGCCTGGAGCTCTTCGAAGAGGTGAGGGAGGGCCCGACAGTGAGCGGCGGGACCTCCGGCTGCGGGGAGTGGAGGGGCTTCCCGAGGAGGGGGTGTGGGTGTGGAGGCGCGCGCAGGGGGAACCCGGGAAGCCGGGCTGGGAGCGGGGCAGGCAGCAGAGAGCCAGGGAAAGGGATGGAACTGCGGGCTAAAGCATCCCCCACAAGTTAGGGGGAAGACAGGTGGCTCTGGAGCCCCTAAACCATATTCCTGGCCCTAGAGGTATCTCCTGAATGGGTTTGTGAGTAGGTCATTCTGCGTGGCTACCAGAAACCTCTTAGGTGGAACAGCTGGAGCTCGCCTGAGTATATGGGCTGTGTTAGTCTGGGGGAGAAGGGGAGTCATTTCACACTCTAGAGCGGGGAGACTGAAAGGTTTTAGACAAGGGAGAAAACAGCAGCAGGGCCACGTTGAGAAGGGGAAGACCAGGCCGTCTGAGAGGTCAGGTGTCCCCGGCAGCCCAGGGCAGGTTCTTCTCAGGTGCCCAACCCATGGGATGGGTCCTGGGGGCACGGCTGTACTGGACACCCCCTAGGTGGCCGCGGCTGGCCATGGGCATAGATAGAGATGGCTGAAGGATGTCGCCTCCCTTGGGCACGCGCGTCCGTCCTCATCTGCAGCGCCGGCGCCCTGACTCTGGACCCCACCCTTGTAGATGCGCAGCACCAGGAGGGTGTCCGTGTGGCCCGTCGCCTTCGTGGGTGGCCTGCGGTACGAGGCCCCACGGGTGAACGGGGCAGGGAAGGTGGTCGGCTGGAAGACGGTGTTTGACCCCCACCGGCCATTTGCAATAGACATGGCTGGATTTGCCATCAACCTGCGGCTCATTCTGCAGCGAAGCCAGGCCTACTTCAAGCTGCGAGGTGTGAAGGGAGGCTACCAGGAAAGCAGCCTCCTTCGAGAACTTGTCACCCTCAATGACCTGGAGCCCAAGGCAGCCAACTGCACCAAGGTGAGACCCTCCGCAGAACTGACAGCTGTGATGCAATGTCTCAAGTACATCCAGACCCTCCCTACAGATCGGGAGAAGGAAACAGAGGCCTCAGAATAGCCTGGGCTTTCTGAAACCCCCTCCCAGGAAGGCAGTTTATCACCTGTAAGGCAGCGACACTGCGGACAGGCAGGGAAAGGGACAGCAATGGCCACTGGGGAGTTATAACCTCCCACAGAACAGCCGTGCTCCAGGACCTCCCTGCTGAGCACTCATGCACACACACATGCCTACGCGTGCACACATGTGCACACACACATATGCAGATGCACACACATATGCACGTGAACATGCACAGACATGCACATATACACACGAACATGCATACATATGCACACACACACTTGGGAAGTCTTGGGGCTTCTCTTTTCTGTAGTTCTAGACTTCCCATTTCCAGCAGGTATTCCGAAGGCATCACATGTACAAACAGCAAAAATGAGGGGGTAGTCGAGAGCCACAGAAAATAAATAAAAAACAATTGAGAAAATCTTGATGGAACAATTGAAAAACTCTCGAAGGAAAAGGAGGGGCAGGAGAAATGTTTACACAGTGTGGGAGGGAGCAGGGAGGCAGCAGAGTGAGGTCAGGGGCCTGTCCCACCATGTTTTGCATCTCTGGGCACACAGATCCTGGTGTGGCACACACGGACAGAGAAGCCAGTGCTGGTGAATGAGGGCAAGAAGGGCTTCACTGACCCCTCGGTGGAGATCTGAGCCTCAGGATGCAGGTATGGGCATGACGAGGGTGGGCCACACACTGGGCAGGGCGGCACCAAGTTGGGCCGAATCAACTGTCTCATTCTTTTCCTCTTGGGCTTTCACTGTGGAGGACAGGGCAGATGTGGGCAGGAGTGGAGGGCGTCACCACAGTCCCCTTCCCACTGGGCCACCTGAAAGTATCCAGGCATTAACTTTCACCCACGCAGCTGGGTCCTTCTGCCACCAGACTCTTCAGAGGGTGTCACCTTCCAAACACCTTGCTGATTTTTCTGCTGGCAGTGATGCCTGCACCCCACAAGGCACTGCCATTCAGACTCTCGCTGGCCAGCGTCTGTCCCCCCAAGTCTGCCTCTTCCCCTATGGATTCCTTCACCACGTGGCCGTGGTGAGGACTCATGGACTCGCTGCTCCACAGCAATGAGCCCACGGCTGTCATAGTGAGAGGTAGCGCAGAGTGACAGCACGGACCCAGAGCCCACCTCAGCTCCCAGGACCCCTGCTCTTCACTGTTTGACCTGACTTGACTTTTCTGGGCCTCAGTTTCTTCATCTGTGAAGTAGGTTGCTGAGAGCACCTATAACAGTTCATGGCACTTAAATCTCATCAGTGTGGCTATTTTTATTCAAGTCTTTAAAGCCCTCTCTGGAAGTAGGCCACAGGATCCACCTACACTTCAGAAGCAAAGAAATGATGTTGAGAGAAGCTAAATGAATATTCCAAGGTGACACACTGGCACGAGTGAATTGTGCTGGGTGGTTGGCAAAGCCAGGCATTTTCAGGGGCTTTTCTGTGATCTTATCCTGTCTCTTAAAAGCAGCTGGTACTCCTGACTCCCTACTCTAGGTTATGCCAAACAGAGGTTGAGACCTGAGACAGACATTTGTCCTCTTGCCCTGGAGCTAAGCAATAGCCTCTGTATTGTGTTTGCCCGCAGAGGACCACAGGGTGTCACTCAGTCACCTTGGCCAGCGCCACTTAGAATGCACCTATACCGAGCCTCACTTCTGCCTCCTGCCCTCACTGCCCTCACTGGAAGCACCTTCCCCACCCGCCCCTCAGAAAGGCCCCCACAGGACCTGGGGGCCTGGGCTTTGCAGAGGTCCTGGTGGCCCTGCCTGGCCGTTCCCTCCCCGGCCCCACCCTCAGCCGACACCTCACTCATTCCTCCTCTCCCCTCACAGGAGCCTCCTCCTCAGACCCTGTTCTTGGCCTTCCATCCTCTCCCCACGGCTGATGGTCCCTCCAAGGCCGACTCCTAAGGAATCACCATCACCCTCCTTTCTATTCTGGGGGCTTCTGAGAGAGCCCAGCCTGATGCCAGAACAAAGGACAGAGAATTTAAGCACAGAAATCCCAGACCTGTTGTTCTCTCCATCCAGCGTGACCAGGGCCCGAGAGACCTGATGGCCAGGGTGGGGTGTCCAGCACCAGCCAAGCCGGTGCTCCAGCGCACCTCCCCAGAGCTCCCCGCACTGACGGGGCTGCAGGAGCAGGTGCAGTGGGCGCCCACACCGGCCCTGCAGTGATGCAGGGCGGGAGGGAGATAAGAAGACCCTGCAGTCAAGTGGAGCATGGCCCTCCCTGGCTCCCTGTCCCTGGGCTCAGCACGACCACACAGGACACCCAGCCAGGGAATTCTGAAGACCAGAGAGCAGCCCACGGGCATCACGAGCGCTCTGCTCCTCTCCTGGGCCCTTGCTCTTCCCGAGAGCTGCCCCCAAATCAGACATACCTCTGTGGCTCTCCTCTGGTTCATGTTTACAGAGCATAAGGCTGTCTTGGATCCCAACAGGCACCCAGCCCTGCATGGGGGGAGCCTGGGCCTAATAGGCACCCCCTGTACCTCAGGCTGTGGCAGGAGCAGAGTCCCCTCCTCCGGCCCCTCTTCCTTTACCCCTTCTCCTCCAGCAGTGGCAAAGGGGTGGGCTCTAGAGCCAGCACAGGTCACTGCCTGACCTGGACTAAGAACCCCACAGCCCCACTGTCCACACACTGCCTCCCCACCGCCCACCTCGGCTGCTAGGCCCCTCGCCTGGACTGGACTGGGGAGGGAAAGCGCCTTTTCCTGCAGCTCTTCAGAGCCACAGACCTCAGGGTGGAGTGAGCCCATGGTGGGCAGTGGGCAAGGCAGTGGGTGGTGGGCAAGGTGGGACCTCCTGCAGCCTGGAAAGAGGAGGGAGGCCAAGGCCATTCCCTAACTCCCTCCTGCCCCTGGTCTGAGGAGGAGGGGCTCTGGAGTAGCAGAGGGGCTAGGAAAGAGGGGGCAGGGGCTGCTGGGACACTGAGCAGGAGGGAGGCCTGAGCACACTGCTTTGGAAATTATTCTAAACACAAAAAAGGGCAAGAAAATGTTACTTCTCCCTAAGTCAGGAGCATGCAGAGCTAGCCCACCTCATGTCCAGCTGTCCACTTTCCATCCTGGAGAAAGAACAGTGTGCCTCAAACTCCTGCCCTCCGCAGGCCTCTGGGGCCCGCTGGAAAGGGCTCTGACCCCCTGGCCCGGCCGGGCTCTCTAGTGGTGATCTGGCTCATTCTCCTGCAAGTTGGAAGCACAATTTTCCCCCCAAGTGGAGGAAAAGGAAAGGGCCCCAGCCTACTGAAGAGGTGTTTATTTTTTAACTAACAGCCTCCCACCCCATTAAGACTCACCAGGAGAGGTCTGAGGGCCATTCAGAACCCACTCCTGAGTGGGTGGGCGGGTGGGACTCAGTCCAGAGACCTAACATTCAGAATATAGCATTGGTTGCCTATTTTGAGATGGATTTAATCTCCCACAGTATTCATGAGACCATCTGATGGAATCAGATCCCTGAGCCACCTTGCAGGACGTTTTCCCCAACCTCTTACACCCTGGATGTCACTTTGGAAACCAAGCCCTTGGAAGCAAGTGGGGTGGCATAGGAGAGAAGGGAGGAGGTGGGCACAGGTGGTGAACTTATGTGTGGGCACTCTACTGCCTCACAGAAGCTAGCCGAGTGCCAAGGTCAGCTTGGCTGGTCTGAGGCCACCTTCTTAGCCAAAAAGCTAGGGTTCATTTTCAGGACATTGATAATGAACAACAAAATGGGGACTTCTTTGGGCAGATGCTAGGTCAGTTGTTTTCACCTAATATCCTCTTTTAGCTGCATGTATATTTATTTATAATTATAACCCTGGTGGACTGCAGCCTTCATCTTTATTGGGAATGAGTTTGTTATAAATCAGAAATGGGTCCATGATGACGATTGTTTTCCAAACCCAGTCTGTTCCCTGCTCCCTCGCTGGCAAGCCCCACCACACAGGAGTGAGGCCAGGGGCTAGGAGTTCTAAGAACAGAGGCTGGGGTGAGGGTGGCACCCAGGCAGCTGCATCTGGTCTGTTTTAATTTAACTGTATTTAATTTGCTTTCAAAATTAAAAGTCAAATACAGTTTTTAACAGTCCTAATCCTCTTCAGCCCTGCCTTATTTTGTTCTCATTTATTAATTTAGCTACCCAACAAGTATTTATCAGGTGCCTGTTATGAACAGGCATCATTCTAGGAGCCGACACACAGCAGTGAGAAAACAAGGCTCTCATTTTCAAAGAACTGACCCACTGACGAGAGGAGACAGGCAATAATGAATGCATATTATTTCAGATGCAATCTGTTGTATGGAGGGTGAGGGTGAGTCGGGGAGACAGAGGTAGCAGTGGAGAGGGATCAGTGCTCTGTAGGGTGGCCACAAAGGCCTCCGTGATAAGTGACACTTGAGCAAAGCAGCAACACCCTGACATGCAGCTCCCTGGGTCCAAGAAGAACGAACTCTCCCCCAGGTGGAACAAGCATTGCTCAGCCTGCTTACAGATCAGCAGGAAGGCCATCGGGCTCAACTGACTGGGCGGGGGCTGCTGGGGGCAACAGCAGTGAGGGATGTGGTGGGCATGGGAGAAGGGAGTCCCCAGGCACCAGGTGAAAGCAGAAGGCAATAGGGGGTCCAGTACGGAGGACTAACATAATCTATCCATCTCTAAGAAGAACTGCCCTGCTCCTCCACGGAGGATAAATGGAGAGGGCAAGGGCAGGTGGAGACGTGGCTCCTGGAATCATCCAGGCCAAGATGCAGTGGGCTGAGTGGGGGCATGGGGTTGGGGCAGAGAGAAGCAGTCAAATTCTGGCCAAGTTTAGGAGGCAGAGCCAGGAGGATCTGCTGCTGGATTGGATGTGGGAGATAAAGAGAGGGGTCCAAAATAGCCCGAGACACAGAACAGCACTGCCATTTCCAGATACGGGGCTGCGTGCAGGAGGGGTAATGTGGGGAAATGGAGCTCTGTGTCAGTTGCCTGTTAGACACATGCAGAAGAAAATGCGCCCCCACACACCTGGAGCTCAGGTGCAGGCCAGCATCGGCGGGCGCGGGTGTCCAACCTGTTTACAAACCACAGGTGCACGGGTGAGACCCTATGCAGTGAGTGTGGACAGAGGAAAGAAACAGCCCAAGGAGTGGGCCAGAGACCCCCAGCATTCAGAGGCTGGATATGAAGAGGGATCCTCCAAAGAGACCTAGATGAGGCCATACCGTGTGGAAGATAATGGAAACATCTTCAGTCAACGCTGGAGAATAAGCTCTGCCAAGAGGTACTTTGATAGAGAAGCTGAGCGATTAACTGGCAGAAAAGAAGGGCGAGAATAAGAAGCTGGTGTAGGAAGACCTCACCTGAGGAAACGAGTGTGTCCTGCTCAGGTCTGCATGGAAGTGTGATCCAAGGGGCTTCTCCACCTTACAGGAGGATTTGCAGGAAGGCTCCCTTCCATTCCATCACTTTCTGACGGAACCAGCTCATACACAGCTCTGCAGAAGCACACACTCAGGTAAAGCGGGGCAGAAGACCCTGCAGGTGGTTCAGGCCACACCCAAGTAGCCCGAGTCTCATCCACATCTTAGCCCCATGCTTGTCGTTCCAAGGCAGTTCCAGAAGAACTGGTGAGTTTGGGCAAAACCAGGGACTCTGCCCCATGTTGTTCCCAAGCCACTGTCGACAAGCTTCCCTTTAATAAGCTCCATTTAATAAGCCCTTGACCCGGCTCAGCTGCTGGGCTGCACACCACGAATGTCCCCTGCACTCCCCCTGGGCAGCCACACACGGGCAGCAAGCCTGCTGGCCTCAGTGAGCTCCACGGCTCACCATCCCCCAGCCCACCTTCACGGGGCTCCCAGAGCTCTCGCTGTGCCGGGGATGTGTGTGCTACTTGACTTTCTGACTCTTACTGGAGATAATTTGGTTTTGGCAGTAGATGCCAGATGTAGTTTGTGAAGCAAAACTCAACCCCGCAGTTAACTCATATGGAGCGCCCTTGACTGCCTGGCAGATTCTTACCCCCGCCCACCAGCATGAGAATGAATTTGCATTTGAACTGTCCTCTCCAGGGCACTTCCAATCCAGAGACATTTGAAGGGAAGTCGGGGTCAGGAGGGGAAGATGAGGCCAGGATCATGGCCCACCCACCCCAGGGACGGTCCCCATCTGGACCCCCAGGCGGCAAGTGGGGCCCAATGGGAACCTGACCGAGAAAACCAAGCTCTCAGACAGCCTTCCCTTCTGGCAAGAGTGGCACACATGACCAGAGACTATCACCAGAGGGGGTGTGATTCAAGGCTATAGCTTTACTGCAACTCAGGACAGTGAGCCCAAGCCAGGTGTTGGGTTGGGCCCCAGAACAAGGCTCAAATGCGGACATGGACACACCTCGAAGGAGGGCTGCTCCGCCCCTGCTGCTCGGGCGTGGGGGGTGGGGGGCGGGGGCCACTGAGCTGGGCCTTCTGTCCTCCTCCCTGGATGTGCAGACATGGGCCATGGCTTCTGCCAGGACTCACATGTGAGCTGGGCCTTCTGTCCTCCTCCCTGGATGTGCAGACATGGGCCATGGCTTCTGCCAGGACTCACATGTGAGCTGGGCCTTCTGTCCTCCTCCCTGGATGTGCAGACACGGGCCATGGCTTCTGCCAGGACTCACATGTCCTCCTCACTGAACACCAGAGACACTTGCTAACTCGGGAAGACGCAGGGTGAGGATTTCTGTTTCTCCAGCCCAGCCTGTCACCCTGTGGGAAGCAGCGAGTGGGAAGGGAAAGGGGAAGTCACATGTTTCTCACGCCGAGTTCCTTCCAGAATCCCAAAGAAGGCTCAGAAGGTTGTGAAGGAAGAACAAAGTCAGCTCAGGTGAGACACCCCTTCCCCACCCTCTACACTGGTGACACACCCAGGATTTCGGGGATAAAATGGGGCCATGAGGGATGTGGCCAAGCCTCCCAGGAACCAGCAAAGAGCACGCCTGAGTCCAGCAGATGCTGGCAGGGCTGTGACGTCCGGTGCAGGGGCATGTTTCAGCACTTTTTCTGAGGGCCAAAGGCTGGGCGATGTGATTAGCTGCTCCCACCCTAGAGACAGCCCGACAGCCTCGGCACAAGAGCAGGGCTGTAGGAAAGCCATCATCAACAAAGCCAGGCCCAGAGCCATCCCACCTTTCCCTGCAGGCTTAGGGTTTTGAGCTGAGATAGGGGCAGACTGTAGCCCCCAGTCCCTGAGGTTGCTACTTAAGGAGATGCTTTTGCAGTGAGGGGGTGGGGCAGCAGCCACCAGGCTTCAGGTCAAGAGGAGGCGGCAGTCTCCCACTGGCACCAGCAGGAGGGGGTGCCACCGCTCACTTAATGTACTGGTTCCTGCCCAGGTTGGGGGTTTCCGTGAACTGTAATGCAGGGCCCGCCATCGTCTCCTCAAAAACGATGACCTGTGGAGAGAGGGCCCGGCTGGGAGGGCAGCTGACGTCTGTCCTGGAGCCAGGGGAGGTGCTGAGAGGTGGCAGGGTCAGAAGGAAAGGGTTTGGGAACCAGGCTGGAAGGGACAGGGACCAACAACTCGTCTGCAGCGAGGAGGACGGAGGAAGAACCCGCTGACACGCCCCTCCACCCTGACCGAAGGCTCCCTGGGACGGCAGGTGGGCAGGGCGTCATGGGGAACAGGAAGGGGCTGGAAGCTCCCACCTGGTTGATTCCGCTGCTCAACCAGGGACCTGGGAGGTAAAGCGTCTTCTGGGGTCCAATGTTCCAGTAACGTCCAAGGTTCTGGCCATTGATGAATACAACCCCCTTCTCCCAGCCCTTGAAACAGAGGGGAAGGGTGTTCATCTACCACGAGAGCCACAGCAAAAGTGGAGGGAGACATACATGCGTGCTTCTCTCAGGTCCAGGAGACCAAAGCGAGCTGTGTCTGGACAGCCATGAGGGTGGGCAGGTGGGATGCTCTATTTCCTGTCCCCCTAGTGCATGAGGTGGTTCTTCTGCTGGGAACCCACTCCTCTGGCCCAGGGAGGCCCCAGCGGCCCTTTCAGACCCTCTGGGCACAGAAGCCACCAACGACTCTCGCCAAGCTCATGTGGCTTTGGCTCAGAGCCCTCCAAGGCGGGAGGCAGGTGGGAGAAACTGGCAGGGAAAAGGGCGTTACCAACCTCCAGCTTCAGAAAGGTGTCACAAGGGGTGGAGCTGATGGACAAGCTACCCAAGAAGAAAGCAGGCAATGTGGGTGTTTCTGGGAGGGAACTCCATTTGTCCAGGCCGAACCTAAGGACAGGACACAGGGAAGGAGAGGGAGGAGGCCCTTCTCAATCCACCAGCACAATAAAGCAAAATAAACGGCCCTGACACCGTTTCCCCATCCAAGGCCCCCCGCCTCTTAACCAGGACACAGAATGGCAGCACGGTAGGATGCTGGGAATTCCTAGTCTGCAAATGCGGCTTCTAGTGCGGGTGCCACCCCTCACCTCGGCCAGCCCATCTGGCCCCTGGAGGCGTTCACACCTGGGTGCGGGCCAGGCCACGGTGCACCAGGGACCCCTGGGCCCCACCACACAGCACTATACCTGTGAGTGCACACGCTGGTGCTGGGCAGGGACCCACCTCTGAAAGAAGCTCTTCTTCATATCCAGGCTATAGATTCTGAAGTTTTTCAGGGGTGAATCATTCAGATAGAGATTTCCAATTAAGCCTGTGGGAGGGAGGCAGGACACGTGGGTAGCCCAAAGGCAGGGGCCGAGTCAGCTGGGCCGGGGCCACGAGGGGAAGCCCTGGGAAGCTGGGGTGAGGGGTGCTAAAGTGTACGCTCCCTGAGAAGCTGGGGTGAGGGGTACTGAAGTGTACGCTCCCTGGGAAGCCGTTCGCTTGCAAGCAAAGCTCCCTAGCAATTCTGTGGGGGACAGGAAGGAGGAAGACCCTAAGATTTGCCATGGGAAGGATATAGAGCTGAGGTGTTACAGGGCGAGAACAACCTCTGGCCTCTCTCTGAAGGAAGTTCCAGATGACCGAGAGGGTTCTGGCCTAGCTGCAGGGTCAGTTTCAGTGGGGCCCAAGCTACACAGACCTAATAACTCAGCCAGAGTCATCTCTGCCACCTAGGATTAAAGCTATGCATTAGGAGTGTTTGGACTGTGAGCAGATGGCACCCTCCCTCGGGCATCCAACAGGGAAGAGATGTGTCCCCTTGAGGAGCCACTCATCAGTGTCCTGGGGCTGGGCCAGCCCTGCCAGTCTCAGATTGCAGAGCTGCTGAGTGGCTAGCTTGGGAATTTGGAGGCCGAGGACTGTGGAGGGGCTTTGCAGGGCCTACAGACTCTGAAATGGCAGGTGCGGGTGTATGTGGGCACACGCATTTCTCAAGGGAGGTCTGTGACTTATAAACATTGAACTGTGATCCAGAGGACAGGACTCCACAGTGTGGGCCCAGGGGACCCTCGACAAGGGCTCAGGGAAGCAAAGTTAGGAACAATGGTCAGGCTGGTGCTCCTTCCAACTCCCAGGAGAACAACAGAAGTGAGGACAGGCCCAGAGAGGGAGCTGTCGAGGGTGAAGGAGTGTGGGCCTGGGTGGTGCTAGATGCCGCTCTGAGGCCCATCTAGAAGGGCCCTGATCCCCAGGATCCAGGCCCCAGTGTCTGGGCCACGTGGCTTTCCTGGCAGGCCACCAGACAGCTCTCGGAGGAAATGTGGGCCAATAAGAGCTCTTCAAGTTTCCTCCGTCACAAACGCAGACACCGTAAGAGAGCTGGGAGGTCACCGGTGCTGCTCACCACAGTCACATTCATTTTGTTCTGAGTTCTTTTTTTATAACTTACCTGAAACCACCCACATTTAGCTAGATTTTTTTTAAAAAGGAAGGGCTAAATTTGGGCACGGTGGCAGGCGCCTGTAGTCCCAGCTACTCGGGAGGCTGAGGCAGGAGAATGGCATGAACCCGGGAGGTGGAGCTTGCAGTGAGCTGAGATTGCACCACTGCAGTCCGGCCTGGGTGAAAGAGCGAGACTCCGTCTCAAAAAAAAAAAAAAAAAAAGGAAGGGCTAAATTAAAGCATAAAAGATTTAGCAGGCCAGGAAACATAAAGCAAATTGGCGGCCTATTCCCAGAGGGGCGCGCTGCCAACAGGTGTTTTGTCTGCTGTATGTCCCGCATCCTCCTCCCCCAACATCTGAGATAAGCTATGGGTTTCCCAAGATGGATCAAGAAGAGAACTTCAGTGTGGAGGCCCAAGAAGGCAGGGGTCTTGTGCCTTTCCTTGGATTCCTGGAAATCACATTCATTGCTCCTCACTGCCGCCCCCCGAAGCAGACATCCTTGCAGAAACCGACTGCAGCCCAGGGGAGACAAGAGGCCAGCTCAGTGTTCACAGTGTTTATCACGAGCACGCAGACGATGCACGCGTGCAGTGCTAACAGGACAGGGGCCACAGCCCAGCGGAGTTTCTCTGGCCCACTCAGAAGTGGCCTCATGTATGGGACAACCCAGCCTCCACCTCCCTGCAAGAGGCCTCCATGGCCTGGTGGCCTGCTAGCATAGAGAAGCAATAGCCACCTGTGTGTCCAGCACGGCCACTCTTCTTTTGACACATTCTGGGACCCACCTTTGCGCTGGTCATCAATATTCTCCCCATAGTTGACTCGCCCACGATTCTCCACCAAGATCCTCAGCACGGTGTAACCCTGCCGGGAACACAGGGCTAACGATGACTGTCAGAGGCCACGGCTGCCCCTCAGAATTTGCTTGTGGACCCCAGTTCTTCCCTGCGCTCTGGGGATGGGAGTGCACTTCCCAGCTGGGCAGAAAGCCACACTCGCCCTCTCCACCTACAGCTTGTGGGTAAGGAGCCATGGGTCTCCCAGGTCTTCCTCAGTGACTGCCCCCAGACTTCCTCGAAGCAGCGGGGGCTAGCCATCACCCAGCTCCCAAAAACAACGAACCTGGATCAGGGGGACAGCAATCTTCGTTGTCTTGTAGTCCAAGAATCCTATGGATACAGTGTTCACAAACACCTGCCAAAGAGAACAGGCAGGAACATCCATGACCAACAAGAGGAGGGTAAGCAGGACCTCCTCCAGGCCAAGAAGGGCAGCGCGCGTGCCTGTAGGCAGACGAGGGGCCAGTGGGCACAGCAGACATGAATGCCCCCTGAAGGCTCACAGAGCTGACTCGGAAGGGCCATCGTCACACACTGGTAAGAGCTGATTCTGAGGGGAGGGCATGAGACGCCTGTTGCAGAGCTGCTCACCAGAAGGTCACAGGAATTTAGAAGAGAGGCTCCTACCTGCCCCCGATCATGCACGCGGCCGCTGAGGATGCCAGGCGAGGTGATGCCGGTCTCATAGAGAACGTACCCGAAGGACTGTCCATTTCCCCCATTGACCGGCAGGTTCTCCATGTTGATGGGCTTTTCAGACTTGATTGGCTGCGTACAGAAGAGATGGAGGGTGGGCAGGCTCAGGAGGAGCGGGGTTGCAGACAGACTCTGCCTGGGGGCTGGCACATGGGGTGGAAGCGGAGGTTTGGCGGGTGTTTTCTACTTTGACTTCTCATTGCACTAAACATACAACTCTCCAGGGTGACGGGGAAGAGGGGTGGGACAAAGGGGTGTGCACCAGCAGAGTGCAGTCCGCAGGCAGGGGATACACATCACAGCCTCCGTCCGCTGGAGGAGGCACCCCCTTCTTGGGGAGGGGACGGCCCGTTCCTCTGCCCCTCACTCTCCTCTCTGAGGCTGGAGGAAGGAAAGGCCCACGGGGCCAGCCGCTGTTCCTCAGGGACCTTTGTTTCTCCCACTTCACACTCCAGCATGAGTCTGTCCTCTTCCCTCTGAGCTCCAAGGCCGGAGAGCAGACCCCAGAGCCACCAGGCGCTGGCCTGCCTCCCCCACACCCCCTGTCTGGAGGGGCTCCAGGCCCTGCTGCCCCGACGACTCTCACCTCCCGCCGACGACTGCCCCCAGCACTCACCTCCCCGCCAACGACTGCCCCCAGCACTCACTCACCTCCCGATGACTGCCCACAGCACTCACCTCCCCCAGGTACTTGAGGGCGTCCCACAGTGACAGGTACAAGACTGGCGTTACGGGCTCATACGGCATCTTGGGAAGAAGGTCAGGTGGGGGAGGGAGAGGGATGCCTGCAACACAGAAAACAGGGTCACCCCCAACGGACCCAAATGTCAATGCCTGCTTGTCCTCCCCACCCGGCTCCCATCCACAGACCCAATGTGCTCCTGCATCCCAGCACCAAGAGGAACAACAGGCCAGCTCTCAGCACCTGCTGAGGCCGGGGAGGAAGGCCAGGCCTGGGGGAAAGCCAGGGCGTTCTCCCGTCCTCCACAGGAGATAAGGAGCGTTAACACCTGTAACAGGTGAAGTCGGCAAGATGGAAACAGCCTCACACACCTCCCTGTCCTTGTCTAGGACATTCTTGCAGACAGATCAACTGGGGTCGAGGTGGGACAGTAAGGAAGTAACTCTTTAGGGGTCTGAGAGCAGAAGCGAGGGCCTGAGTTGGAACTTGAGTCTGCTGTCTGCTAGGTACCTGAGATGGAGCCGAAGAAGTCTCGAAGCTTCATGTACTTGGCCGTGTAATCGCCGGCTTCTGTCAGCACAGCGTCGTAGTCTGCAAGACACCGGGCCCTGTCATGGTCATTCCTGTCCCCAGCACAGCACATGTAGCACGAAGAACAGGGAGAAGCTCGGAAGGGCCACAGGTCTTCATCTCAGCCATTGGGGAGGCAAGACACTTTTGAGCCATTCAGTCAAAATACTGTAAACATGAAAGACCAGGCAACTACAACAAGCGTCCATAAGGCCAGGTGCAGCGGCTCACACCTGCAATCCCAGCACTTTGGGAGGCCAAGGCAGGAGGATCGCTTGTGCAGCAGCTCACACCTGCAATCCCAGCACTTTGGGAGGCCAAGGCAGGAGGATCGCTTGTGCAGTGGCTCACACCTGTAATCCCAGCACTTTGGGAGGCCAAGGCAGGAGGATCGCTTGTGCAGCGGCTCACACCTGCAATCCCAGCACTTTGGGACGCCAAGGCAGGAGGATCGCTTGTGCAGCGGCTCACACCTGTAATCCCAGCACTTTGGGAGGCCAAGGCAGGAGGATCGCTTGTGCAGCAGCTCACACCTGTAATCCCAGCACTTTGGGAGGCCAAGGCAGGAGGATCGCTTGTGCAGCGGCTCACACCTGTAATCCCAGCACTTTGGGAGGCCAAGGCAGGAGGATCGCTTGTGCAGCGGCTCACACCTGTAATCCCAGCACTTTGGGAGGCCAAGGCAGGAGGATCGCTTGTGCAGCAGCTCACACCTGTAATCCCAGCACTTTGGGAGGCCAAGGCAGGAGGATCGCTTGTGCAGCGGCTCACACCTGTAATCCCAGCACTTTGGGAGGCCAAGGCAGGAGGATCGCTTGTGCAGCGGCTCACACCTGCAATCCCAGCACTTTGGGAGGCCAAGGCAGGAGGATCGCTTGTACAGCAGCTCACACCTGCAATCCCAGCACTT
The DNA here is from genome assembly GCF_029289425.2 of Pan paniscus. Classification (NCBI taxonomy): domain Eukaryota; kingdom Metazoa; phylum Chordata; class Mammalia; order Primates; family Hominidae; genus Pan; species Pan paniscus. Next base: position 135,098,987 of record NC_073258.2, on the reverse strand, counting down.
TGGGACGCCAAGGCAGGAGGATCGCTTGTGCAGTGGCTCACACCTGTAATCCCAGCACTTTGGGAGGCCAAGGCAGGAGGATCGCTCGAGGCCAGGAGTTCCAGACCAGCCTGGGCAACATAGCGAGACCCCCACCTCTATAAAAAATTTTAAAAATTAGCCAGGGGTGGGGGTGCACACCTGTAGTCCCAGCTACTCAGGAGGCCGAAGCAGGAGGATCACTTGAGCCCAGGTATTTGAGGCTTCAGTGAGCTATGATCACACTACTACACTCCAGCCTGGGTGTCAGAGTGATAACTCTCTCACAAATTCAAAAAAACACAAACTGTCCATGATCACAGCATGGCCCTAAATTTCTAGCTGCAGGTGTAATTTCTACTTTCTGGGACTCTCAACCTAAAGGAGGCAGGATCACACCTCCTCAAGGGCCTGGGCAGGGAGGGGAGGCCACCATCCCTCCCTGTCCCCCTAGGGCGGTCTCCTTCCACTTCCTCAGGCCAACCTCTGCCAAAGAGGCCTCTCTGTAGAGTGACCAGCTCACAGGCACACCACCTGCCTTGAGGCTTCCCTCCTCTGGGAGTGTAACATGACCGTCCAGGCAAGTACCTTCTCCAGGTACTCTATTGCCAAAGACACGAAGGTGCCAGAAGTTGACCCTGAGGGCCTCTCCATAGAAAGCCCCAGCCATGCCCATGCAGGGCAGACCAGGGAGAGCAGTGCTGATGAATACTTGCCATAGCTGGTGACATCTGACTTGTAGTCATGGAAGTGCATGGCTCCATTCATGAAGCCAAAGTTGGTGCCTCCGTGGAACATGTAGAGGTTGATGGAGGAGCCGGCGTCCACAATGGCAGACACGGTTTTCAAAACCTCTGCCGGAGGAGGGAGAAAGGGGATGTGCAGAGTGAGTTGAAGTCTGAGATGAGCTGGGGTCCCTTCACTACTCTCCTCTTTCCCAGTCCCACCTCAAAACCTCAAGGCCGACTTTGTCACTCTGTCCTTCTAGCTCTCATAAAACCCCAATCACAGAAGATTAGGGGTGGAGGAGGAAGTGTGAGCCAGAATCATGGCCCCAGAGCTCGAGCCTCCAGTTGTCCGTCAATCCTGGTCAAGTCTCTGAGCTCCATGTGGACCACCTGCAGCCCAGGTCGGCCAGGGCCTTCCAGCCAGCACAGTCTCCATGTGAGTCTGCCTGACCAGGTGTATCAAGTGCACAAAGATGGGATGCATCCTTAGAGAGAAAACTCTGACACCTCCTATTCTACCTTTGTTAGGAAATGAACCATGACATAACAAGATCATAGCAAAGGAGAAAAACATGGTTAATAAATATATATTTTATCAATATAAATCAAAGAAATGCAGACTAAACAATGATGTACTGAGTAGACAAATATTAAAAGCTATTTTAATACTTGGTGTTGCTGAATCTGTGGGAAATGGGTGCACCCATTCAGCAGCAGCGGCTGAAGCTGCCGTCTTTCCGGGGGCTGAGGGGCGAGCATGCACATCTACACGGCGCCGAGGAGCCCCTGTGCCGCTCATCCCAGGGAAAGCCGGGTGCGCAGAGCACAGGCTCCGGGATGCTCACTGGGATGCTCACCAAGATGCTCACCAGGATGCTCACCGGGATGCCCACCGGGATGCCCACTGGGATGCCCACCGAGATGCTCACCGGGATGCTCACCAAGATGCTCACCGGGTTGCCCACCGGGATGCTCACCGGGATGCCCACCGGGATGCTCACCGGGATGCCCACCGGGATGCTCACCGGGATGCTCACCAAGATGCTCACCGGGATGCTCACCGGGATGCTCACCGGGATGCTCACCGGGATGCTCACCAAGATGCTCACCGGGATGCTCACCGGGATGCCCACCGGGATGCTCACCGGGATGCTCACCAAGATGCTCACCAGGATGCCCACCGGGATGCCCACCGGGATGCCCACTGGGATGCTCACCGGGATGCCCACCGGGATGCTCACCGGGATGCTCACCAAGATGCTCACCGGGATGCTCACCAAGATGCTCACCGGGATGCTCACCGGGATGCCCACCGGGATGCCCACCGGGATGCTCACCGGGATGCCCACCGGGATGCTCACCGGGATGCTCACCGGGATGCTCACCAAGATGCTCACCAAGATGCTCACCGGGATGCTCACCGGGATGCTCACCGGGATGCTCACCAAGATGCTCACCGGGATGCTCACCGGGATGCTCACCGGGATGCCCACCGGGATGCTCACCGGGATGCTCACCGGGATGCCCACCGGGATGCTCACCAAGATGCTCACCGGGATGCTCACCAAGATGCTCACCAAGATGCTCACCGGGATGCTCACCGGGATGCTCACCAAGATGCTCACCGGGATGCTCACCAAGATGCTCACCGGGATGCTCACCGGGATGCTCACCGGGATGCTCACCGGGATGCTCACCAAGATGCTCACCGGGATGCTCACCAAGATGCTCACCAAGATGCTCACCGGGATGCTCACCGGGATGCTCACCGGGATGCCCACCGGGATGCTCACCGGGATGCTCACCGGGATGCTCACCAAGATGCTCACCGGGATGCTCACCAAGATGCTCACCAAGATGCTCACCGGGATGCTCACCGGGATGCTCACCAAGATGCTCACCGGGATGCTCACCAAGATGCTCACCAAGATGCTCACCGGGATGCTCACCGGGATGCTCACCGGGATGCTCACCAAGATGCTCACCGGGATGCTCACCAAGATGCTCACCAAGATGCTCACCGGGATGCTCACCAAGATGCTCACCAGGATGCTCACCGGGATGCCCACCGGGATGCCCACCGGGATGCTCACCGGGATGCTCACCAAGATGCTCACCAAGATGCTCACCGGGATGCTCACCAAGATGCTCACCAAGATGCTCACCGGGATGCTCACCGGGATGCTCACCGGGATGCTCACCAAGATGCTCACCGGGATGCTCACCAAGATGCTCACCGGGATGCTCACCAAGATGCTCACCAAGATGCTCACCGGGATGCTCACCGGGATGCTCACCAAGATGCTCACCGGGATGCTCACCAAGATGCTCACCGGGATGCTCACCAAGATGCTCACCAAGATGCTCACCAAGATGCTCACCGGGATGCTCACCAAGATGCTCACCGGGATGCTCACCAAGATGCTCACCAAGATGCTCACCGGGATGCTCACCGGGATGCTCACCGGGATGCTCACCAAGATGCTCACCGGGATGCTCACCAAGATGCTCGCCAAGATGCTCACCGGGATGCTCACCGGGATGCTCACCGGGATGCTCACCAAGATGCTCACCGGGATGCTCACCAAGATGCTCACCAAGATGCTCACCGGGATGCTCACCAAGATGCTCACCAGGATGCTCACCGGGATGCCCACCGGGATGCCCACCGGGATGCTCACCGGGATGCTCACCAAGATGCTCACCAAGATGCTCACCGGGATGCTCACCAAGATGCTCACCAAGATGCTCACCGGGATGCTCACCGGGATGCTCACCGGGATGCTCACCAAGATGCTCACCGGGATGCTCACCAAGATGCTCACCGGGATGCTCACCAAGATGCTCACCAAGATGCTCACCGGGATGCTCACCGGGATGCTCACCAAGATGCTCACCGGGATGCTCACCAAGATGCTCACCGGGATGCTCACCAAGATGCTCACCAAGATGCTCACCAAGATGCTCACCGGGATGCTCACCAAGATGCTCACCGGGATGCTCACCAAGATGCTCACCAAGATGCTCACCGGGATGCTCACCGGGATGCTCACCGGGATGCTCACCAAGATGCTCACCGGGATGCTCACCAAGATGCTCACCAAGATGCTCACCGGGATGCTCACCGGGATGCTCACCGGGATGCTCACCAAGATGCTCACCGGGATGCTCACCAAGATGCTCACCAAGATGCTCACCGGGATGCTCACCAAGATGCTCACCAGGATGCTCACCGGGATGCCCACCGGGATGCCCACCGGGATGCTCACCGGGATGCTCACCAAGATGCTCACCGGGATGCTCACCAAGATGCTCACCAAGATGCTCACCGGGATGCTCACCGGGATGCTCACCAAGATGCTCACCGGGATGCTCACCGGGATGCTCACCGGGATGCCCACCGGGATGCTCACCGGGATGCCCACCGGGATGCCCACCGGGATGCTCACCGGGATGCCCACCGGGATGCTCACCGGGATGCTCACCGGGATGCTCACCAAGATGCTCACCGGGATGCTCACCGGGATGCTCACCGGGATGCTCACCGGGATGCTCACCGGGATGCTCACCAAGATGCTCACCGGGATGCCCACCAAGATGCTCACCAGGATGCTCACCGGGATGCCCACCGGGATGCTCACCGGGATGCCCACCGGGATGCTCACCAAGATGCTCACCAGGATGCTCACCGGGATGCCCACCGGGATGCCCACCGGGATGCCCACCAAGATGCTCACCGGGATGCTCACCAAGATGCTCACCAGGATGCTCACCGGGATGCCCACCGGGATGCCCACCGGGATGCTCACCGGGATGCTCACCGGGATGCCCACCGGGATGCCCACCGGGATGCCCACCGGGATGCTCACCAAGATGCTCACCGGGATGCTCACCAAGATGCTCACCAGGATGCTCACCGGGATGCCCACCGGGATGCCCACCGGGATGCTCACCGGGATGCTCACCGGGATGCTCACCAAGATGCTCACCAGGATGCTCACCGGGATGCCCACCGGGATGCCCACCGGGATGCTCACCGGGATGCTCACCGGGATGCTCACCAGGATGCTCACCGGGATGCCCACCAAGATGCTCACCGGGATGCCCACCGGGATGCTCACCAAGATGCTCACCGGGATGCTCACCGGGATGCCCACCGGGATGCTCACCGGGATGCCACCGGGATGGCGTGCACTTAACAGAACCACCAGAAACAACCCGAGAGACTGTGTCCACAAAGCGTGGTTTAGAATGGGGCTCTTCACATTCTTTAAAACAGTCATGTAAATCTGTATTTGGTCATACAGAAAGCTGTCTGTATGTGCATTAACTGGCACAAGCAGGTGACGTGCAGCGGAGTGTGACGGCATCTGTCTCTATCTGTGTGTGCGTATAGAGCTGTCGGCAGAGATACAGAGAGAACTGCCTGCATGGTAAACAGCTAAGTGTTTTCTCTGGGCTCTGGGAATTTTATTTCTTCTCTATACTTTTTCTGTATTTTCTGGATGTTTGCAATAGGCATGCATTACCCTTCTAATTACAAAAACACAAACAAGCAATGTTAAAAGCCCTCCCATTCATCAAAGTGTCAAGACAAATGACTCAGGAATATCCAAAGCCAACTTCTGCACACAGATAATCCCAGCAGCCTTGCACCCCCTGTGGCTTACATTAGTTAGCAGGTGACTGAAACTCATCCTCACTTCTTAAGTAGCACACATTCTGGATGTAGTCACCGCAAGCACTCACCAGAAGAATCCAAGATATTGTGAGGGCCTCCCCACGAGTCAAACCACCCCGTCCAGTACTCCATCACCATCTTGGGCTGAGTCCCCTGGACACCACAAAATGAGAGTTAGACAAGCAGGCTGGCCAGACAAAAAAGAGGGAAGCTCTTCGTGGAGGGGAGCCCCAGGATCTCTGCCCTCTCTACTCTTCCCTGGCTGCATACCCACTGCCTTAGAGGTCTTTGGAGGTGGGGCATAGGTGAGGGCCAAATTCGCCTGCACACCAGTTCTCCTGCCACATGTGGCCTCCTGCAGGTATAGAGCAGATAAAGCTCCCAAAGTCGATATGGCAAACCCTGATGGTTTTAATGTTGCATACGTGTTAGCAAGAAGACACTGGTCCGGGATCAAGCCAAGCTTTGCCTGTCCTCTTCCAGGGAAGGGGGATGTTCTACCCAGGACAACTCCATATCTGAGAGGGATACTGTGGATGCAGACCCCCCCCCGCCGCCACCCTGGGTACTGGCTCCATTAGCAGAAAAATCAGACGCTGCAGAGTGGGCCCTCTTCAAGGTCCAACTCAGTTTAAACCGCAGTTTGCAGCATTTTCTGAACCAGAAAATCAGGGCCTTACAGCACAGCTATTCATGGTGCAGGTTCTGCACTGACAGTTTGGATTTATACCTTGGCTGGGCCACTCAACAAATCTTAAATCTTCTTTCTGAATACTGACTTTGGCATAGGACGGCCCCAAGGAGGCCAAGATCATTCCTGGGACCATGCTCCACTCTGCCACGTTTGCAGAAGCCCAGAGCACCTGGGGGAGGTGTAAAGACTAACACGCTAGTATTTCAGGCTCTGTGTGAGAGAGCCTTCCTCACTCATTCAGTGACAGCTTGTCAAGTATCTCTAGGTCAGTGATAGCCTTATGTTTAGAGGGATACCGCATACACAGCAACAAAATCTGATCCAGGGGGATGGGACAAACTCACGGTCCATTGAGTAGAAGGTACCAGCCATACCCGGGTTAAAGCCAAAGTAGTTACAAGAATTCTTCTAGCAAGACTGGCGGCTTGGTTTTCTTTACAAGCCACCTACCTTCCAAAAAGGAGACATACCATACCACGTTTAAATCACTAAAAAGGGAGAAGCAGATTCAAAGTCCCACAAGTCAGAAATCTCCCATGCCAGAAGCAAGGTTGTTGGCTTGGGGGTACCAGAGCTGCGGAGGTGGGTGTCCACCCATGGGCCAGGCCACTGCACTGCACAACTGGCTAAGAGCTGGAGCTCTGTAGTGAGACTGTGCTGCAGTCCCCAAGCCACTACTTACAGGGTGCCTTATACACTCTATAGCTGTCTCCTTCACTGGCTCATATGACTATTGGGAGAATTAAATGAGAGAGTGCACATAACACCCTTAGCACACTGTCCCTGGCAGGTAGGAGGTGCTCAAGAAACACTTGCATAGTTCTGTCCATCACGGGTCATGGACACAGAGGACGAGTGAGGCGCTATCAGACATCGCCACATGGAGCACACCTGGAGGCCTGCGCTGTGCATTCAGAGAGCCCTTGATTTAAACAGGGAGGTGTCCAAGTCCCCTTCCTTCAGGAAAACAGACATCTCTGGACTGCGCACATAAAGCCCTTCAGCAGGGCCATTCTGTTAGCAGGACAGCTGGCCTGGGAAGGCTCGCGCATGGCTACCTCTCTAAGGATGACCTTGAAGGCTAAACATAAGGCATTCTGCTGTATCAGCTGCTGTGCTAGGCACTTTCCAAATATTACCTCATTTAATCTTCAAACAACCCTGTGAGTTGACACCATAAGGCAATGTACTCTCATCATCCCCACTTAGAAGAAGAAGAGAGATGCACAGAGAGGTTAAGTAACTCGCCCAAGGTCACACAGCACAGGGCAGGAGACCCTGTCATCTCAGTCACAAGTATGAGAGGCACCCCCCACTCCACTGCACACATGGGCAGGCACTCAGGAAATGCCAAGAAAGGAAGGCAGAGACCCAGCTGGATCGCGCCTGATCTGCCTCACAGGAGCCTGCCTGGGAGCGGGGCCAGCCCTCCCACCTCCTCCTGGGAGCCTCCTCGCCTACTCTGGCAGCTGAACTCCAGGAGAAGCCACATCAAACACACACACGGCCCCACACGGCTGTGGTGGCTCCACGCAGATGTGCCTGAGGACACAGCCCCTGCTCTGGAAGGCCATCAGCCGGAATGGAAAGCAGCCCAGCGTCTCCACAGCCATCCATGCCTGTCCATCCAAGCACAACTCCACTCCAGGCCCAGGACCAGTGTGACGACGCAGCACGGGGGCAGTCTGGAGCATCCACGCCCCTCAGTGAGCCAGGGGACAGCTGGGGCCTCTCAGGTCTGCAGAGGGCTGCAGCGTGGCCCTGTCCATCCACCTGCTTCGGAGGGGCACGCGAGCTCGAGAAAGAGGCCAGTCAGAACTACAGAGTGGCGTAAATGCCCATCAGTCTGACAGATATTGAGGGACATCTGGAAACTCCTCCCTCTCTCTGCACCTGGAGTGGACCAGGCTTCCTGCCTTGCTGATGACAATAATCTTTCCAGGATTGCAGGGGCCTCACAGGTTAAGGTCGGATGCCTGTGTAGTATAGGACAGGGAAGTTTTTTCTTCCCCCTCAATCCCTGGGAGCAAGTCTGGAGCTAGCTGAGGCCACAAAAGTTGAGTCCTCTAGGAGTGCACCAAAAGGGCCCCTCTCTCAGGGCAGTGGGTGATTGTCCACACTGCATCAGCCTACACAGCAGCCCTCAGAGGTGTTTCTGGGCAGCGGGCCTTGCAGGCACACAGTGGCATGGGCGGGGGGCCAGAGGCCAACAGCCCTGAGTCCAGCTCCCTGCGCTGGGGAAGCTGAGCACGCTGACAGGCATTCAGAATTCCCATAGGCCGCTGAGCAGGGCGGGCCGCAGCTTCCCTGGGGCTGGACTTACCTGGACATTGAAGAGAAAGGTGGTCAGTAGCTGCAGCTCGTGTGTTGACTGCAAGTTGATGGTGGCCAACACTGTTAAAGGGAAGAGGAGAGAGACAGACAAAGCACTGTCTCAAAGCCAGGGGCCTTCTAGGTGACCCCAAACCCTTCTCAATCCACCAGCACAATAAAGTAAGCGGCCCTGACACCGTTTCCCACCTCCAGTTAGAAGTCAGCCACAGTCAGGCGCGGTGGCTCACACCTGTAACCCCAACACTTTGGGAGGCTAAGGCAGGTGGATCACTTGAGGCCAGGAGTTCGAGACCAGCCTGGCCAGCATGGTGAAACCCCCTCTCTACTAAAATACACAAAAAAATTAGCCAGGGTTGGTGGTGCATGCCTGTAATCCCAACTACTTGGGAGGCTGAGGTGGGAGGATCACTTGAACCCAAGAGGCAGAAGTTGCAGTGAGCTGAGATTGTGCCATTGCACCCTAGCCTGGGCGACAGAGTGAGACTGTGTCTCACAAAAATAAATAAATAAATAAATAAATAAATAAATAAATAAATAAGTCAGCCAGGATGCCAGGAGACTTATCTTGTTGTCTTGGAGACTCCGCCACAGCAGCACAGAGCTGAGAGGCAGTCACTCCCTGGGCACCTGATCTCGATCAACTGTGACTTCTACAAGCCGAGCATGCACTCTGTTCCTTGTTCTTTTGTACGAACCAGAGCCTGATCCTTCCTTGGCACCCCAAGCATCCGGTCCAAGGTAATCATGTAAACAAAGATTCCTCTCTGATTTCTTGATAAGGGCTAATTCTGTATTCTACCCCATAACATGTTTCTTTTAAAATTTAAAATGCTATTTTCAGTGGCTTTCTATCAGTGAAACATATGCTCAAGAAAGGTGCACTCTGTTTGGCTGACACCCGGCCATGCCCATGCCCACCCCAGTGGCACAGCCTTATCCTGGGGCCCCTCACCTGCCTGCTATCTGCCTAACAGTCAGTTCACAGGCACAGCCTAGGCACACACCAGAGAGGCTGAGCCAGCCTGGCAAGCCAGGCCACCCTGATGCTCTGCTGCAGGACGAAAGCCTCTGATTGCCAGTGAAGAAACGCAAGCGACAGCTGGGGCTCCGGGGAGGTGAAATAACTTGCCTCTAGGTCACAATAATTGGCCTCAGGTAGTGGCAGAGCGGGGCTGCACACCTGGGTCTCCCTGACACCATACCATAGCTCTGCCTTGTCCCTGCCCTCCAGCAGCCCACTGGGTGGGACCCTCCACCCAGACCCCTCCCCTCAAGCCAGAAGCCCTTTGAAGACAGGAGGACAGTCTGAAACTGAGCAGGCTGAACTCAAAGTCTGCAGGATGCACAGGGCTAAGTGAACACAAGCATCTCTGTCCTGTCCTTCCTGATACGTCTCACAAATACAAGCGGAGAGTGGACAGGTAGACAGCCATGAGGAACAGCAACAAGAAGAGACACTGGCAAATCCTGGAACACTGCGAAGGACACAGGGACAGTAAATGGTCTAGGAGTGCGGAAGGGGTGACCGTCGGCTCCAGCTCCAGCCCAAGGCCTCACCCCACTCCCAGCCCCAGGACCTGATCACCATGAGATGGGATGATGCCCTGTCCTCATTCCCACCTGGGCCCATCCCCTCCTCGGGGGCCATCCTGCCTGAGAACCCTGGGCCCGAGCTGCTGCGGGAGTGGGTGTGTGGCAGGTGGAGGGGAGGGCAGGAAGAGGAAGGCAGGCAGTCTCCACAGCACATTCCTGTCCACCGCCGGCCTGGCCCAGAACAGCTGCGGCAAGAACCCAGGACTTCTCCAGAAACACTCAACAGTGGCAGACATAGCCCCACACTCCGACAAGTGAGTGTCCCTTCTTGAAAAAGCCCCACGGCCCAGTCATCCCAGGGGGAAGAACTCCTGTCAACAGCCTCTCCCACACCCGGCGCTCCGAGTGGCAGCCGAGAGCCTCTTTCCTAAGCTGCTGGGTAGCGACTGATCCAGAGCATCCCCTCGCGCAGGAGATGGAGGGGAACAGCCAGCAGAAAAACACGCAGGCAGTGCTAGGAAGGGAACGCGGGCAGCGCCGGGGAAGGAACGCGGGCAGCGCCGGGGAAGGAACGCGGGCAGCGCTTTTGTAAAAAGCAAACTACCCTCGGAGAGAAAGAAGGAAGGTAGTATCCATTTCTAAAGTATGCTATGAGAAGAGAAATACATTAAGAAAAACGTGACCCAGGAAATGACGGGAGGACTGGAAGATAAAAGCTCAGGAAGTCACCCAGAAAGAAGAGCTGAAAGGCACAGAGATAAAGAATAGAAAAGACGTGGACAATCTATAGGAGCACCCAATACACAAACACCAGGATGACCGAAAGCCCCGAGGACAAGAGGGTGGAGCACCACGAAAGACACGCACAGCCCGCACGGCCCACCATGGTGAGCGCAACTGGGCAGCTCCCCGGATGCGCAGCAGCACTAGAAGGGGAGGGCGGTCTCCCTGAGGAACTTGGCAGGGGGCGAGGAGGAAGAAGACCCAGGAAACGCTCGGGAGCCGGAGTCCCCTGTGCCGAGGCAGCAACAGCAGGTGCCGGGAAGCCACGAGCACCAAGAAACATCCTGTTTCCTGGAACTCCAGCAAGCAGGATTCCACGCGGGATGCAGCCAAGCAGCAGACCCCCCACCATGCAGGCCAGAACAATGAGAGCGAGGCCTCCAGACGAGCCGGATCAGACCCAGGCAGAATCGGACAGGCACAGGACCTGAGGAACACCAGCGACAGGCATCTGCGACATCTCTGGCAAAGCATTTGTTTAAAAGAGAAAGCGGCACCAGGGGAGTTGAGGGGAGGAAAGAGAATTGAAATGAAAAGAAAAACAAACAGAATAATTACACTGAAAACTAGGCACACTGCAGAGCCGGCTGGCACCCTGAGAATTCACAGATACTGTGCAGGGCATCACCCACGTGGCAGGTGCCTGCAGTGAACCGTTGTCATACACATCCGCGAGGCCCACGCTGGCACCTATCAGGGCTGAACAGCCATGCTGGCAGGAAAGAACACTCATCACCTACTGGAACAAGAAGTCAATAGGCAGAATTTTTTTTTTTTTAACGGAATTTTGCTCTTGTCACCCAGGCTAGAGTGCAGGGGTACCATCGGGGCTCACTGCAACCTCTGCCTCTCGCATTCAAGCAATTCTCCTGCCTCAGCCTCCCAAGTAGCTGGGATTACAGGCATCCGCCACCACGCTCGGCTAATGTTTTTTGTTTTTTATGAGACGGAGTCTTGCTCTGTCGTCCAGGCTGGAGTGCAGTGGCGCGATCTCGGCTCACTGCAAACTCCGCCACCCGGGTTCATGGATTCTCCTGCCTCAGCTCCCGAGTAGCTGGGACTACAGGCGCCCGCCACCACACCCGGCTAATTTTTTGTATTTTCAGTAGAGACAGGGTTTCGCCATGTTGGGCAGGCTGGTCTCGAACTCCTGACCTCAGGTGATCCACCCGCCTCGGCCTCCCACAGTGCCGGGATGACAGGCCTGAGCCACCGCCCGGCCAATAGGCAGAACTTTTAAAGCAAACGATGCAGGGCTGTATGTTCACAGTATTTGGAAATAAGAAGGAAAATATCCAAAGAAAAAGTCAAAGAGTTGAAAATGGTCATTTCTGGAGAATGTAACGAAGAGTAGGCAACACTGTATTTCTCTACCAACATTTTCGATTATTTCACTTTTAGACCATTTAATTTTTTTAATTAAAAAAAAAAAAAGAAGTTATTCCGGGCAGCAGGTGGCAACAGGGGCACGCAGGTGGGTGCCTGGAGGTGGGAGGGCCACAGGGAAAAGCAGTGACGACTACCGGGCTTCCTTGCAAGGCCTGAAACCGGGAGGCCGCCCAGCGCTAAAATGCGCTCCAGCATCAGGAGTCTCCCTACACAGCCACAGCCCTGCGCAGCCTGGAGCAGGCCTTGGAAGCAGCCGTGGGGAGACAGCGCCACCGCGTGGAAGCTGTGGGAATCACTGCTGGTCCCCCCCATGCCGGAGACACGAGGTCTGGGTCCTTGACTAACTCTGCCTGGGGACAAAAGCCTTTTCCTGGCCATTCATGGACCTTCACTCCCTGGGTGCCAGCTAGGCGCTGGTGCAGGGATATAGAGAGATCTTCCAGCAGCTCGGTCTGTGGAAGGAGATGCAAAAGAAAGAAAAGAAAGCGTGGAATGTGCCAGAGCAGACACAAGCACGGGTGCAGGAGGCCACAGGAAGGGCCCCGCTGCAACGATGGGAGGGCGCTATGCTCACCAAGGCCACAAACCACGCCTGGGCCCCTGAGCACAGCCTGAACCAGCCAAAGCCCAAGCCCCGCCAAGAGTACTGCTGGGTGAAACAGATGAATGACATAAATCAACTACCCGGAAGGTGAGAGGGCGAAAAGAAAGCAGGGAGAAGGATTGAGTGAGCCCCACGAAGGAGGAAGTTCAATTTCAAGTGTGGTGCTACAGAAAGCCTCGCTAACTTCGGAGAACAGCCATGTAGCTCTCTGGAAGAAGAGCAAAGCCCCCAAGGCTGGGGATCCGGATGTTGGAGGAACAGTAAAGAGGGTGAAACGGTGTGAGCAAAGGGAAGGAGCAGGAGGTGAGCTCAGCTGGGTCCTGGAGGCCAAGTGGAGAGGCCTTTCGTGGTCATTCCCAGAACCTGCGCTTCACTCTGAGTGCGACAGAGATGCCTGGCGTTCAGCAGGATAGGGTAATCTGGACGACATTTTCAGAGGCACGCGGAGGCTGATATGCTGAGAACACATTATGGAGTCAACAGTGAAAATGCTACTGCAGCAATGCAGGCCAGGGGTGCTGCTAGCAGGCAACTGCTTAGGCCTGTAGGGATTCCAGGAGCACTGGGAGATAAAGCAAACAATGGCTTAGGTGCCAGGCGGACTGCAAAGGAGCTCACAGTCACTACCAGGTTCGGGGCCCATGCAGCTGGGTAGAACGGAGCTGCAATGTTCTGAAAACAGGAAGCCCGCACGTGAGGCAGTCATCTGCAGAATGCCCTTGGAGCCCGAGTGCCCAGTAGGGCGGGAGAACAGCCACCCAGCCAGCCACGCACCACAATCTCTCACACAGACCCTCCCCACTCATGGAACCCAAGGGTGTCTGCAGCCCAGTGCCATATGCACGGGAGAGTAACAGGCACCAGAGAAACTCCTACTTGGGTCGCAGTCCCACAGGGGGAGCGTGCACAGCCAGCCCAGGGCCGCCGCCAGCCCCCACGGCCCAACACAGGTGCAGTTACCTCCCTGGACAATCCCCTTGCTCAGCCCATCCTTGTTGTCTGAAGTCAGGAGCAGTTCCACAATGCCACGGTCCTCCAGTGCCTGTGGGGGAAATGAGATAAGCCCTCGTCTGCCCTGGCTCCTCAGAGCGTCTGCAGTGACACACAGCTGCAGTTGGGTAGCCTGAAGAGCTAGAGGGAGAGATGCCAAATAAAGCGTTTATTTCTCTGCCAAAAACAGAAAAGTCTCCTGCCATCTGCACCGGCCATGCTCAGCACAGCTCCAATCAGCATGAATTCCCATCACAGCAGGGGCAGGGCTGGCAAGCTGGGGCAGCCCCTGGTTGCTCCGGATCTGGAAGGTGCCCGGTGGGCCAGCTAGCATGCCTAGGCGAGTCTACACTGAGGCCAGCTCAGGGAAGCCTGCTGCCGCGTGTCACCCGCCACTGTCTGCTGGGCTCCAGCGAGTAGGTCAGGCCTCCAGGACGACACCTACATCCTTCCCTTCTCTCACAGCACAAGCAACAGGCCTGTCCCTTCCCCACGCTGGCCGGTGTGGGTTTGGGGGATGGCAAGGCCCAGGAGGGCCCACCATGCCCTGTCACGTGCCCACGGTGCACTGCCCATGCCCAGAACAGCAGGAAGCATCCTCCCAGCTGTAAAGCAGAGAGTGAAGTGGAAGAAACGCTGTGCTTGAGGGGCAGTGATGACAATCACCACTCAGAGTGTCCCCTGACATCCATAGAGCAGTCACTGCCGCGCCAGGCCTTTCGCTCATACACAGACTGTCCTATGCAAGCCTCGCAGTTAATGTCTTCACAGTAGAGACGCGCCTCGGAGGGGTGAAGTCAAGCATCGCAGGTTACAGGGCCCATGGCAACGTGGGCCTGAACCCAGAGCCAAAGGCTCTGTGCTGAGGTGCTAGGATATTTTGGATCAAAAATCCCAACAGAGGTGTCTTCTCGTAATCTTCCCTGCAGATATTATGCCAAGACTGTTTATTTCCGCTGAAATCTTTTGGAAGTGGATAGGCAGCGAGATTATCTGCTGGGCGAATAAGGCTCATGTCCAGTCCCACACGCGGGGAAGGAAAGAGCAGAGGGGGCTGTTGTCTCAGGCACAGGAGAGCTGCAGAGTTCAATCCATGAGCCCAGGTGGGATTAATCAAGAGTCCTGTATCTACCACCTCACACTATCATTCACTGATATTTAGCAAGCATTTACTTAGGTCCCTACCACATACACACACACTTAACATTTCCTGGGCATTCATTTACCGACTCCACCCCAGAGGGGATAATTGCTCCTGCCTGAGCACCAGAGATCTGCAGAGCTAGGCTGGGGGCAGGCACCTGTTCTCTCACACCACTCTCCCAGCAGCCTCAGAGAGAGGCTGGTGAATTCTCCCAAGAGCTTCCGGACCACAGAGGCTGGGCGCTGCTGCTTCTCTTTGCCCACCTGAGTCACACATGGGCACCTCCGCCCCGACACCAGGGAAGCATGAGTGCAGCGGGACGTCCCTGAGGGAGCTGCACTCTCCTCTCGTGGGGCTCTCCTTCTCTGCAGCTGAGTAACTGAGTCAACAACCGCTGAGAGGCCCCAGGGCCAAGAGACAGTCTGCGGGAATGGGGTATCGCAGGAGACGCTTCAAGTCCCGTGCTGCGATGGGATCTTTCTGTAGGAAGCTGAAGGAGTGCCCTACTCCAGGCCGTGGCTGGGCATGGCCATCAGGATGGACCTTGCCCCTTTCCAGCTTGAGGAATGCCACCCTTCCTGGACACGGCCTTGCTTCCTCCTAAGAGGGCTTTCTGCAGGTGAGAAGGGGGAAGAGTACGCATGAACCCACAAGTTGAAGGGATTGAGCCTCGGTCTCCCACGTGGAGGGACTGAATTAATTTCCAGACGGAAAATGCTCTGCACGTCGTAGCAGAAGGGATGCTGCCCAGGCATCAAGGCCCAAAGCCGTCCGGCCTTCAGGTAGGTGGAGTCACTGCGGCCACTTACACTTCCTCAGCTCACACCATGGCCGAACCTCCAAGGTACTCCACAGCAAATGCCAATGATTCCATCAAGGTCTTATTTATTGACAACTTACTAGAACAGTACTGAGCTGCGGGATATCACATCATACTCACAATTTGGAAAGGTAAATACTCCTATTAGTCACACTTTATAGAAGAGAAAAAGGAGGTTTAGAAAAAACTCAAGGCATTTGTTCAAGGTCTCAGCTACTAAGGGACAGAAAGCAGATCTGAATGTAGCCTGTTATTTTAAGTGTGGCTCTGCCCTTCCCTGGTCAGTCATGCATTGAGTCAGTGGCTCTCAGCCTTCCCTACACACTGAAACCAGATGTCTGAGAACCCCAAGGATTCTTCTTTGCTTGGTATGGTACATGGCCTGGGCACAGGGATTTCTTAAAACTCCCCAGATAGAGCCGGTGTGCAGCCTGGGCTGGGAACCACTGCTTTAGACTTTAGAATTCGAGCCGCCTCTCCAGGAAGCCTTCCTAATCATCACCACGCAATTAAGCCAATGCCTTTATTCCCAGCCCCTGCAATACCAGGTGTGTACTGAAATTCCCAGATGAAACTCAATCAAGGGTAAATAAGTGACAACGCTGTTGAAATAAAACAACAGAGAAAATTCACTAATACATGATGTTGCAGGATGCATTAATACGGATGTATTAATATGAGAAAAATATTAGACCCACATGTCACAGCACAGCCCACAGCACACGCCAGAGGAGGGAATCTAAAGAAACGCACTAAGAGGATTCTTACCTTCCTGACGTAGGGCATAGACCCACATGTCACAGCACAGCCCACAGCACACGCCAGAGGAGGGAATCTAAAGAAACGCACTAAGAGGATTCTTACCTTCCTGACGTAGGGCATAGACCCACATGTCACAGCACAGCCCACAGCACACGCCAGAGGAAGGAATCTAAAGAAACGCACTAAGAGGATTCTTACCTTCCTGACGTAAGGCATAGACCCACATGTCACAGCACAGCCCACAGCACACGCCAGAGGAGGGAATCTAAAGAAACGCACTAAGAGGATTCTTACCTTCCTGACGTAGGGCATAGACCCACATGTCACAGCACAGCCCACAGCACACGCCAGAGGAGGGAATCTAAAGAAACGCACTAAGAGGATGCTTACCTTCTTGACGTAGGGCATGTATGCGGGGTCTTTATTATAGGAACCATATTCATTCTCCACCTGCACGGCGATGATAGGTCCCCCACGCTTGTACTGCGGAGAAAAGACAGACAACCAGGAGCTGAGTGTGCAGGGGAACTGTAGTATCCAACCCTGCTACGCCCATCACCAGTGACTAGCAAAAGATCCCACTGAAAACTAAAATCTCAAAAAATTAGTATCAATAAGACAGCGGAGGAAGCACTAGGCCCTTGTTCTCCCATGAAAACATCAAGAAAACAACTCCAGACTGACTAAAATAACTTAATAGGAGCTCTGGAAACCATTTAAGTGTCTAACCAAACAAGTGACCACCAAATCAAAACAAAAAGTCATATGCAAAATGGTACAAAATTGTATGATGTTTTCACAAGTTCTTGCCCCACCCCAGTGTAGCATGGTGTGGTCAGGAGGACGCGTCCCAGCTCCCCGCTCCCTCATGGGGAAGAAGCGAAATGGAACTTGTTTACAATGTTCTAACTTGTTCACGATGTTCTAACTTGTTCTGCCCAACGTACTGGTTTCTGTCTTGTCTGACATGGAGCTCAAACAGGAATCGTCAACACAGTTTGGACTTCAGGCTGGAAGCTAAAGATGGCAGCATATGAAAGCTGCCAGAGGACTATAAAGCCTTGGATGCCTGGGGGAAAGGAATTACAGCAAAAGAAAATGAAGAGCATCTACGGCCACAGGAAGAAGCTGGGGTGAGACTCTGGGAATTAAAGACCCTTGAAAGCGACCAGGGAGGGGAGGTAGGGAGGGAAGCACACACACAGATACAGACAGAACACATGCCCAGAAAATATCAGCTCTTAAGTCTTCATGCTGGGCTGATCTCCGGGCTTAGGGGCCCACTAATTAGTGAGGGTTCCCCTGAAAACATGCAAAAACTGAAATAGGTGTTTGTTTTTTCAAATGCCCAATGTTCAACCAAAAAAACACAAACATAAAAAGAAACAGGGAAGTATGACTCATCAAAGGAACAAAATAAATCTCCAAAAACAGTATCGGAAGAAACACACACACCAGACTCAGTAGAGCAAGATCTATAACAGCTGTTGTAAATATGCTCAAGGAGCTAAAGGAAACCAGGCAAATGATATATGAAGAAAAAGAGAATATCAACAAAGAAACAGAGATTATTTTTAAAAGAACCAAAGGAATTTCTGGGGCTGAAATACACCATATATAAATTGAAAAATTCACTAGAGGAGTTCAACGGCAGATTCAAACAGGTAGAAGAAAGAAAAGCAAACTTAAACACAGGTTATCAGAAATGATCAGGTCTGAGGAGATAAAAGAATAAAGAAAAGTGAACAGAGCCTAAGGGACTTACACAACATCTTCAAGCAGAATAATATATGAATTATGGGATTCTTAGAAGAAAAAGAGAGATAAAAGGGCAGTGAGATTATTTTTACAAAATAATAGCTGAAAACTTCTCTAATTTGAGGAAAGACATGATTATATAAATCTAAGGAGCTCAAAAAATTCCAGAGAACCTCTCAGGGACACTCTATAATCAAACCATTGAAGACAAAGAGAGATTCTTGAATGCCAGAAAAAGTTTTGGTCACATGCAAGGGATCCTCAATAAGACTATAAAGGATATCTCAGCCAGAAAATTTTCAGGCCAGAAGGCAATGAGATCATATAGTCAAAGTGCTGAAAGGAAAAAGTGTCAACTTTTTTTTGACACTTCTATATCCAGCAAAACTCAAAAATGAGGGAAAAATTAAGAAATTCCCAAAGTAAAGCTAAGAGAGTTCATTACCACTAGACCTTCCCTAGAAAAAACACCTAAAGTTGAAATGAAAAAATGCTAGAGAGTAATTTGAAGCTATATGAAAATATAAAGTTCTCCAGCAAAGATAGACACATAAAAAATATAAAAATATTATTATAATTTTTCTTTACAATGTGGCTTTTCATTTTCTACAAGATTTTAAAAGACATAAAATAATTATAAATTTAAGTTAATGGGTACACCCAATATGAAGACATAATTTGTGACATCAATAAAATAAAGTGGAAGGGCGGAACTGTAAAGGAGTAGAGTTTTTGTGTGCAGTTGAAGTTAGGTTGGTATCAATTTAAAACAGAATGTCACAACTTTAAGATATTATATATCCTTTACCTTATCCCAAGGTAAAGGGAATCGCTATAAAAAAGTGTCACTATAAAAAATCAACTAGATACAAAGTAAAGCAGTCATAAAGGAAATGAGGGACAAAAAGCTGTAAGACATACAGAAAACAACAAAATGGCAAAAGCAAGTGATTCTCTATCAGTAATTACTTTGAATGTAAACACATTAAACTCCCCAATCAAAAGACATACATTGGCAGAATGGATTTTTAACAAACCGATATCCAACTATATACTATCTACAAGACACTCACTTCAGATCTAAGGATATTTATTGGTTGGAAGTGAAAGGCTGGAAAAAGATATTTTATGCAAACAGTAATCAAAAGAGGAGGGGTGGCTTTGCTAATATCAAACAAAATAGACTTTATATCAAAAACTGTTACAAGAGACAAAGATATGATAAAATATATATAATGATAAAAGGGTCAATTCACCAAAAGGATACAACAATTATAAACATATATGCACCAAATGCCAGAATTCCAAAGTATATGAGCCAAACAGTGGCAAAATTAAAGGGAAAAATAGACAATAATAGTAGGAGACTCAATATCTGAATATCAATAATGGATAGAATAACCAGACAGAAAATTAGTAACCAAATAGAGGACCTGGACAATATTATAGACCAGTTGGACCAAACATATATATACACAACATTCCACCCAAAAGTAGCACAATACACATTTTTCTCATGGGCACATAAAACACTCTCCAGGATAAACCATATAGTAAGCCAAAAAAACAAGCCTTAATAAATTTTTCTTTTTTTAAAAAAACAGAGTCTTGCTCTGTCACCCAGGCTGGAGTGCAGTGGCACAATCTTGGCTCACTGCAACCTCCATCTCCCAGGTTCAAGTGATTCTTGTGCCTCAGCCTCCCAAGTAGCTGGGATTACAGGTGCCCATCACCACACCTGGCTAATTTTTGTATTTTTTAGTAGAGAACGGGTTTCAACATGTTGGCCAAGCTGGTCTCTAACTCCCAGCCTCAAGTGTTCCTCTTGCCTCGGCCTCCCAAAGTGCTAGGATTACAGGCATGAGCCACCACACCCAGCCTCAAGCTTTAATAAATTTAAAAAATTGAAATATTACAAAGTTTTATTTTTCCCAATCACAATGGAATGAAACTAGAAATCAATAACCAAAAAAAGTCCTGAAAAATTCAAGTATGTGGAAATAAAATCTTCACCAATAGTCCAAAGAGGAAATCACAAGAGAAATTAGAAAATATATTGAGGCCAGGCGCAGTGGCTCACGCCTGTAATCCCAGCACTTTGGGAGGCCAAGGCGGGTGGATCACCTGAGATAGGGAGTTCGAGACCAGCCCGACCAACAAGGGGAAACCCCGTCTCTACTAAAAATACAAATATCGCCGGGCGTGGTCACGGGCACCTGTAATCCCAGCTACTTGGGAGGCTGAGTAATGAGAATCACTTGAACCTGAGAGGCGGACGTTGTAGTGAGCCGAGATCATGCCACTGCACTCCTGCCTGGGCGACAAGAGCGAGACTCCATCTCAAAAAAAAAAAAAAAAAGAAGAAGACATATTGAGAAAAATGAAAATGGAAATAAAATTATGAATTACAGTGAAAGCAGTGCAAAGAGGGGGATTTTATAGCTATAAATACATTTAAAAGACAAAAGGTCTCAAACCAACAACTTAACTTTATACCTTAAGAAACCAGAAAAAGGGAAACAAACTAAAAAGTAGCAGAAGTAAGGAAATAATAAAGATTAGAGCAGAGATAGACAATGAGAGAATAGAAAAACAATAAAGAAAAATTAATGAAACCAAGAGTTGGTTATTTGAAAAGATCAACAAAACTGACAAACTGCAGCTAAACTAAGAAAAAAGATATGACTCAACTAAAATCAGAAACAACATGAGGCTATTACTGCTGATTTTACAGAAATAAAAACGATTACAGAAGAGGAATATGAACAAATTGTACGCCAACAAATTAAATATTAAATAACCTAGATGAAACACACAAATTCCTAGAAATATATAATATAATATGCCAAAACTAAATCATGAAGAAATATAAAATCTGAACAGACCTATAACTAGTAAGGACACTGAATCAGTAACTAAAAACCTCCCAACAAAGAAAAGTCCAGGACCAGATGGCTTCACTGGTGAATTCTACCAAATATTTAAAGAAAAATTAACGCCAATCTTCCTCAAACCCTTCCCAAAAATTGAAAGGGAAGGAACACTTCCTACCTTATTCTATAAGGTAGAATGCAGTAATAAACTCTTTTCACTTTTCTTTGGGAATTTCTTAATTTTTCCCTCATTTTTGAGTTTTGCTGGATATAGAAGTGTCAAAAAAAGTTGACACTTTTTTCTTTTATTACAAACAAAAGACACTATGAGAAAAGAAAACACAGACTAACAGTCCTGATGAATACTGATGCCAAAACCCTCAACAACATGTTAGCCAACTTAATTCAGCAGCATATTAAAAGAATTATAAACCATGATCAAATGGGATTTATTCCTGTAATGCGAGGATGATTTGCCATGTGAAAAGCAATCAGTGTAGGCCAGGCATGGTGGCTCACGCCTATAATCCCAGCACTTTGGGAGGCTAAGGCAGGTGGATCACCTGAGGTCAGAAGTTTGAGACCAGCCTGATCAACAGGGTAAAACCCCATCTCTACTGAAAATACAAAATTAGCTGGGCATGGTGGCAGGTGCTTGTAACCCCAGCTACTCAGGAGGCTGAGGCAGGAGAATCACTTGAACCTGGGAGGAGGAGGTTGCAGTGAGCTGAGATAGCGCCATTGCTCTCCAGCCTGAGCAACAAGAGGGAACCTCCATCTCAAAAAAAAAAAAAAAAGAAAGAAAAAAAATCAATCAATGTAATATACCGCATTAACAAAATTAAGAGGAAAAACCACATGATGATCCCAATTGATGCAGAAAAAAAGTGACAAAATTCAACAATCTTTCATGATAAAAAACACTCAGTCAGCTAGGAACAGAAGGAAACTAACTCAACATAGTAAAGGCCCCATACAGAAAGCCCACAGTCAACATCATATTCACTGGTGAAAGACTGAAAACTTTTCCTCTACGATCAGGAACAAACCAAGCATTCGTGCTTTCAGCACTTCTATTCAACACGGTACTGGAAGTCCTGCCAGAGCAATTAGTCAAGAAAAAAATAAAGGCATCCAAGTTGGAAAGGAAGAAGTTATCTCTGTTCACAGACAACATGATCTTAAATGCAGAAAACAGTGCACATCCCCACACCCCTAAAAAAAACTATCCAGCTAACAATTCAGTAAGCTTGCAGGATAAAAAAAATCAATGTGCAAAAATGCATTGTTTTTATCCACCATCAGGGGACAATTCCATTTACGACACCATCAAAAACAACAAAATACTTGGGAATACATTTAATCAAGGAGGTGAAATATTTGTACACTGATTGCACATTACAAAAAAAAAATACTAAAAGAAAATAAAAGACAGTGGAGCAAGATGGAGGAATAGAAGCCTGCACCGTTCATCCGTCCTGCTGGAACACGAAATTTTAACAGTGATCTGCACGCAGAAAAGCACCATCACAAAAACCGAAACTCAAGTGACCCGTCACAGTACCTGGTTTTAACTTCATATCACCAAAAGACGCATTAAGGCAGGCAAGAGAGACAGCCTTACACCACCGATGCCACCCTCTCCCATCTCCCAGCGGCAGCCAAGTGGTGAGGAGAGAGGATCTGTGCATTTGGGGAAGGGAGAGCACAGTGACTGGGGAACTTTACATTGAACTCAGTGCTGCCTTGTCACAGCACAGGATAAAGCCATGCTGAGCTCAGCCAGCATCCACGTAGAGGGAGCATTTGGACCAGCCCTAGCCAGAGAGGAACTGCCCACCCTAGTGATTGGAACTTGAGTTTCTTGGGAAGCCTCACCACCATGGGCTGAAGTGCTCTGGAGTCCTAGGTAAACATGAAAGGCAGTCTAGGACACAAAGACCGCAATTCCTACGCAACTCCTGGAGCTAGGATGAGCTTACAGCCAGTGTACTAGCACAGCGCATGGCCTAAGGAGCCACCAGCTGGCATGGCTAAGGGAGTTCTTGCACATCCCTCCCCCAAGCCCAGGTAGCGCAGCTCACAGCAACGAAAGTGGCTCCTTCCTTCTGCTTAAGGAGAGGAGAGCAAAGAGTAAAGAGGACTTTGTCTTGCATCTTGGATCCAGCTCAACCACAGTAGGAAAGGGCGCCGGCAGAGTCAAGAGGCCCTCGTTCCAGGCCCTAGCTTCCAGACACTTCTAGACATACCCTGAGCCAAAAGGGAACCTGCTGCCTTGAAGGGAAGGACCCAGTCCTGGCAGGTCCTGTTAAGGAATTGATCTCCAGAAAGTAAAAAGAATTCCTATAATCAACAACATAAAAACAAACAACTAGATTCAAAAATGAGCGGAAGACTTGAATAAACATTTCTTCCAAGATATGCAAAAGACCAATCAGCACATGAAAGATGCTCAACATCACCAGGGAAATGCAAATCAAAACCACCATGAGATACCACTTCACACCCACTGATGGCTCTCCCCAGATAAACAGGAAATAACAAGTGTTGGCAAGGATGTGGGGAAATTGCAATGCTTGTGTATTGCTGGTGGGAATGTAATTTGGTGCAATTTCTGTGGAAAACGGTATGGCAATTCCTAAAAAAAACTGAATGTAGAATGACAAGTTGATCCAGCAATTTCACTTCTAGGTATATACCCAAAAGAAGCGAAAGCAGGGGCTCAGAAAGGTATTCGTACACCCATGCTCACAGCAGCTTTATTTATAGTGGCCAAAAGGCAGAAGCAACTCAAACGTTCGTCAATGGATGAAGGATAAACAAACGTGTTATATACATGCAATGGAACATAATTCAGTCTTAAAAAGGAAGGAAATTCTGACACAGGCTATGACACAGATGAACCTTGAGGGCGCTGTTAAGTGAAATAATCCAGTCACAATACTATGTGATTTCACTTATATTTGGTAGCTAAAATGATCAAATGCATGGAGACAGAGAGTAGAATGGCTGTCAGGAGCTGAGAGAGGGAAGAATGGAGGGTTTAACGGCACAGAGTTTACATTGGGGAAGACAGAAAAGGACTGGAGATAGACAGTGGTTGCAGTAGACTGTGTTCTCCCAAAATTTACATGTTGAAATCCTAACCCCACTGTGACGGTATTCAGAGGTGGGACTTTTGGGCGGTGATTAGTCATGAGCATAGAGTCCTTGCCAACAGGGCTAGTGCTCTTATAAGAGGGACCTCAGGGAGCTCTCTGACGCTCTCTGCCATGTAAGGTTGCATCAAGAAGATGGCCGTATATGCCCTGGAAGGGGGCCCTTCCAGACACCGAATCTGCCAGTGCTTTGTTCTTGGACTTCCCACTCTCCAAAACTGGGAGAAATGAATTTCTTTGTCTGTAAGCCACTCAGTCTAGGTGTTTGGTTGTGGCAGCCTGAACTAAGGCTGTGGAGATGAGCACCCAACAGTGTGGGTGGACTCAATGCCGCTGAGCTGTACATTTCAAGATGGTTAAAATGGCAAAGTTTATGTTACGTATACTATCCCATAGTCACAAACATTAAATAACTATGGGATTATTTAAATATGTGAAATAATAATAATTACATTATCATTTATTTCAAAAAGATGCATTGGTGACCCGCTGCACGTCTGCAAGTGCCTCTGAGCCTGCTCCCAGGACGGCCATCCTGCTGCCCACCCGACTCCTACAACCTGCTGATCCCCAGCTTCCCGGCAAGATCTAGGCTAATGACTTCCCAGTTCCTTGCTTCTGTCATGGTTAAGGCTGCCGGATTTAGTAAACAAAAATACCGGACATAAAGTTAAATTTCAATTCACAACAAATAATTTTTTAGTGTAAGTATGACCCATGCAATATTTGGAATATATTTACACTAAAAAAATATTCCTTGCTTATCTGAAACTCAAATATAACTGAGCATCCTGTGTTTCATCTG
This sequence comes from Pan paniscus, assembly GCF_029289425.2. Lineage (NCBI taxonomy): Eukaryota > Metazoa > Chordata > Mammalia > Primates > Hominidae > Pan > Pan paniscus. The sequence continues at coordinate 135,073,913 of NC_073258.2, read as the reverse complement.
GCAGTTCCCTTTGATTTATGTGTGGTGAGTATTCCATACCACTGACTTGAACTAATTTTTTATTGATGTACTAATTTCTCAATGTCATTCTTTCTGGTTTTACACAGCAACTGGGTTGATTTTTCCCATTCCTGCTTTCCACAGCTTCCAATTATTATATAAAATATTAAGATACTTCCTCCCCAAAAATGTACTTTAACGCATGTTTTGAATAGTAAGTGTGTACCATGCAGCACCTTTTTGGTAGCAGAGGGAAGTATCTCATAAAGTCAGCGACAGGAATTTTATAATTTATAAAAAGTCCTGCAGTCTTATAGGCAAAGGTTAATCCATATGTGCTCCACCCTGTGCAAAACTGAGCTGCAGTGCTACTGGGACACTGGTAGATAGATGGGTGTTCCCGGCTATCACCTCATCCCTGTCTCTCTGGAACCACGGAGACGCCAGTGGATGGGTGTTCCCGGCTATCACCTCATCCCTGTCCCTCTGGAGCCATGGAGATGCCAGTGGATGGGTGTTCCCAGCTATCACCTCATCCCTGTCTCTGTGGAACCACGGAGACGCCAGTGGATGGGTGTTCCTGGCTATCACAGCATCCCTGTCTCTCTGGAACCATGGAGATGCCAGTGGATGGGTGTTCCTGGCTATCACCTCATTCCTGTCTCTCTGGAACCATGTAGACGCCAGTGGATGGGTGTTCCCGGCTATCACCTCATCCCAGTCTCTGTGGCACCACGGAGACGCCAGTGGATGGGTGTTCCCGGCTATCACCTCATCCCCGTCTCTCTGGAACCACGGAAACGCCAGTGGATGGGTGTTCCCGGCTATCACCTCATCCCCGTCTCTCTGGAACCACGGAGACGCCAGTGGATGGGTGTTCCCGGCTATCACAGCATCCCTGTCTCTCTGGAACCATGGAGACGCCAGTGGATGGGTGTTCCCGGCTATCACAGCATCCCTGTCTCTCTGGATCCACGGAGACGCCAGTGGATGGATGTTCCTGGCTATCACAGCATCCCTGTGTCTCTGGATCCACGGAGACACCAGTGGATGGGTGTTCCCAGCTATCACAGCATCCCTGTCTCTCTGGATCCACGGAGACGCCAGTGGATGGGTGTTCCCGGCTATCACAGCATCCCTGTCTCTCTGGATCCACGGAGACGCCAGTGGATGGGTGTTCGTGGCTATCACCTCATCCCTGTCTCTCTGGAACCACGGAGACGCCCGTGGATGGGTGTTCCCGGCTATCATGGCATCCCTGTCTCTCCAGTGCTGTATGTGGCAATGTGAGCCCTTACATCTGTCTGTCCTTTCAGTAATGCACCCAAGTGAGACAACACTGAAATGCACAGATCTTTCAAAAGACAACTCTTGCAAGCCCCTCAGTTATGAGTCTCCGGCGGTGAGGAAGAGCCTGCTCGTGTGTTCAAAACACTGGAGGACCCTTGGTCTGAGAACTAACCAAGGATGATCCACGACCTAGAGGAAGACAGACCAAGATCAAAGAAGACCCCATTTGCTTGTACCTGGAGTGGCACCACCCTGGACATCAGGTGGTCAAAATAAAGGTCCACTGCTTCGGTGAAGCCCTTGTAAGTTGTCCTCAGCCTCATGCCAGGGTCTTGGAGTAGCCAGCTTGAAGTATAAACGGGGGAAAGGAAGGATGTTAGTGTCACAGTGGGTTTGCTGTGAGCAGGCTGTTGATGCGTGAGAAGGGAGAGGCCCCCCAGTGCTCCAGAATGACCTGTGCCCTCCTCCACCCCACAGCCCAGAAGTGGGGAGACAATGCAAACCGATTCTGGGGCGAGCACCCACCCGCACTCCTGCAGCTTCCCTCCCCAGGGACACAGCCTGGTGGAAGTTCATTTCCAGCTCCACAGCTACAGGGCCTGGCTGCCAGCAGTGAGAAAAGCTTTTCACAGGACTCCAGGCCTAGTTTTCAACAACTTGCTCTATGATCCCATTTCAAAAAGTGAAGTCAAAAGGGTTAGGAATCACTGAGGCTGTGGAAGGAGGAGACACAACCTTCTAGTGTCACCCCAAAAAACAAGCCTGACAGAGACTGCGAGGGGCTGAGCAGGAGGCAGTCCCCATCCTTGCCAACGTGGCTAACGCTTTGGCATCAGTGGCGTGGGCTGTGCAGAGCTCAGCCCAGAGCAGCAGGTGAGCAAGAGTTGAATTCTCCCTCCACCCTGTTGCTATGATCCCAAACTCCCCAGAGGAACACAGCAGCATGGATTGGTTCCAAAGCTGGAGTCAGGGCTCTTCCTTCTCACTTCAGGTTCTGAGAAGACACTTATATTTTCTAACAAAAGGCTCTGAGGCTCCTCTTGCCCTGGTCTGGAAGTCCTAAACAGGGTCAGGAAATTATCCCATTTCTGTGGGTCAAACAAGGGGTGAGGAGAGAGCAGTTTCCTCCAGACCGACACCCCCACATTCTAACCCCACCCGACAGGTTAGCCTTCTCACTCCCGCTCGGACGCCCCCTCCACAGGTGTGCCCACATGCCCCTCTCATGCAAGGCCAGGTGCCACATGGGCGGGGTGAGAACGGGGACTCTGAGTGCCACAGCTCCCCACTGCTTCTAAGTTAAGACTGTTAAACCCTTCGTCCTCCTGTGCCCGGCCCCGGCTGAGCCGAGGAAATCGCTGACGGTGGCACACAGCTTTCTAATCCTCAGGGACAGGAGAGGCTGCCCTGGCTGTGTTCGTGACAAGGGTGAGCTTACCAGGCTGGATGGATCAGTGCCTGAGAAGTGGCCCTGGGTAGTGGAGACAGAAGCTATGCCCCCAAGGGAAGGGCCGGTCATGCTGGAAACCAGGAGGAAAACAAGCCCAGGGCTCCCCGGGGACCAGGGGAGGGGAGAGGGCTTGGGGACAAGGATCAGCCTCTTCCCTGAGGCAGTCTGGGTCTAACCACCTGGTACAATGGGAGGCTGAGAAAGGTTACGCCAGTTAACAAGAAAATCTTAAAGGCCACAATGTTGAGGATGAGGAATGAATGAAGTCCCAGCTAATTCCTGTCCAGATTTCCACTCCAACCACAGAACACCAACCTCAGCCAAGACTAGCACTGGGAAGATGACACACGTGGGCCGAGATAGGAAGACAAAACCATAACAAGAATTTGTTTCTCTTATACTTTATCAAAATACTTGGACTTTTCAAAATATGCTTGGTAACATTCCTAAGAAAGAGATAGGGAAGGCCGGGCACGGTGGCTCATGCCTGTAATCCCAGCACTTTGAGAGGCCGAGGTAGGCAGATCACAAGGTCAGGAGTTCCAGACCAGCCTGGCCAACATGGTGAAACCCTGTCTTTACTAAAAATACAAAAATTAGCTGGGCTTGGTGGCACACACCTGTAACCCTAGCTACTCGGGAGGCTGAGGCAGGAGAATCGCTCGAACCCGGGAGGCGGAGGTTGCAGTGAGCCAAGATCACGCCACTGCACTCCAGCCTGAGTGCCAGAGCAAGACTCTGTCTCAAAAAAAAAGAAACAGACAGGGAAGATCTGACTTTTCCCATACTGCAGACACGCAGGTGAATGACCTGCCAGGGCTCACAGCTCCACAGCAGAGTCCTGAAGCATGAGATGCCAGGAGGGCCAGCCCTGCTGCTGCCTGTCACACAAGCAGCCCATGCATGGCTACGTGAGGGCACTCACTGCAGCATCACTGAAAGCGATCCCCTCTGGGTGCTGCTTTTCCTGAAAAGGAAATTCAGTACAGAATGGGAACTGGAACACAGAAACAAAACCAGACCTTTCTGTGAGCTTTTTGCCACAGCACACAGGACCCTTCACAACCCCGCTTACCTGGGCAAGCCCCCGAGGTCCATCTCACTGCAGATGTAGGGGCCTGGACGCAGAATCACCCACAGCCCGATCTCTGCGGCCATCAGGACGAAGGCCCTAGGGAGGTCCACATCAACAGCCTCTCCCACAACCGCCCAAGATGAGGCCAGGTGGGGGCCACACACATCACAGGGTGGAGGAGCTGCCTGGTGGGGCGAAGGGATGGCTCGGCCCCACCCCCAAAGCGTGGGGACTCCCACACCAGGTCGGTGGCCTGAGCTGCTCCCAGCCTCAGAGCCTCTGCACAGCCCCATCGGGGGCCTGAGGAGGAAGGGTGACAGCCAGGGCACAGGGGCCTTAACAGTGAACCTGACCCAATAGCCTTGCTAGCCTAGAGGGGCCACCCTGCCCCAGCCCAGGCAGCCGGACCCCATGCAGAGTCGGGTGGCTCCCAGGGTCTTCTGCCCCTCTGGGCTGCATTGGAGAGGTGGGGCCCAGAGGCTGCAGGCCCAGTCCCTCTGGGTGACAGGTCATGGTTGGGGAGCGTCTGGGTCCTGGGTGCAGGGCCTCTCACAGTCCTGGAACAGGACTCCAGACCCAGGTCCCTCCCTGGTTCTCTTTGGTTGCTAATCCACCCCAAGTAACCACCTCTGTGCCCTGCCCCTGGCCAGTTCACAGAAGCAGCAACACCACATACTCCAGGTCCAGGTTCCCAGAGAAGTCAAATTTGCTTCTTTCTGGCTCATGCAGGTTCCACGGAACATAGCTGCAACGGAAATGATAATTATAGGCTAGAGCGTGTCATTCATTCCACTTCACCTCTCACAGTACCTTCTTTAGCCCAAAAATCCGATATGATGGCTAAAGATATGTTTCTTCATGATTTTAGGACTGGAACCAAGAACTAAGTGAACTGATCTAGGGACCAGAATCGAGGGCAAGCCCTCTTCCCTCTGCATCAACAAGATTTGGATGAAGCATAAGACCGGCTGAGTAAAAGGTCAGGCGCTCTGACCCCAGTTAGCTTACCGTGCCCACGCCCCATTGGAGAAGAAAATGTAACTTTATCAAAAAAACAGCTACAAGGAGTAAGGGGAAAGCTCGGTGATCATCCTATATTTACTGAAGCCCCGGAATTCCAAAACGGGCAACAGAATGAAGCTTCCAACTCGAAAGACAGGACAAGGGATGGAGCAGGCTCATGGACAGGCTCAACTCGAGAGGCGGAAGGGACGACTCATGGATGACACAGTGATGGCAGCTGCTCTTCTCCCGGCCCCACCCCATCGCTGGCTTTCGCAGAGCGTCTGCCCACTACAAAGAATATTCTCAGGTGAAGGAGGAGAGCCTGCCTGGCTTCCAACCCAGACACACGAGCTCTGCCTTTCAGCAAGTGTCGTCGGTGCTGCTTCTGCGGGTCAGAGTGCTGAGCCTGCAGCGCTCCCACAACCTTCAGGAGTCCTTTCGGGGACGTTGTCAAGGCTCGGCACGTTTCTGTAACTCTTTAAGGAACTGTCTTCAAAATCAGTTCATAAACCACCCATGAAAAGCCATCTCCTTGATTTGTAATCACATATTTTTGCCTAAACATGGAATAATCCAGCCTGATCACCCCCTTTATTTCATAGACTTAGAGTCAAGTATCAGTTGGCAATCTGGGGGGAAACCCATGAAAAGATCCAGGTTATTCACAACTGAGCACACTTTATAAATGATTTGCAAATTGGACACTTTACTGCGTGCCTACCATGTGCCAATCATCACAGCAGAGGCTGGGATGGCACCCACAGCATTCTAGGACCGCTGCTCAAGAGCAGTGCTGAAAACTGGGGCCAGAGAGCCTCTCAGGCAGCTCTCCTGAAGAAGTCTCCGTTCACTGGCTGTATAAACTGCAAGCGGGAAGACTGGTTGTAACACAAAAAGATTCGCTAGCACTGAATCACCTCCTCAATCTGCACTCACCGCCTTCCCTATACTCTTTCGTGCGACATTGCTACTTCGGTTCCTCTAGACCTCACATCCATTTCATGTCCCTTCGCACCCATGAGTCAGGAGCTCTGTGGTGGGGAGGAGGAGGGAGACCCTGGCTCTCTCGCCCTGGGCAGAGGACCTGGGCCGGTTCCTCGTATATTTTTTCGCATGCAGACACCAGGCGCCCTGCTTAGGAACCAGGCTCCGGGGGCACAGGGGCAGCACCTACGTGGTGAGGGTGTTCAAGCCACAGGCCTTCATCTTCAGCAGGCGGTCCCTCCAGTACTCCCTGGGCACACGGAAATAGTGGATGGAGCCCCCGAAGATCCGGAAGCTGGAATCCTCCAGCACGAAGTTCCAGCCCTTGGCCTGCAGCCCCAGCTGTCGATGGCGGAGCCGCAGAGGGACCAGGGGGCTCCAGTCCAGCCTGGAAAGACAAAGACATTCCGGAGCCTGGAGGCTCCGGGCCGCAGGGGCCAGGGTGCAGACGGACGAGCTTCCTCGCTCCTTCGCAGGTCCTCGGCATTTCTCTCTCGAGAGGGCCTGCGTCCCGGTGGCTGGGAAGTCTCCCCCCTCCGCCTCAGCCCAACCTGGGAAGGGGCCTTTCTTCAGCACGGGGCCCCGCGGCTGCAGCCAGCAGCAAGACAAGCACAGCACGCGGCATGAAGGCCGGCGGGCTGAAAGGAGACACGGCCGCCGTCACGCCACGGGAGAGGCTGCTGGGGCCGGGCCGGGCCGGGGCGGGGCGGGGCGGGCGCTGCACGGGCTTCACCATGGCCACCTCCGCGGCCACGCGGCTACACGCGACAGCGGCAGCGACTTCACACGGTACCTCCGAGCCCCGGCACGGTCGCAGCCGCCCGACTGGAGGAGCAGAGACCGGGAAAGAGGGTCCGCGTTAGCGGCGTCCACCTATCCACCCGATTCCAGGTCTTCATTGTTTTCTGAAGATCGCGCACCCCCCAAGAGGTGACCCAGCTAGAGCAGAGTCCCCCACGGGAAGGCCGTGGAAGGCTTCGGTCCGCGAGAAAGCTCCTCTCGGCATCCCTCGGGGTCGGCCCCAGGGAGCCCCTCAGCCGGGTCCCAGTGACTCGGTGCTGCCGGGTGGGTCTCCTTCCCACCCTGTCTCCCGAAAGCCGTGCGAGAAGCTGGGGAGACCCACATTTCAAGTCAGGAAGGTCAGGAAAGCTGGAGGCATGAAACAAGGGCGTGGCTGAGTCTGGGGCAGGGGCCGGTGCTGGGTGGCTGAGTCTGGGGCAGGGGCCGGTGCTGGGTGGCTGAGTCTGGGGCAGGGGCCGGTGCTGGGTGGCTGAGTCTGGGGCAGGGGCCGGTGCTGGGTGGCTGAGTCTGGGGCAGGGGCCGGTGCTGGGTGGCTGAGTCTGGGGCAGGGGCCGGTGCTGGGTGGCTGAGTCTGGGGCAGGGGCCGGTGCTGGGTGGCTGAGTCTGGGGCAGGGGCCGGTGCTGGGTGGCTGAGTCTGGGGCAGGGGCCGGTGCTGGGTGGCTGAGTCTGGGGCAGGGGCCGGTGCTGGGTGGCTGAGTCTGGGGCAGGGGCCGGTGCTGGGTGGCTGAGTCTGGGGCAGGAGCGGGTGTGGGCTGTGCCTTCGTCCCCACCGGCGCTCGCTCCTGCCCTGACACTAGCAGGCGGTGGCCAGCCGGGCCCCACTGCACAAGACGCCCCTCAGCTGAGTGTCACAGAGGGACAGAGCAAGCGAGAGGGCCCAGATGGCCAGAGACGGGGAGGGGGCAGGGTGCCCACAGGACAGAAGACAGCTCGGACATCGCCAGCCTCTTGGGAATTTTGTCTGGGGCCACTCTCAGGCAAATAAATTTGCTTTTTTACCTACTCCTTCCTACTTCTCACAGCCCCAGGGCCTTAGAACTCACACCGAAGCTCCAGGACTACGGTTCTGCTGTGTTACAGATGAAAGGGTCATCTCATCTTGGGCAACCTGGGAATCTGTTCACCACATTTTTCTTTCTCTAAAGAGAAAACTTCCATGTTCTAGTAAATGGCTTGCAAATGACATTTTAGGACACAGTTCTTCCAAAGGACTGTATGAGAGAGTGACAGCAAAAACGCTAGCCGGAATAGGAAGATCCGGATGTGAATCCTGGCCCCCAGCTTGGTAGAACTGTCGCCTTGGGTTAGTGACACCAGTTCTGTGGGCAGGAGCTTCTTCCTCTATAAAACGGGGCTAATGCCTGTCCCAACTGCTCAGAAAGGCTGCTGCGAGGGTCCCGGAGAAACGCAACACTCTCTGCTGTGAGTCGAAGGGTCTTATCTCTATCTGAAATCAATTTATTGTAGCATGTGTTTGCGTATTAGAGAGCTATGGGAACCTATTCACCACACTTTTTTCTCCAAAGAGAAAGCTTTAGAGAGAATAGCCACGAGTGGGTTTTATGTCCCTAATGTGGAATAATCCCAACTTCTCCATTCTCCCCATGGTGGTAGATAGCTTATGTGCTAAACTTTGTGCCAAGCCATCTTATGACAATTTCTAAAATTTGACAGTGAAAGATTCCGTACACTGAGATCCTATTAGACCGACACAGCCTGTAGGCCAGAGGTGGGCCAACTTGGGCCCCGGGTCAAATCCAGCCTGCCATCTGTCTTTGTGCAGCCTGCAAGCTGAGGATAGCTTTCACATTTTTAAGTGGTTGGAAAAAAATCAAAAGCATAATATTTTGGGACACATAAAAAATTATATGAACTTCAGTGTTCATAAATCATTGTATTGGCACACAGCCACGACATCTACGAATGGCTTTTTGCAGTTGAGTACTTGCGATAGACTGCGTGGCCTGCAAAGCTGAAAATATGTGCGATCCGCCCTCTCCCAGAAACTCTGCTGGCCCACATCCTTGCAGATGAAGCCCTGGAGTGCTAAGACAAGGCCTCAGCCCCTCTGGGCCACCGTCCAGGCCTTCCTTTGGTGCCCCCTGCTCTGCTCACCAGGCGCTTTGCTTTGGCTACAGGCTCCCAACTGCTCAGGCCACACCTGCTCCAAAGCACACACCCTTCCACCTGCTCAGCCCTCCCTGCCTCAGGTACTCACCAGACTCAACTGCGTGCCGCAACACAGGTTCTCCCCCTGGTTCCCTCAGAGGCACATGCTGGGCTCACCCCAGGCCAGAATGAGGAAGAACTGGATGGACAGATTATTTTCTTAAAAACAGGGGCATTTTGACAACCTGGTGGTGAAAATACACACACACATGCACACACACACAAAATATCACCGTTTTTAAAGACAGTGACAATACAACGTAGCAATCATTCCACCAGCTACCAAACCTTATTCTCCAGCCAGAACTTCAAAAGCACAATCTCCAATTCTTATTAAAGCACACATTACTTATCCTAACGTCTATTTATGGGTGCGAGAGCCTCCACTCCCCACCCTGCTAAATGCGGAGGTGTAGGCAGGGTTGGAGAAGCCTCTCTGACCGACATTCCAACACAGTCCCTGCTAGTAACCAACACCTTTAACCTCTCCCCTTGATTAGCTGATGACTAAGGATCAGGAAACCTCCCTCTAGGCTGACTTCTCCAGGTGTGTTCTATAGACAGCCACACCTCTGAACTCCCTCAGGGTCAAAGCCGCCTGACTCAAAGTGCAGACACCTGGGAAGAGGCATCCCAATTCAACAACTTCTATCCACCAACCAGATTTCCAGGTCTTCATCCGCAGCTTGTCAGAAATGCATAAACCTTAAGCCTTACTTGAGACCTACTGAATCAAAATCTGCATTCTAACCAATCCCAAGGTTACAGCTCGAGAAGCCCAATCTGCGTCTTCTCCTTGGACACTACGTAGACTCCCTCCCTGGATAGAGCTTGTCTTTGCTAGTGTCTTTATAACACACCATTTTCTATATTTTTAGAATCAAATGTTCTTCTCAGTGCATATCAAGAGGAATGAAATAAACAACAAGAATAAAAAACAATCTAGCTGTTATCCAATTCCAAATTCTGGTGAATTCAACTGTTTCTTCATGGGAATTTTCTGGTAGGTTACTAGAGAAGTTGTCAATACCTTATTAAAAGAGATGGATTCACCAAGAAAATGAGGATGATACGTGTTGGGTTTCTCCAAGGAATTCACTGCTAGTAAATGAGACCATGCGAGTTAGAGCTTCATAACAATGAAGCATCATGTAAATGGTTATTAACACTGATAATGATCATTAATACTAATAATCATAAGACGGAGAATAACCCCATAATTTCCTGAGTAACTCAGTAATAATAAAATAAAGGAAATATCAACAGTGTGGTTAGAGTTGGTTGGTTTAAAGGTCAGCAAGAGTTTACTCCTAAATTAGGCTTGATACCAAGCAGCTAACCAAATCCTAAGGAAGCCCAGCGTGTTTCTGTCACTTTTCTTGGGGAGCAGTTCATCCATGATGGATCTTTATTTGATGAAACCAGGAACACCTGCCTTCTTTTGAACTGGAGCTTATGTTAACATTTTCTCCTAGAATTTCTGTTGCCTGTGTATCTTGGCTTCATTTATCCAAAGCGATTTTTCCGCCTTAGAAGGGTCTGGACAGCAGACCCTGAATTCAGTGCTCAGTGCCCAGGTCTGCTCTGCTCAGAGTCAGGCTCTGCTCCTCCACCTGGACGGAGAGGGTGGCCGTGGTCATGGTCCAAGGTGAGGTTCCTGGAGGAAGGCAGGCACATCAGGACTTCTGATGGGGCCGCACACAACCTAACAAGACCTCTACAGCCCATCCTCACCAATTCGCTTTGGCAAGTGGAAAAGGGGCATGCACTATTCGTGCCGAAGGCTGTGCAAGCTGCAGACACAAAAATTGGTTGCAATGGAAACCTGAAGCAGAGGACACAGGTACCAAGTTCTGCTGTGCCCCGTGGTGAGGAAGCAGGGGGAGGTGGAGCCCTCTGGAGTAATTTTTCCTTGACTGGTGAGGTGGGTCCTGAGGATGAAGGGTACAGGGCAGGCCCCAGCAGGCAGGAGATTCCAGGTGTAGTAAAAAGTGCTCCCGGATGTGAGTGGATGGAAAAGGGCAGATGAGCAGGTGGCAAGGTCACCACCTCTTTCTGGGAATGGGACTGGCTGTCAAGTTTCAGAGGGGATCTTGCAGGGCGGCTGGGTGGGAGGTGAGCCAGATCCTGTCACCACCAGAAAGGATCTCCTTGAGTGAAGTGTGCCAGGCTTGAAATGCATCCTGCCATGCCAGCGGGCATCCCTGCATCACCCGTCAATCCTGCAAACACTCATCAGGAACCGGGGTCATGGTATGGCTGGGAGGCCTCACTGGGGTCACAGTCATCTCTTTCTGGTCTGCCATGCAGAGTATGACCAGACACAGATAGGCCAGGATCCATGCAACTGGGCACAGCAGAACATCCGGAGCGCTGTGAACATCCGGAGTACGATGACCGCCGGTGGAGACCAGGCAGCACTCACGCAGTCCGAAGCCGGCCACCAGCGTACACAAGCTGGTATCTGAGTCAGAAACTGCAATCATTGTCCTTTGATTCCCAGAACATAAGTCCTTGCCGGCCCCAAAGGCTGGTTATTTTGATGCTATAACATAACGTGTTCACATACTTGTTCATCTGAGACGATAGCTTACAAATTCAATTTTTAGGTGCACTGTGGCCCTATTAGGGCCTCCCTAAACAGAGGTTCAAATGAATCCAAATCCAGGGCATCCCATGAAGATCCTGACCAAGAAAACACTCACCTCCACCCTCCTCCACGTGGCCATGCCAGAGGCCACCATGTGATGGCAAGTGTGTTCAGCTGCCCACAAAGACATCAGACACATGGGAATTCCTCACTTGGATGTGTCTTCAGTGCAGACTTCCTCACTCTCAGGATTCTGGTTCGGTTCTAGGCTCCCATGAGGCTCAACTTCCTTGGACATCCTGCTGCCCTAAACTGTCTGTTTGGGGATATTTTGGTCCCAGCAGCCTTCAGCCATGTTCTCTCCACCCTCAGCAAAAGAATTTGAGGGCCTGAAGAAGGAACTATTCACTCTTTGGCCCAGATGGTGCCCTTAATGCCTCTACTCCAAAATATTGCCCCTTGGACCAATCCCCGGGCTCCAAGAACTTCAGCCTCAGGGAAATGGAAGTCGGTCCCTGTTTCGGGCCCAGCTTTCTATATGTGCTCCTTTGTCTGGGCCCAAGGTGCTGGACTCCTGTTTGCTGGCAGAGGCATTAAATATGCCCAAGGGCTTGGGCCTACCATACCCAAGGCAAGTATATGCATCTTGCAGAGATGTGAGGTCCCCAGCAAGAGGTCCACAGCACTCCTGCCATCCTAGCTCCTCTGCTTTTTCCTCTGAAAAGGCTCCCAGGTAAGGCAGGAACCCTGGCCTCACATCCAGGCTCTGACCCGGAAGCAATATTGGTGGTTCAGAGAGCAGTTATTTCCTAAAGACTGTAGGAAGTGAGTACATGAAGAAGAGTTTACTAGACCAAAACCTTGAGATCCAATAGTAAAGTA